>NW_027488560.1:640715-961073 GCF_050948215.1 Halictus rubicundus
ATAGGATAGGATAGAGGATAGGATAGAGGATAGGATAGGATAGCGGAGAGGATAGGATAGAGTATGGAATAGGGTAGATGATAGTATCGGATAGAGGATAGGATAGGGGATTGGATAGGATAGAGGATTGGATAGGATAGAGGATAGTATAGGATAGAGGATAGGATAGGATAGAGGATAGGATAGGATAGGATAGAGGATAGGATAGGATAGAGGATAGGATAGGATAGAGGATAGGATAGGGGATTGGTTAGGATAGAGGATAGGATAGAGGATAGGATAGGATAGAGGATAGGATAGGATTGAGGATAGTATAGGATAGAGGATAGGATAGGATAGAGGAAGGGATAGGGTAGAGGAGGGGACCTAGGGGATATGGGCTTGGCAGTGGTGACTCGGATCCACTGCTAGGTATGCCACAGTGGTGGCGGTCATATTCCTAAAATCCTCCACGCTCCACCTCCTCGCGGTGGTCCCTGGGCACTCACGACTGTGGGTGGCTAACGGAGCGGGGGGTACGCGGCAGGAAGTAGCCTCGACGATGTGCGAGGCAATGCCGGCGGGATCTTCGGATCCTGGTAGGGGCACCCTTGCCGGTAAGGTTCGCACGGAGGGGCAAAAACTGCCGAGTTGGGACGGGATTTTCGGTGACGGACCAGGGCAAGGCTGGGTGTTTCATAAAATTGACATGGACGGCACAAAGGAAAAGAGTTTAGTTTACGGTGCAGGGGAGGGATACCCCAGTACCGGCGCGACTGTTGGTGGGCGAGCAGGCCACAGCGCGTCGTTATCCAACGACTGCGAGCCGAAGGTGGTGGACCACTGGGCCCCTTCGGAGGTAAATACTACCAGCGAAGCTGTGGTAACGGAAACGTCATCACAGATTTCGGGAGACTCGGACGCGGGCGTGTCGCGCGCGGGAGCCGAGATGCGGGGGGCGGACGGAGCTCCGACGGGGAAGCGGCCCCGGCTGGAGCCGTCCGTGGCAGGAGGGGGGCTGCAGACGCGCAGCGGGAGGGTCGTCGGGGGGACCACTGAGGAGGGCTCCTCGGGGGCGGGTGCTGAGCAGGTGCTCAGCGACCGCGCCGAGAGGGGCCAGCTCCACAAAATCGCGGAGCTAATGGAGTCCGCGGGGAAGCTGCCGACGGCGCAGCTGGCGGAGGAGGTGGAGGACGCGATGAGACGTGTGGAGGGCGTCTCCACCGTCTCCAGGGGCCTCAAGGGCAGTTTTGCCAAGGAGCTCAGGGATTGCTCCGCGCTGGCCAGGGCCTATTGCACTACGCTGGTGCAGCGGGCATACACTGGCACGGCGTGGGGCAATAGCCAGGAGGTCGCCCGTCTCCGCCAACAGACCGAGGCCCTCGCCAAGGAGGTACAGGACCTCCGGGCGAGGCTTCGCGTCGCGGGGGCGGAGAAGCGGGCGGTCGCGGGAAAGACGGCCCCTGGGGCGGTACCCTCCGCCTCCTCAGGCGGGACCGCGGGGACGGGACCGGCGGCGGAAGCGGCGACGCGGGCGGCGGAGGGGGCGGGGGTACTGGACCCTCAAGCCCTTCTCCTCCGCGTCGACGCGATGGTGGCGGCCAGGAATGCCGAGCTGGAAACGAGAATGGAGAATCGTTTCCGGGCAATCCTGGCCGGGATGGTTCCGGCTCTCCAGGGCAGGGGGGGAGGGACGCGCGATGCCCCGCCGGTGGCTTCTCCGCCGGCGGTGGTCGAAACCAGGAGGACTGGGCCGGTGGTGGTGTCCAGCGCCGGGGTGGTGCCACCCGTGGACATCCCGCCGCCGGTCGACCCAGCCTCCTGGTCGGTGGCGAAGTCGAGGTCCGCGAGGAAGGCGGAGAGGAGGCGGGCAGCGGCGGAGGAGAGGGCGGCCATAGCCCTCGCCGCCGAGTCGGCGGCCGCTGCTTCGGCGAAACGGAGGACGGCGGCCGGGGGTTCGGCGGTCGGCACGCGAAAGGGGGCCGGCGCGATCACGGCGAAGCCGTCAAGTGGGAGGGTTGTTGCCCTGGGGCGCGCCCCCAAGTCCGGGGCCGTGGCGATCACGATCCCCGAGAGCTGTAAGCTCACCTACGCGGGAGTGATCGCCAGGGCCAGAGAGGCAATAGACCTCAAGGCGCTGGGGATTGAGTCGGGGGTGCTCCCCAGGAGGACCAAGACGGGGGGGATCCTCCTGGAGGTAAAGGGCCCGGAGGGCCAAGAGAAGGCACGGGCCCTCTCCACGAGGGTCTCTGAGGCCTTACAAGGGACTGGGGTTAAAGTCGTCCAGGCCGTCAAGCGAGGCGAGTTGCGCGTCGCTGGCCTGGACGACTCGGTTAGCGCAAGGGAGGTCGCGGCGGCACTTGCGGCTGCGGGGGGGTGCTCGGAGGCCGAGTTCCGGGTCGGAGAGATCCGGAGGTCCGCCTCTGAGCGGGTGCTGGGCTCCTGTTGGGCCCAGGGCCCCCTCGCGGCCGTCAGGAAGGTGGTGGCGGGGGGCCGGCTGCTGGTCGGCTGGTCCTCGGCGCGGGTGGAGGCACTGAGGGAGCGACCCCTTCAGTGCTTCCGCTGCTTGGAGACGGGGCACACGCGGTCGACCTGTAAAAGCACGGTCGACAGGAGCGCGAGGTGCTATCGGTGCGGTGCGACCGAGCACCGCGCCTCGGCCTGTGGGGCTGCCCCCAGATGCCCGCTCTGCGCGGATCTGGGGAGGCCCTCGAACCACAGGTTCGGGGCCAAAGCGTGTGCCCCGGCTCCGAGGAGGGGTCGCGCGGCGGTGAAGGGAAGAGGGGAAAAGTCGGCGGCTGCACCCGCGCAGCAGCAGCCGACTACACCGGGGGCCCAGTCCCCCCAGGGGGGGGAGCCTGCAGAGCAAATGTCAGGGTAGGCTGTTTTCAGGCCTATTCCGGTTCTGCAGGCGAACCTCAACCACTCGCGTGCGGCCCAGGACTTGTTTGTCCAGGCCGTGCGCGAGCGGGGGACTGGGTTGGCAGTGGCGGCGGAGCCGTACTCCGTTCCCGATCACCCCTTCTGGGTGGGGGACGAGGCCGGCTCCGTCGCCATAGTGGCGGAGGGCCGCCGCGGGTCCCCGTCGATCTCCCTTCTGGAGAGAGGCGAGGGATTCGTGGCGGTGCGGTGGGGGGACATCGCGGTCGTCGGAGTTTATATCTCGCCGAGCCGTGGCCTCGATCATTTTCGGGGGTTCCTGGGCGGGCTGAGTAGCTGCATCGCGCGGTGCAGCGCCCGTCCGGTTCTCGTCCTGGGAGACTTCAATGCCCACGCGGTATCGTGGGGGAGTCCCAGGACGACCACTAGGGGAAGCGAGGTGTTAACCTGGGCGTCCGGCCTGGATCTCCGGTTGATTAACCGGGGATCCACGCCGACGTGCGTGCGGCCGCAGGGTGTCTCTATTGTCGATCTGACATGGGGGACGCCGTCGGCCGTGCGCCGAGTGTCGGGATGGAGGGTGGCGGAAGAACTAGAGCTGGCCTCTGACCACACGCCCATAGTCATGGACGTGTGGCCCGCCGCCCTCTACGCGCGGGATTCCCGGCACGGCCAGGTGGACCGACGGCCGCGATGGGCGTGGAGCAGGGCGGACGAGGACCTGTTCCGGGCCGCTGTCGCCGCGGTAACGTGGGGGGGGGCCCCAGCCGGCTGGGGGGGCACCGGCGCGCGGGGCGGAGCGGCTCCGGGAGGTGATGACGGCGGTGTGCGACACCGCGGTGCCCCGGAGCCGGTCCGACCATAGAAGGGCGGCATACTGGTGGTCCGCGGGCATTGCAGAGCTTCGGCGTGCCTGCAATGCCGCGCGGCGCCAGTATGGCCGAGCGCGCAGGAGGCGCGACGACGAGGAGGCGAGGCTCCACGGGGAGTACCGAGCCGCGCTCGGGACTCTCCGGAGGGCCATCGCGAGGGCCAAGGCGGACGCGTGGTCGGAGCTCGTCGGCACGGTGGACGCGGATCCGTGGGGGCGCCCGTATAAGCTTGTAATGAGCAAGCTGCGCGCGTGGGCCCCCCCACTGACGGAATCGATGGACCCTCCCTTACTCGAGGAGGTGGTGACGTCTCTCTTCCCGCGTGAGGGGGGACAGCGACACCGCCTCCATCCGGGCCAGGAGCCTCTCTCCTGGTCCGCGGAGTGGGAGGTGTCAGCCGGCGAGCTCGGGGAGGCGGTGACCAGGGCCCGTCGGGTGGGCCGCAAGGCCCCGGGTCCTGACGGGGTGTCGGGCCGCGCGTTGGTCTTGGCATTGGAGGGGGGGCTCGCTCCCGAACTCAGGCGGCTGTTCAACAGTTGTCTGAGGGAGGGAGTGTTCCCCCCACTATGGAAGTCAGGCAGGCTGGTCCTCCTTCCAAAGGCGGGCAAGTCCCGGGACTCGCCCTCCGGGTACCGGCCAATTTGCTTGCTGGACGAGGCGGGGAAGTTGTTCGAGCGCGTTCTCGTTGGACGCCTCGTCCGGCACCTGTCGGGGGGAGGGGTCCCCGATCTGAGCGAGGCGCAGTTCGGCTTCCGGGGGGGTCTCTCCACCGTCGACGCAATTCGGCGGGTGAGGGCTCTCTCGGAGGCCTGTACGGAGGGGGGCGGTGTTGCGTTGGCGATCTCCTTGGATATCGCCAACGCGTTCAACACCGTCCCCTGGGATAGAATTTCGGAGGCCCTGGTCTTCCACCAGGTGCCTCCGTACCTTAGGAGGGTGATCGGGGACTATCTCTCCGACAGGAGCATAGAATATCCTGGCCGGTACGGGATGATTCGCAGGAGCGTCGTGCGGGGGGTTCCACAGGGCTCGGTGTTGGGCCCGTTGCTGTGGAACCTCGCGTACGACAGCGTCCTGCGGGAGGGGATGCCTCCCGGTGTCAGCCTAACGTGTTACGCCGACGACACGTTGGTGCTTGCCACCGGGAGGTATACGAAGGAGGCCGTCTGCCTGGCGGAGCGCGGCGCGTGGCGCGCGGTACGCGCGATCCGGTCTCTGGGCCTAGAGGTGTCCGTCGCTAAGACCAGGGCCATGTGGTTTTACCACCGGGCCCGGCTGGCGGCGCCTCCCCAGTGCTGGATCGCCGTGGGGGGGGGGAGCGGTCGAGGTCGGGTTCCAGATGCGGTACCTGGGACTCGAGCTCGACGGCCTGTGGCGTTTCTGCCGCCACATCGAGTCGCTAGTGCCCCGGGCGGAGAGGGCGACCGCTGCGCTCGGTCGTCTTCTCCCGAATCTCGGGGGACCCTGTGGACGGGTGCGTCGCCTGTTCGCGGTGGTGGTGCGGGTTTTAGTCCTGTACGGAGCCCCTGTGTGGGCGTACGATGTCTTGGCCGGGGGGCGTAGCGGTGTGCGAGCACTGCTGCGCCGAATCGAGCGCAGGCTGGCCATTGGCATCGTGCGGGGGTATCGCACCATCTCTTACGCGACGGCGATGGTGATGTCGGGGCTTATCCCCCTCGAGCTGGAGGCCCGCGTGTTGTCGGACGTACACGGGTACGCCAGGGACCTCCAGCGGAGGGGGATGGCTCCGGATCGGGTGGCGCTCGATGTGGCGGAGTACAGGGGCCGCGCTCGGCGGGCCGCCGCCCGGGAATGGCGCGAAAGCCTTCACGGGACGGAGGAAGGAGGGAGGCGGGCCGTTCGGGCCATCCTCCCCGTGTTCGACCGGTGGAACAGGGGATGGATGGGGCATAGGGTCTCCTACCGAGTGACGCAGGTGATGACCGGGCACGGTTGCTTCGGTGTGTACCTGTGTCGCATCGGGCGGGAGGCCGAGGAGGCGTGTCACCACTGCGGCGAGTCGCGGGACACGGCGCAGCACACTCTGGAGGAGTGTCCAGCGTGGGCGGGTGAGCGCCGTGCTCTGCGGCGCGCAGTGGGCCATGACCTCTCGCTTCCGGCTGTCGTCTCGGCGGCAGCGGGCGGCGAGGGGGCGTGGAGAGGGTTCGCCTCCTTCTGTGAGCAGGTAATGCTGCAGAAGGAGGCTGCGGAACGGGGTCGTGAGCGAAATCACGATCCCGGCCGAAGGGGTGGGAGAAGGAGACGCAGGGCACGCCCCGGGGGCGTGCCTCCGTTGCGGCGTCCTTAACGCGGGCGGGGGCGCCCTTGGTGATCTCGAGGCGGGGGACCGACGGTCTCCTTATACTCGGTTGCCAATGGCGTCCCCGGAGGCCGTCGGACGTCTTGGGCGGGGGCCCGGACGTCCATCGGGCGGCCTAAATGGGGGGGGAAGGCTTCACGTCGTCCGTTGCGTGGCGCCTTCGGATAGAGTAGGATAGGGTGGAGGCCGCGTCCCCCACCCAGGGAGGAATGCTAAGGCGGGGGCACACCGGATAGACATGCGCGCGCGGACCACGGGTGCCCCCAGGAGCCTAGGGACGGACGGGGAGGAGTTAGTGGGTATACTCGGCATTGCACCCACCAGCCGAGGAGTCCCACATAACCCGGCCCACTCCCCCCCGGGAGGGGTCGGGTATCCGTAATAGTGATTACCTCCTCGGAAAAAAAAAAAAAAAAAAAAAAAAAAAAAAGGGATAGGGTAGAGGATAGGATAGGATAGAGGATAGGATAGGGGATAGGATAGGATAGAGAATAGGATAGGATAGAGGATAGGATAGGATAGGATAGAGGATACGATAGGATAGAGGATAGGATAGGATAGAGGATATGATAGGATAGAGGATAGGATAGGATAGATGATATTATAGCATAGAGGATAGGATAGAGGATTGGATAGGATAGATAATAGGATAGAGGATGGGATAGAGAATAGGATAGAGGATAGGATAGAGGATAGGATAGAGGATTGGATAGTATAAAGGATAGGAGAGGATAGAGGATAGGATAGGATTGAGGATAGGATAGGGTAGCGGATAGGATAGGATAGAGGATAGGATAGGATAGAGGATACGATAGGATAGAGGATAGGATAGGATAGAGGATATGATAGGATAGATGATAGGGTAGGATAGCGGATAGAATAGGATAGAGGATAAGATCGGATGGGTGATAGGATAGGATAGAGGATAGTATAGGATAGAGAATAGGATAGGATAGAGGATAGGATAGGATAGAGGATAGGATAGGATAGAGGATAGGATCGGATAGAGGATAGGATAGGATAGAGGATAGGATTGGATAGAGGATAGGATAGGGGATAGGATAGGATAGGATAGAGAATAGGATAGGATAGAGGATAGGATAGGGGATTGGATAGGATAGAGGATAGGAGACGATGGAGGATATGATAGGATAGAGGATAGCATAGGATAGAGGATAGGATAGGATAGAGGATTGGATAGCATAGACGTTAGGATAGGATAGAGGAAAGGATAGGATAGGGGATAGGATAGGATAGAGGATAGGATAGGATAGAGGATAGGATAGGATAGAGGATAGGATAGAGGATAGGATAGGATAGAGGATAGGATAGGATAGCGGAGAGGATAGGATAGAGTATGGAATAGGATAGATGATAGTATCGGATAGAGGATAGGATAGGGGATTGGATAGGATAGAGGATTGGATAGGATAGAGGATAGTATAGGATAGAGGATAGGATAGGATAGAGGATAGGATAGGATAGGATAGAGGATAGGATAGGATAGAGGATAGGATTGGATAGAGGATAGGATAGGGGATTGGTTAGGATAGAGGATAGGATAGAGGATAGGATAGGATAGAGGATAGGATAGGATTGAGGATAGTATAGGATAGAGGATAGGATAGGATAGAGGATGGGATAGGATAGAGGATAGGATAGGATAGAGGATAGGATAGGATAGAGGATAGGATAAGATAGAGGATAGGATATAGGAATGGATAGGGTAGAGGATCGGATAGGATAGAGGATTGGATAGGATAGAGGATAGGATAGGATAGAGGATAGGATAGGATAGAGGATAGGACATAGGATTGGATAGGATAGACGATAGGATAGGATAGAGGATAGAATAGGATAGAGGATAGGATAGATGATAGGATAGTATAGAGGATAGGATAGGATAGGGGATAGGATAGGGGATAGGATAGGATAGAGGATAGGATAGTATAGAGGATAGCATAGGATAGAGGATAGGATAGAGGATAGGATAGGATAGAGGATAGGATAGGATAGCGGAGAGGATAGGATAGAGGATCGGATAGGATAGAGGATTGGATAGAATAGAGGATAGGATAGGATAGAGGATAGGATAGGATAGAGGATAGGATAGGATAGTGGATAAGACAGGATAGAGCAGACGATAGAGGATAGGATAGGATAGAGGATAGGATAGAGAATAGGGTAGGATAGAGGATCGGATAGGATAGTTTAGAGGATCGGATAGGATAGGATACAGGATAGGAGACGATAGAGGATACAATAGGAGAGAGGATAGGATAGGATAGATAATAGGATAGGATAGAGGATAGGATACGATAGAGGATAGGATAGGATAGAGTATATCATAGGATAGAGGATAGGATAGGATAGAGGATAGGATAGGATAGAGGATAGGATATAGGAATGGATAGGGTAGAGGATCGGATAGGATAGAGGATTGGATAGGATAGAGGATAGGATAGGATAGAGGATAAGATAGGATAGAGGATAGGATATAGGAATGGATAGGGTAGAGGATCGGATAGGATAGAGGATTGGATAGGATAGAGGATAGGATAGGATAGAGGATAGGATAGGGGATTGGATAGGATAGAGGATTGGATAGGATAGATGATAGGATAGGATAGAGGATAGGATAGGATAGGATAGAGGATAGGATAGGGGATTGGATAGGATAGAGGATAGGATGGGATAGAGGATACTATAGGATTGAGGATAGGATAGGATAGAGGATAGGATAAGATAGAGGATAGGATAGGATAGAGGATAGGATAGGATAGAGGATAGGATAGGATAGAGGATAGGATAGGATAGAGGATAGGATATAGGAATGGATAGGGTAGAGGATCGGATAGGATAGAGGATTGGATAGGATAGAGGATAGGATAGGATAGAGGATAGGATAGGATAGAGGATAGGATAGGATAGAGGATAGGATAGGATAGTGGATAAGACAGGATAGAGCAGACGATAGAGGATAGGATAGGATAGAGCATAGGATAGGATAGTGGATAAGACAGGATAGAGCAGACGATAGAGGATAGGATAGGATAGAGGATAGGATAGAGAATAGGGTAGGATAGAGGATCGGATAGGATAGGGTAGAGGATCGGATAGGATAGGATACAGGATAGGAGACGATAGAGGATACAATAGGAGAGAGGATAGGATAGGATAGATAATAGGATAGGATAGAGGATAGGATAGGATAGAGGATAGGATAGGATAGAGTATAGGATAGTATAGAGGATTGGATAGGGGATTGGATAGGATAGAGGATAGGAGCCGATGGAGGATAGGATAGGATAGAGGATAGGATAGGATAGAGGATAGGATAGGATAGAGGATAGGATAGGATAGGGGATAGGATAGGATAGAGGATAGGATAGGATAGAGGATAGGATAGGATAGAGGATAGGATAGGATAGAGGATAGGATAGGATAGAGGATTGGATAGGGGATTGGATAGGATAGAGGATAGGAGACGATGGAGGATAGGATAGGATAGAGGATAGGATAGGGTAGAGGATAGGATAGGATAGAGGATAGGATCGGATAGAGGATACGATAGGATAGAGGATAGGATAGGATAGAGGATAGGATAGGATAGAGGATAGGATAGGATAGAGGATGGGATAGGATAGAGGATTGGATAGCATAGACGTTAGGATAGGATAGAGGAAAGGATAGGATAGGGGATAGGATAGGATAGAGGATAGGATAGGATAGAGGATAGGATAGGATAGAGGATAGGATAGAGGATAGGATAGAGGATAGGATAGAGGATAGGATAGGATAGAGGATAGGATAGAGGATAGGATAGAGGATAGGATAGGATAGAGGATAGGATAGAGGATAGGATAGAGGATAGGATAGGATAGAGGATAGGATAGGATTGAGGATAGTATAGGATAGAGGATAGGATAGAGGATAGGATAGGATAGAGGATAGGATAGGATTGAGGATAGTATAGGATAGAGGATAGGATAGGATAGAGGATGGGATAGGATAGAGGATAGGATAGGATAGAGGATAGGATAGGATAGAGGATAGGATAAGATAGAGGATAGGATATAGGAATGGATAGGGTAGAGGATCGGATAGGATAGAGGATTGGATAGGATAGAGGATAGGATAGGATAGAGGATAGGATAGGATAGAGGATAGGACATAGGATTGGATAGGATAGACGATAGGATAGGATAGAGGATAGAATAGGATAGAGGATAGGATAGATGATAGGATAGTATAGAGGATAGGATAGGATAGGGGATAGGATAGGGGATAGGATAGGATAGAGGATAGGATAGGATAGCGGAGAGGATAGGATAGAGGATCGGATAGGATAGAGGATTGGATAGAATAGAGGATAGGATAGGATAGAGGATAGGATAGGATAGAGGATAGGATAGGATAGTGGATAAGACAGGATAGAGCAGACGATAGAGGATAGGATAAGATAGAGGATAGGATAGAGAATAGGGTAGGATAGAGGATCGGATAGGATAGGGTAGAGGATCGGATAGGATAGGATACAGGATAGGAGACGATAGAGGATACAATAGGAGAGAGGATAGGATAGGATAGATAATAGGATAGGATAGAGGATAGGATACGATAGAGGATAGGATAGGATAGAGTATATCATAGGATAGAGGATAGGATAGGATAGAGGGTAGGATAGGATAGAGGATAGGATATAGGAATGGATAGGGTAGAGGATCGGATAGGATAGAGGATTGGATAGGATAGAGGATAGGATAGGATAGAGGATAAGATAGGATAGAGGATAGGACATAGGATTGGATAGGATAGACGATAGGATAGGATAGAGGATAGAATAGCATAGATGATAGGATAGAGGATAGGATAGTATAGAGGATAGCATAGGATAGGGGATAGGATAGGGGATAGGATAGGATAGAGGATAGGATAGGATAGAGGATAGGATAGGATAGCGGAGAGGATAGGATAGAGGATCGGATAGGATAGAGGATTGGATAGGATAGAGGATAGGATAGGATAGAGGATAGGATCCCGGGCGGAGAGGGCGACCGCTGCGCTCGGTCGCCTTCTCCCGAATCTCGGGGGACCCTGTGGACGGGTGCGTCGTCTGTTCGCGGTGGTGGTGCGAGTTTTGGTCCTGTACGGAGCCCCTGTATGGGCGCACGATGTCTTGGCTAGGGGGCGCAGTGGCGGCACACGGTCGCTGCTGCGTCGCATCGAGCGCAGGCTGGCCATAGGCATCGTGCGGGGGTACCGCACCATTTCATACGCGACGGCGATGGTGATGTCGGGGCTGATCCCCCTCGAGCTGGAGGCCCGCGTGTTGGCGGATGTGCATACGCACTCCAGGGAACTCCGGCTCCGGGGGGTGGCCCCGGATCAGGCGCGGCTCATGGTGGATGAGCTCAGGCGACATGCTCGGCGGCACGCAGCCCGGGAGTGGCGCGATAGCCTTCCCGGGACGAGGGAGGGCGAGAGGCGGGCCGTTCGGGCCATCCTCCCGGTGTTCGATCAATGGAACAGGGGATGGATGGGGCATAGGGTCTCCTACCGTGTGACGCAGGTGATGACCGGGCACGGGTGCTTCGGCGACTACCTGTGTCGCATCGGGAGGGAGACCGAGGAGGCGTGTCACCACTGCGGCGAGCCGCGGGACACGGCGCAACACACTCTGGAGGAGTGTCCGGCATGGGGGGGAGAGCGCCGTGCCCTGCGGCGCGCGGTGGGCCACGACCTCTCGCTCCCGGCTGTCGTCGCTGCGGCAGCCGGTGGCGAGGAGGCGTGGAGGGGGTTCGCTTCCTTCTGCGAGCGGGTTATGCTGCGGAAGGAGGCTGCGGAACGGGATCGGGAGCGTAATCACGATCCCGGCCGAAGGGGGGGGTACCCCCGTTGCGACGCCTCTGACGCGAGCGGGGACGCCCTTGATGATCTCGAGGCGGGGGATCGGATATCCCCTTACACTCGGTCACCAACGGCGTCCCCGGAGGCCGCCGGGCATCTCGGGCGGGGGCTCGGATGCTCATCGGGCGGCCTAACAGGGGGGGAAGGCGCCACGTCGTCCGTTGCGTGGTGCCTTCGGATAGAGTAGGTACGGGAGGGGGCCGCGTCCCCCCCCCCCTGGGTGGTATGCTAAGGCGGGGGCACACCGGATTGACATGCGCGCGCAGAGCACGGGTGCCCCCAGGAGTCTAGGGACGGACGGGGAGGAGTTAGTGGGTATACTCGGCGTTGCACCAACCAGCCGAGGAGTCCCACATAACCCGGACCACCCCCCCCCCCGGGGGGGTTCGGGTATCCGTAACGAGATTACCTCCTCGGAAAAAAAAAAAAAAAAAAAAAAAAAAAGGATAGGATACAGGATAGGAGACGATAGAGGATACAATAGGAGAGAGGATAGGATAGGATAGATAATAGGATAGGATAGAGGATAGGATAGGATAGAGGATAGGATAGGATAGAGTATAGGATAGTATAGAGGATTGGATAGGGGATTGGATAGGATAGAGGATAGGAGCCGATGGAGGATAGGATAGGATAGAGGATAGGATAGGATAGAGGATAGGATAGGATAGAGGATTGGATAGCATAGACGTTAGGATAGGATAGAGGATAGGAGACGATGGAGGATAGGATAGGATAGAGGATAGGATCGGATAGAGGATACGATAGGATAGAGGATAGGATAGGATAGAGGATAGGACAGAGGATAGGATAGGATAGAGGATAGGATAGGATACAGGATAGGATAGGGTAGATGATAGGATAGGATAGGATAGAGGATAGGAGAGGATAGAGTATAGGATACGATAGAGGATAGGATAGGGGATTGGATAGGATAGAGCATAGGATAGGATAGAGGATAGGATAGGATAGAGGATAGGATAGGATAGACGATAGGATAGGATAGAGGATAGAATAGGATAGAGGATAGGATAGGATAGAGGATAGGATATAGGATTGGATAGGGTTGAGGATCGGATAGGATAGAGGATTGGATATTATAGAGGATAGGATAGGATAGAGGATAGGATAGGGTAGATGATAGGATAGGATAGGATAGAGGATAGGATAGGATAGACGATAGGATAGGATAGAGGATAGAATAGGATAGAGGATAGGAGAGGATAGAGGATAGGATTGGATAGAGGATAGGATAGAGGATAGGAGACGATGGAGGATAGGATATGATAGAGGATAGGATAGGATAGAGGATAGGATAGGATAGAGGATAGGATAGAGGATAGGATAGGATAGAGGATAGGATAGGATAGAGGATAGGATAGGATAGAGGATAGGATAGAGTATAGGATAGGATAGAGGATAGGATAGGATAGAGGATAGGATAGGATAGAGGATAGGATAGATGATAGGATAGGATAGGATAGAGGATAGGATAGGATAGAGGATAGGAGAGGATAGAGAATAGGATACGATAGAGGATAGGATAGGGGATTGGATAGGATAGAGGATAGGATAGGATAGAGGATAGGATAGGATAGAGTATAGGATAGGATAGAGGATAGGATAGGATAGAGGATAGGATAGGATAGATGATAGGATAGGGGATAGCATAGGATAGGATAGACGATAGGATAGGATAGAGGATAGAATAGGATAGAGGATAGGATAGGATAGAGGATAGGATATAGGATTGGATAGGGTAGAGGATCGGATAGGATAGAGGATTGGATATTATAGAGGATAGGATAGGATAGAGGATAGGATAGGGGATAGGATAGGATAGAGAATAGGATAGGATAGAGGATTGGATAGGGGATTGGATAGGATAGTGGATAGGAGACGATGGAGGATAGGATAGGATAGAGGATACGATAGGGTAGAGGATAGGATAGGATAGAGGATAGGATCGGATAGAGGATACGATAGGATAGAGGATAGGATAGGATAGAGGATAGGATAGGATAGAGGATAGGATAGAGGATAGGATAGGATAGAGGATAGGATAGGATAGAGGATAGGATAGAGGATAGGATAGGATAGAGGATAGGATAGGATAGAGGATAGGAGAGGATAGAGTATAGGATACGATAGAGGATAGGATAGGGGATTGGATAGGATAGATGATAGGATAGGATAGAGGATAGGATAGGATAGACGATAGGATAGGATAGAGGATAGAATAGGATAGAGGATAGGATAGGATAGAGGATAGGATATAGGATTGGATAGGGTAGAGGATCGGATAGGATAGAGGATTGGATATTCTAGAGGATAGGATAGGGATAGAGGATAGGATAGGGGATAGGATAGGATAGAGAATAGGATAGGATAGAGGATTGGATAGGGGATTGGATAGGATAGTGGATAGGAGACGATGGAGGATAGGATAGGATAGAGGATAGGATAGGGTAGAGGATAGGATAGGATAGAGGATAGGATCGGATAGAGGATACGATAGGATAGAGGATAGGATAGGATAGAGGATAGGATAGGATAGGGGATAGGATAGGATAGAGGATAGGATAGGATAGAGGATAGGATAGAGGATACGATAGGGTAGATGATAGGATAGGATAGGATAGAGGATAGGATAGGATAGAGGATAGGATAGGATAGAGGATAGGATAGATGATAGGATAGGATAGGATAGAGGATAGGATAGGATAGAGGATAGGAGAGGATAGAGAATAGGATACGATAGAGGATAGGATAGGGGATTGGATAGGATAGAGGATAGGATAGGATAGAGGATAGGATAGGATAGAGGATAGGATAGGATAGAGGATAGGATAGGATAGAGGATAGGATAGGATAGAGGATAGGATAGGATAGAGGATAGGATAGGGGATAGGATAGGATAGAGGATAGGATAGGATACAGGATAGGATAGGGTAGATGATAGGATAGGATAGGATAGAGGATAGGATAGGATAGAGGATAGGAGAGGATAGAGTATAGGATACGATAGAGGATAGGATAGGGGATTGGATAGGATAGAGCATAGGATAGGATAGAGGATAGGATAGGATAGAGGATAGGATAGGATAGACGATAGGATAGGATAGAGGATAGAATAGGATAGAGGATAGGATAGGATAGAGGATAGGATATAGGATTGGATAGGGTTGAGGATCGGATAGGATAGAGGATTGGATATTATAGAGGATAGGATAGGATAGAGGATAGGATAGGGTAGATGATAGGATAGGATAGGATAGAGGATAGGATAGGATAGACGATAGGATAGGATAGAGGATAGAATAGGATAGAGGATAGGAGAGGATAGAGGATAGGATTGGATAGAGGATAGGATAGAGGATAGGAGACGATGGAGGATAGGATATGATAGAGGATAGGATAGGATAGAGGATAGGATAGGATAGAGGATAGGATCGCTGGTGCAGCGGGCATACACTGGCACGGCGTGGGGCAATAGCCAGGAGGTCGCCCGTCTCCGCCAACAGACCGAGGCCCTCGCCAAGGAGGTACAGGACCTCCGGGCGAGGCTTCGCGTCGCGGGGGCGGAGAAGCGGGCGGTCGCGGGAAAGACGGCCCCTGGGGCGGTACCCTCCGCCTCCTCAGGCGGGACCGCGGGGACGGGACCGGCGGCGGAAGCGGCGACGCGGGCGGCGGAGGGGGCGGGGGTACTGGACCCTCAAGCCCTTCTCCTCCGCGTCGACGCGATGGTGGCGGCCAGGAATGCCGAGCTGGAAACGAGAATGGAGAATCGTTTCCGGGCAATCCTGGCCGGGATGGTTCCGGCTCTCCAGGGCAGGGGGGGAGGGACGCGCGATGCCCCGCCGGTGGCTTCTCCGCCGGCGGTGGTCGAAACCAGGAGGACTGGGCCGGTGGTGGTGTCCAGCGCCGGGGTGGTGCCACCCGTGGACATCCCGCCGCCGGTCGACCCAGCCTCCTGGTCGGTGGCGAAGTCGAGGTCCGCGAGGAAGGCGGAGAGGAGGCGGGCAGCGGCGGAGGAGAGGGCGGCCATAGCCCTCGCCGCCGAGTCGGCGGCCGCTGCTTCGGCGAAACGGAGGACGGCGACCGGGGGTTCGGCGGTCGGCACGCGAAAGGGGGCCGGCGCGATCACGGCGAAGCCGTCAAGTGGGAGGGTTGTTGCCCTGGGGCGCGCCCCCAAGTCCGGGGCCGTGGCGATCACGATCCCCGAGAGCTGTAAGCTCACCTACGCGGGAGTGATCGCCAGGGCCAGAGAGGCAATAGACCTCAAGGCGCTGGGGATTGAGTCGGGGGTGCTCCCCAGGAGGACCAAGACGGGGGGGATCCTCCTGGAGGTAAAGGGCCCGGAGGGCCAAGAGAAGGCACGGGCCCTCTCCACGAGGGTCTCTGAGGCCTTACAAGGGACTGGGGTTAAAGTCGTCCAGGCCGTCAAGCGAGGCGAGTTGCGCGTCGCTGGCCTGGACGACTCGGTTAGCGCAAGGGAGGTCGCGGCGGCACTTGCGGCTGCGGGGGGGTGCTCGGAGGCCGAGTTCCGGGTCGGAGAGATCCGGAGGTCCGCCTCTGAGCGGGTGCTGGGCTCCTGTTGGGCCCAGGGCCCCCTCGCGGCCGTCAGGAAGGTGGTGGCGGGGGGCCGGCTGCTGGTCGGCTGGTCCTCGGCGCGGGTGGAGGCACTGAGGGAGCGACCCCTTCAGTGCTTCCGCTGCTTGGAGACGGGGCACACGCGGTCGACCTGTAAAAGCACGGTCGACAGGAGCGCGAGGTGCTATCGGTGCGGTGCGACCGAGCACCGCGCCTCGGCCTGTGGGGCTGCCCCCAGATGCCCGCTCTGCGCGGATCTGGGGAGGCCCTCGAACCACAGGTTCGGGGCCAAAGCGTGTGCCCCGGCTCCGAGGAGGGGTCGCGCGGCGGTGAAGGGAAGAGGGGAAAAGTCGGCGGCTGCACCCGCGCAGCAGCAGCCGACTACACCGGGGGCCCAGTCCCCCCAGGGGGGGGAGCCTGCAGAGCAAATGTCAGGGTAGGCTGTTTTCAGGCCTATTCCGGTTCTGCAGGCGAACCTCAACCACTCGCGTGCGGCCCAGGACTTGTTTGTCCAGGCCGTGCGCGAGCGGGGGACTGGGTTGGCAGTGGCGGCGGAGCCGTACTCCGTTCCCGATCACCCCTTCTGGGTGGGGGACGAGGCCGGCTCCGTCGCCATAGTGGCGGAGGGCCGCCGCGGGTCCCCGTCGATCTCCCTTCTGGAGAGAGGCGAGGGATTCGTGGCGGTGCGGTGGGGGGACATCGCGGTCGTCGGAGTTTATATCTCGCCGAGCCGTGGCCTCGATCATTTTCGGGGGTTCCTGGGCGGGCTGAGTAGCTGCATCGCGCGGTGCAGCGCCCGTCCGGTTCTCGTCCTGGGAGACTTCAATGCCCACGCGGTATCGTGGGGGAGTCCCAGGACGACCACTAGGGGAAGCGAGGTGTTAACCTGGGCGTCCGGCCTGGATCTCCGGTTGATTAACCGGGGATCCACGCCGACGTGCGTGCGGCCGCAGGGTGTCTCTATTGTCGATCTGACATGGGGGACGCCGTCGGCCGTGCGCCGAGTGTCGGGATGGAGGGTGGCGGAAGAACTAGAGCTGGCCTCTGACCACACGCCCATAGTCATGGACGTGTGGCCCGCCGCCCTCTACGCGCGGGATTCCCGGCACGGCCAGGTGGACCGACGGCCGCGATGGGCGTGGAGCAGGGCGGACGAGGACCTGTTCCGGGCCGCTGTCGCCGCGGTAACGTGGGGGGGGGCCCCAGCCGGCTGGGGGGGCACCGGCGCGCGGGGCGGAGCGGCTCCGGGAGGTGATGACGGCGGTGTGCGACACCGCGGTGCCCCGGAGCCGGTCCGACCATAGAAGGGCGGCATACTGGTGGTCCGCGGGCATTGCAGAGCTTCGGCGTGCCTGCAATGCCGCGCGGCGCCAGTATGGCCGAGCGCGCAGGAGGCGCGACGACGAGGAGGCGAGGCTCCACGGGGAGTACCGAGCCGCGCTCGGGACTCTCCGGAGGGCCATCGCGAGGGCCAAGGCGGACGCGTGGTCGGAGCTCGTCGGCACGGTGGACGCGGATCCGTGGGGGCGCCCGTATAAGCTTGTAATGAGCAAGCTGCGCGCGTGGGCCCCCCCACTGACGGAATCGATGGACCCTCCCTTACTCGAGGAGGTGGTGACGTCTCTCTTCCCGCGTGAGGGGGGACAGCGACACCGCCTCCATCCGGGCCAGGAGCCTCTCTCCTGGTCCGCGGAGTGGGAGGTGTCAGCCGGCGAGCTCGGGGAGGCGGTGACCAGGGCCCGTCGGGTGGGCCGCAAGGCCCCGGGTCCTGACGGGGTGTCGGGCCGCGCGTTGGTCTTGGCATTGGAGGGGGGGCTCGCTCCCGAACTCAGGCGGCTGTTCAACAGTTGTCTGAGGGAGGGAGTGTTCCCCCCACTATGGAAGTCAGGCAGGCTGGTCCTCCTTCCAAAGGCGGGCAAGTCCCGGGACTCGCCCTCCGGGTACCGGCCAATTTGCTTGCTGGACGAGGCGGGGAAGTTGTTCGAGCGCGTTCTCGTTGGACGCCTCGTCCGGCACCTGTCGGGGGGAGGGGTCCCCGATCTGAGCGAGGCGCAGTTCGGCTTCCGGGGGGGTCTCTCCACCGTCGACGCAATTCGGCGGGTGAGGGCTCTCTCGGAGGCCTGTACGGAGGGGGGCGGTGTTGCGTTGGCGATCTCCTTGGATATCGCCAACGCGTTCAACACCGTCCCCTGGGATAGAATTTCGGAGGCCCTGGTCTTCCACCAGGTGCCTCCGTACCTTAGGAGGGTGATCGGGGACTATCTCTCCGACAGGAGCATAGAATATCCTGGCCGGTACGGGATGATTCGCAGGAGCGTCGTGCGGGGGGTTCCACAGGGCTCGGTGTTGGGCCCGTTGCTGTGGAACCTCGCGTACGACAGCGTCCTGCGGGAGGGGATGCCTCCCGGTGTCAGCCTAACGTGTTACGCCGACGACACGTTGGTGCTTGCCACCGGGAGGTATACGAAGGAGGCCGTCTGCCTGGCGGAGCGCGGCGCGTGGCGCGCGGTACGCGCGATCCGGTCTCTGGGCCTAGAGGTGTCCGTCGCTAAGACCAGGGCCATGTGGTTTTACCACCGGGCCCGGCTGGCGGCGCCTCCCCAGTGCTGGATCGCCGTGGGGGGGGGGAGCGGTCGAGGTCGGGTTCCAGATGCGGTACCTGGGACTCGAGCTCGACGGCCTGTGGCGTTTCTGCCGCCACATCGAGTCGCTAGTGCCCCGGGCGGAGAGGGCGACCGCTGCGCTCGGTCGTCTTCTCCCGAATCTCGGGGGACCCTGTGGACGGGTGCGTCGCCTGTTCGCGGTGGTGGTGCGGGTTTTAGTCCTGTACGGAGCCCCTGTGTGGGCGTACGATGTCTTGGCCGGGGGGCGTAGCGGTGTGCGAGCACTGCTGCGCCGAATCGAGCGCAGGCTGGCCATTGGCATCGTGCGGGGGTATCGCACCATCTCTTACGCGACGGCGATGGTGATGTCGGGGCTTATCCCCCTCGAGCTGGAGGCCCGCGTGTTGTCGGACGTACACGGGTACGCCAGGGACCTCCAGCGGAGGGGGATGGCTCCGGATCGGGTGGCGCTCGATGTGGCGGAGTACAGGGGCCGCGCTCGGCGGGCCGCCGCCCGGGAATGGCGCGAAAGCCTTCACGGGACGGAGGAAGGAGGGAGGCGGGCCGTTCGGGCCATCCTCCCCGTGTTCGACCGGTGGAACAGGGGATGGATGGGGCATAGGGTCTCCTACCGAGTGACGCAGGTGATGACCGGGCACGGTTGCTTCGGTGTGTACCTGTGTCGCATCGGGCGGGAGGCCGAGGAGGCGTGTCACCACTGCGGCGAGTCGCGGGACACGGCGCAGCACACTCTGGAGGAGTGTCCAGCGTGGGCGGGTGAGCGCCGTGCTCTGCGGCGCGCAGTGGGCCATGACCTCTCGCTTCCGGCTGTCGTCTCGGCGGCAGCGGGCGGCGAGGGGGCGTGGAGAGGGTTCGCCTCCTTCTGTGAGCAGGTAATGCTGCAGAAGGAGGCTGCGGAACGGGGTCGTGAGCGAAATCACGATCCCGGCCGAAGGGGTGGGAGAAGGAGACGCAGGGCACGCCCCGGGGGCGTGCCTCCGTTGCGGCGTCCTTAACGCGGGCGGGGGCGCCCTTGGTGATCTCGAGGCGGGGGACCGACGGTCTCCTTATACTCGGTTGCCAATGGCGTCCCCGGAGGCCGTCGGACGTCTTGGGCGGGGGCCCGGACGTCCATCGGGCGGCCTAAATGGGGGGGGAAGGCTTCACGTCGTCCGTTGCGTGGCGCCTTCGGATAGAGTAGGATAGGGTGGAGGCCGCGTCCCCCACCCAGGGAGGAATGCTAAGGCGGGGGCACACCGGATAGACATGCGCGCGCGGACCACGGGTGCCCCCAGGAGCCTAGGGACGGACGGGGAGGAGTTAGTGGGTATACTCGGCATTGCACCCACCAGCCGAGGAGTCCCACATAACCCGGCCCACTCCCCCCCGGGAGGGGTCGGGTATCCGTAATAGTGATTACCTCCTCGGAAAAAAAAAAAAAAAAAAAAAAAAAAAAAAGGGATAGGGTAGAGGATAGGATAGGATAGAGGATAGGATAGGGGATAGGATAGGATAGAGAATAGGATAGGATAGAGGATAGGATAGGATAGGATAGAGGATACGATAGGATAGAGGATAGGATAGGATAGAGGATATGATAGGATAGAGGATAGGATAGGATAGATGATATTATAGCATAGAGGATAGGATAGAGGATTGGATAGGATAGATAATAGGATAGAGGATGGGATAGAGAATAGGATAGAGGATAGGATAGAGGATAGGATAGAGGATTGGATAGTATAAAGGATAGGAGAGGATAGAGGATAGGATAGGATTGAGGATAGGATAGGGTAGCGGATAGGATAGGATAGAGGATAGGATAGGATAGAGGATACGATAGGATAGAGGATAGGATAGGATAGAGGATATGATAGGATAGATGATAGGGTAGGATAGCGGATAGAATAGGATAGAGGATAAGATCGGATGGGTGATAGGATAGGATAGAGGATAGTATAGGATAGAGAATAGGATAGGATAGAGGATAGGATAGGATAGAGGATAGGATAGGATAGAGGATAGGATCGGATAGAGGATAGGATAGGATAGAGGATAGGATTGGATAGAGGATAGGATAGGGGATAGGATAGGATAGGATAGAGAATAGGATAGGATAGAGGATAGGATAGGGGATTGGATAGGATAGAGGATAGGAGACGATGGAGGATATGATAGGATAGAGGATAGCATAGGATAGAGGATAGGATAGGATAGAGGATTGGATAGCATAGACGTTAGGATAGGATAGAGGAAAGGATAGGATAGGGGATAGGATAGGATAGAGGATAGGATAGGATAGAGGATAGGATAGGATAGAGGATAGGATAGAGGATAGGATAGGATAGAGGATAGGATAGGATAGCGGAGAGGATAGGATAGAGTATGGAATAGGATAGATGATAGTATCGGATAGAGGATAGGATAGGGGATTGGATAGGATAGAGGATTGGATAGGATAGAGGATAGTATAGGATAGAGGATAGGATAGGATAGAGGATAGGATAGGATAGGATAGAGGATAGGATAGGATAGAGGATAGGATTGGATAGAGGATAGGATAGGGGATTGGTTAGGATAGAGGATAGGATAGAGGATAGGATAGGATAGAGGATAGGATAGGATTGAGGATAGTATAGGATAGAGGATAGGATAGGATAGAGGATGGGATAGGATAGAGGATAGGATAGGATAGAGGATAGGATAGGATAGAGGATAGGATAAGATAGAGGATAGGATATAGGAATGGATAGGGTAGAGGATCGGATAGGATAGAGGATTGGATAGGATAGAGGATAGGATAGGATAGAGGATAGGATAGGATAGAGGATAGGACATAGGATTGGATAGGATAGACGATAGGATAGGATAGAGGATAGAATAGGATAGAGGATAGGATAGATGATAGGATAGTATAGAGGATAGGATAGGATAGGGGATAGGATAGGGGATAGGATAGGATAGAGGATAGGATAGTATAGAGGATAGCATAGGATAGAGGATAGGATAGAGGATAGGATAGGATAGAGGATAGGATAGGATAGCGGAGAGGATAGGATAGAGGATCGGATAGGATAGAGGATTGGATAGAATAGAGGATAGGATAGGATAGAGGATAGGATAGGATAGAGGATAGGATAGGATAGTGGATAAGACAGGATAGAGCAGACGATAGAGGATAGGATAGGATAGAGGATAGGATAGAGAATAGGGTAGGATAGAGGATCGGATAGGATAGTTTAGAGGATCGGATAGGATAGGATACAGGATAGGAGACGATAGAGGATACAATAGGAGAGAGGATAGGATAGGATAGATAATAGGATAGGATAGAGGATAGGATACGATAGAGGATAGGATAGGATAGAGTATATCATAGGATAGAGGATAGGATAGGATAGAGGATAGGATAGGATAGAGGATAGGATATAGGAATGGATAGGGTAGAGGATCGGATAGGATAGAGGATTGGATAGGATAGAGGATAGGATAGGATAGAGGATAAGATAGGATAGAGGATAGGATATAGGAATGGATAGGGTAGAGGATCGGATAGGATAGAGGATTGGATAGGATAGAGGATAGGATAGGATAGAGGATAGGATAGGGGATTGGATAGGATAGAGGATTGGATAGGATAGATGATAGGATAGGATAGAGGATAGGATAGGATAGGATAGAGGATAGGATAGGGGATTGGATAGGATAGAGGATAGGATGGGATAGAGGATACTATAGGATTGAGGATAGGATAGGATAGAGGATAGGATAAGATAGAGGATAGGATAGGATAGAGGATAGGATAGGATAGAGGATAGGATAGGATAGAGGATAGGATAGGATAGAGGATAGGATATAGGAATGGATAGGGTAGAGGATCGGATAGGATAGAGGATTGGATAGGATAGAGGATAGGATAGGATAGAGGATAGGATAGGATAGAGGATAGGATAGGATAGAGGATAGGATAGGATAGTGGATAAGACAGGATAGAGCAGACGATAGAGGATAGGATAGGATAGAGCATAGGATAGGATAGTGGATAAGACAGGATAGAGCAGACGATAGAGGATAGGATAGGATAGAGGATAGGATAGAGAATAGGGTAGGATAGAGGATCGGATAGGATAGGGTAGAGGATCGGATAGGATAGGATACAGGATAGGAGACGATAGAGGATACAATAGGAGAGAGGATAGGATAGGATAGATAATAGGATAGGATAGAGGATAGGATAGGATAGAGGATAGGATAGGATAGAGTATAGGATAGTATAGAGGATTGGATAGGGGATTGGATAGGATAGAGGATAGGAGCCGATGGAGGATAGGATAGGATAGAGGATAGGATAGGATAGAGGATAGGATAGGATAGAGGATAGGATAGGATAGGGGATAGGATAGGATAGAGGATAGGATAGGATAGAGGATAGGATAGGATAGAGGATAGGATAGGATAGAGGATAGGATAGGATAGAGGATTGGATAGGGGATTGGATAGGATAGAGGATAGGAGACGATGGAGGATAGGATAGGATAGAGGATAGGATAGGGTAGAGGATAGGATAGGATAGAGGATAGGATCGGATAGAGGATACGATAGGATAGAGGATAGGATAGGATAGAGGATAGGATAGGATAGAGGATAGGATAGGATAGAGGATGGGATAGGATAGAGGATTGGATAGCATAGACGTTAGGATAGGATAGAGGAAAGGATAGGATAGGGGATAGGATAGGATAGAGGATAGGATAGGATAGAGGATAGGATAGGATAGAGGATAGGATAGAGGATAGGATAGAGGATAGGATAGAGGATAGGATAGGATAGAGGATAGGATAGAGGATAGGATAGAGGATAGGATAGGATAGAGGATAGGATAGAGGATAGGATAGAGGATAGGATAGGATAGAGGATAGGATAGGATTGAGGATAGTATAGGATAGAGGATAGGATAGAGGATAGGATAGGATAGAGGATAGGATAGGATTGAGGATAGTATAGGATAGAGGATAGGATAGGATAGAGGATGGGATAGGATAGAGGATAGGATAGGATAGAGGATAGGATAGGATAGAGGATAGGATAAGATAGAGGATAGGATATAGGAATGGATAGGGTAGAGGATCGGATAGGATAGAGGATTGGATAGGATAGAGGATAGGATAGGATAGAGGATAGGATAGGATAGAGGATAGGACATAGGATTGGATAGGATAGACGATAGGATAGGATAGAGGATAGAATAGGATAGAGGATAGGATAGATGATAGGATAGTATAGAGGATAGGATAGGATAGGGGATAGGATAGGGGATAGGATAGGATAGAGGATAGGATAGGATAGCGGAGAGGATAGGATAGAGGATCGGATAGGATAGAGGATTGGATAGAATAGAGGATAGGATAGGATAGAGGATAGGATAGGATAGAGGATAGGATAGGATAGTGGATAAGACAGGATAGAGCAGACGATAGAGGATAGGATAAGATAGAGGATAGGATAGAGAATAGGGTAGGATAGAGGATCGGATAGGATAGGGTAGAGGATCGGATAGGATAGGATACAGGATAGGAGACGATAGAGGATACAATAGGAGAGAGGATAGGATAGGATAGATAATAGGATAGGATAGAGGATAGGATACGATAGAGGATAGGATAGGATAGAGTATATCATAGGATAGAGGATAGGATAGGATAGAGGGTAGGATAGGATAGAGGATAGGATATAGGAATGGATAGGGTAGAGGATCGGATAGGATAGAGGATTGGATAGGATAGAGGATAGGATAGGATAGAGGATAAGATAGGATAGAGGATAGGACATAGGATTGGATAGGATAGACGATAGGATAGGATAGAGGATAGAATAGCATAGATGATAGGATAGAGGATAGGATAGTATAGAGGATAGCATAGGATAGGGGATAGGATAGGGGATAGGATAGGATAGAGGATAGGATAGGATAGAGGATAGGATAGGATAGCGGAGAGGATAGGATAGAGGATCGGATAGGATAGAGGATTGGATAGGATAGAGGATAGGATAGGATAGAGGATAGGATCCCGGGCGGAGAGGGCGACCGCTGCGCTCGGTCGCCTTCTCCCGAATCTCGGGGGACCCTGTGGACGGGTGCGTCGTCTGTTCGCGGTGGTGGTGCGAGTTTTGGTCCTGTACGGAGCCCCTGTATGGGCGCACGATGTCTTGGCTAGGGGGCGCAGTGGCGGCACACGGTCGCTGCTGCGTCGCATCGAGCGCAGGCTGGCCATAGGCATCGTGCGGGGGTACCGCACCATTTCATACGCGACGGCGATGGTGATGTCGGGGCTGATCCCCCTCGAGCTGGAGGCCCGCGTGTTGGCGGATGTGCATACGCACTCCAGGGAACTCCGGCTCCGGGGGGTGGCCCCGGATCAGGCGCGGCTCATGGTGGATGAGCTCAGGCGACATGCTCGGCGGCACGCAGCCCGGGAGTGGCGCGATAGCCTTCCCGGGACGAGGGAGGGCGAGAGGCGGGCCGTTCGGGCCATCCTCCCGGTGTTCGATCAATGGAACAGGGGATGGATGGGGCATAGGGTCTCCTACCGTGTGACGCAGGTGATGACCGGGCACGGGTGCTTCGGCGACTACCTGTGTCGCATCGGGAGGGAGACCGAGGAGGCGTGTCACCACTGCGGCGAGCCGCGGGACACGGCGCAACACACTCTGGAGGAGTGTCCGGCATGGGGGGGAGAGCGCCGTGCCCTGCGGCGCGCGGTGGGCCACGACCTCTCGCTCCCGGCTGTCGTCGCTGCGGCAGCCGGTGGCGAGGAGGCGTGGAGGGGGTTCGCTTCCTTCTGCGAGCGGGTTATGCTGCGGAAGGAGGCTGCGGAACGGGATCGGGAGCGTAATCACGATCCCGGCCGAAGGGGGGGGTACCCCCGTTGCGACGCCTCTGACGCGAGCGGGGACGCCCTTGATGATCTCGAGGCGGGGGATCGGATATCCCCTTACACTCGGTCACCAACGGCGTCCCCGGAGGCCGCCGGGCATCTCGGGCGGGGGCTCGGATGCTCATCGGGCGGCCTAACAGGGGGGGAAGGCGCCACGTCGTCCGTTGCGTGGTGCCTTCGGATAGAGTAGGTACGGGAGGGGGCCGCGTCCCCCCCCCCCTGGGTGGTATGCTAAGGCGGGGGCACACCGGATTGACATGCGCGCGCAGAGCACGGGTGCCCCCAGGAGTCTAGGGACGGACGGGGAGGAGTTAGTGGGTATACTCGGCGTTGCACCAACCAGCCGAGGAGTCCCACATAACCCGGACCACCCCCCCCCCCGGGGGGGTTCGGGTATCCGTAACGAGATTACCTCCTCGGAAAAAAAAAAAAAAAAAAAAAAAAAAAGGATAGGATACAGGATAGGAGACGATAGAGGATACAATAGGAGAGAGGATAGGATAGGATAGATAATAGGATAGGATAGAGGATAGGATAGGATAGAGGATAGGATAGGATAGAGTATAGGATAGTATAGAGGATTGGATAGGGGATTGGATAGGATAGAGGATAGGAGCCGATGGAGGATAGGATAGGATAGAGGATAGGATAGGATAGAGGATAGGATAGGATAGAGGATTGGATAGCATAGACGTTAGGATAGGATAGAGGATAGGAGACGATGGAGGATAGGATAGGATAGAGGATAGGATCGGATAGAGGATACGATAGGATAGAGGATAGGATAGGATAGAGGATAGGACAGAGGATAGGATAGGATAGAGGATAGGATAGGATACAGGATAGGATAGGGTAGATGATAGGATAGGATAGGATAGAGGATAGGAGAGGATAGAGTATAGGATACGATAGAGGATAGGATAGGGGATTGGATAGGATAGAGCATAGGATAGGATAGAGGATAGGATAGGATAGAGGATAGGATAGGATAGACGATAGGATAGGATAGAGGATAGAATAGGATAGAGGATAGGATAGGATAGAGGATAGGATATAGGATTGGATAGGGTTGAGGATCGGATAGGATAGAGGATTGGATATTATAGAGGATAGGATAGGATAGAGGATAGGATAGGGTAGATGATAGGATAGGATAGGATAGAGGATAGGATAGGATAGACGATAGGATAGGATAGAGGATAGAATAGGATAGAGGATAGGAGAGGATAGAGGATAGGATTGGATAGAGGATAGGATAGAGGATAGGAGACGATGGAGGATAGGATATGATAGAGGATAGGATAGGATAGAGGATAGGATAGGATAGAGGATAGGATAGAGGATAGGATAGGATAGAGGATAGGATAGGATAGAGGATAGGATAGGATAGAGGATAGGATAGAGTATAGGATAGGATAGAGGATAGGATAGGATAGAGGATAGGATAGGATAGAGGATAGGATAGATGATAGGATAGGATAGGATAGAGGATAGGATAGGATAGAGGATAGGAGAGGATAGAGAATAGGATACGATAGAGGATAGGATAGGGGATTGGATAGGATAGAGGATAGGATAGGATAGAGGATAGGATAGGATAGAGTATAGGATAGGATAGAGGATAGGATAGGATAGAGGATAGGATAGGATAGATGATAGGATAGGGGATAGCATAGGATAGGATAGACGATAGGATAGGATAGAGGATAGAATAGGATAGAGGATAGGATAGGATAGAGGATAGGATATAGGATTGGATAGGGTAGAGGATCGGATAGGATAGAGGATTGGATATTATAGAGGATAGGATAGGATAGAGGATAGGATAGGGGATAGGATAGGATAGAGAATAGGATAGGATAGAGGATTGGATAGGGGATTGGATAGGATAGTGGATAGGAGACGATGGAGGATAGGATAGGATAGAGGATACGATAGGGTAGAGGATAGGATAGGATAGAGGATAGGATCGGATAGAGGATACGATAGGATAGAGGATAGGATAGGATAGAGGATAGGATAGGATAGAGGATAGGATAGAGGATAGGATAGGATAGAGGATAGGATAGGATAGAGGATAGGATAGAGGATAGGATAGGATAGAGGATAGGATAGGATAGAGGATAGGAGAGGATAGAGTATAGGATACGATAGAGGATAGGATAGGGGATTGGATAGGATAGATGATAGGATAGGATAGAGGATAGGATAGGATAGACGATAGGATAGGATAGAGGATAGAATAGGATAGAGGATAGGATAGGATAGAGGATAGGATATAGGATTGGATAGGGTAGAGGATCGGATAGGATAGAGGATTGGATATTCTAGAGGATAGGATAGGATAGAGGATAGGATAGGGGATAGGATAGGATAGAGAATAGGATAGGATAGAGGATTGGATAGGGGATTGGATAGGATAGTGGATAGGAGACGATGGAGGATAGGATAGGATAGAGGATAGGATAGGGTAGAGGATAGGATAGGATAGAGGATAGGATCGGATAGAGGATACGATAGGATAGAGGATAGGATAGGATAGAGGATAGGATAGGATAGGGGATAGGATAGGATAGAGGATAGGATAGGATAGAGGATAGGATAGAGGATACGATAGGGTAGATGATAGGATAGGATAGGATAGAGGATAGGATAGGATAGAGGATAGGATAGGATAGAGGATAGGATAGATGATAGGATAGGATAGGATAGAGGATAGGATAGGATAGAGGATAGGAGAGGATAGAGAATAGGATACGATAGAGGATAGGATAGGGGATTGGATAGGATAGAGGATAGGATAGGATAGAGGATAGGATAGGATAGAGGATAGGATAGGATAGAGGATAGGATAGGATAGAGGATAGGATAGGATAGAGGATAGGATAGGATAGAGGATAGGATAGGGGATAGGATAGGATAGAGGATAGGATAGGATACAGGATAGGATAGGGTAGATGATAGGATAGGATAGGATAGAGGATAGGATAGGATAGAGGATAGGAGAGGATAGAGTATAGGATACGATAGAGGATAGGATAGGGGATTGGATAGGATAGAGCATAGGATAGGATAGAGGATAGGATAGGATAGAGGATAGGATAGGATAGACGATAGGATAGGATAGAGGATAGAATAGGATAGAGGATAGGATAGGATAGAGGATAGGATATAGGATTGGATAGGGTTGAGGATCGGATAGGATAGAGGATTGGATATTATAGAGGATAGGATAGGATAGAGGATAGGATAGGGTAGATGATAGGATAGGATAGGATAGAGGATAGGATAGGATAGACGATAGGATAGGATAGAGGATAGAATAGGATAGAGGATAGGAGAGGATAGAGGATAGGATTGGATAGAGGATAGGATAGAGGATAGGAGACGATGGAGGATAGGATATGATAGAGGATAGGATAGGATAGAGGATAGGATAGGATAGAGGATAGGATCGCTGGTGCAGCGGGCATACACTGGCACGGCGTGGGGCAATAGCCAGGAGGTCGCCCGTCTCCGCCAACAGACCGAGGCCCTCGCCAAGGAGGTACAGGACCTCCGGGCGAGGCTTCGCGTCGCGGGGGCGGAGAAGCGGGCGGTCGCGGGAAAGACGGCCCCTGGGGCGGTACCCTCCGCCTCCTCAGGCGGGACCGCGGGGACGGGACCGGCGGCGGAAGCGGCGACGCGGGCGGCGGAGGGGGCGGGGGTACTGGACCCTCAAGCCCTTCTCCTC
Organism: Halictus rubicundus; assembly: GCF_050948215.1. NCBI lineage: Eukaryota > Metazoa > Arthropoda > Insecta > Hymenoptera > Halictidae > Halictus > Halictus rubicundus. The sequence goes on from NW_027488560.1 coordinate 670,541, forward strand.
CGCGTCGACGCGATGGTGGCGGCCAGGAATGCCGAGCTGGAAACGAGAATGGAGAATCGTTTCCGGGCAATCCTGGCCGGGATGGTTCCGGCTCTCCAGGGCAGGGGGGGAGGGACGCGCGATGCCCCGCCGGTGGCTTCTCCGCCGGCGGTGGTCGAAACCAGGAGGACTGGGCCGGTGGTGGTGTCCAGCGCCGGGGTGGTGCCACCCGTGGACATCCCGCCGCCGGTCGACCCAGCCTCCTGGTCGGTGGCGAAGTCGAGGTCCGCGAGGAAGGCGGAGAGGAGGCGGGCAGCGGCGGAGGAGAGGGCGGCCATAGCCCTCGCCGCCGAGTCGGCGGCCGCTGCTTCGGCGAAACGGAGGACGGCGACCGGGGGTTCGGCGGTCGGCACGCGAAAGGGGGCCGGCGCGATCACGGCGAAGCCGTCAAGTGGGAGGGTTGTTGCCCTGGGGCGCGCCCCCAAGTCCGGGGCCGTGGCGATCACGATCCCCGAGAGCTGTAAGCTCACCTACGCGGGAGTGATCGCCAGGGCCAGAGAGGCAATAGACCTCAAGGCGCTGGGGATTGAGTCGGGGGTGCTCCCCAGGAGGACCAAGACGGGGGGGATCCTCCTGGAGGTAAAGGGCCCGGAGGGCCAAGAGAAGGCACGGGCCCTCTCCACGAGGGTCTCTGAGGCCTTACAAGGGACTGGGGTTAAAGTCGTCCAGGCCGTCAAGCGAGGCGAGTTGCGCGTCGCTGGCCTGGACGACTCGGTTAGCGCAAGGGAGGTCGCGGCGGCACTTGCGGCTGCGGGGGGGTGCTCGGAGGCCGAGTTCCGGGTCGGAGAGATCCGGAGGTCCGCCTCTGAGCGGGTGCTGGGCTCCTGTTGGGCCCAGGGCCCCCTCGCGGCCGTCAGGAAGGTGGTGGCGGGGGGCCGGCTGCTGGTCGGCTGGTCCTCGGCGCGGGTGGAGGCACTGAGGGAGCGACCCCTTCAGTGCTTCCGCTGCTTGGAGACGGGGCACACGCGGTCGACCTGTAAAAGCACGGTCGACAGGAGCGCGAGGTGCTATCGGTGCGGTGCGACCGAGCACCGCGCCTCGGCCTGTGGGGCTGCCCCCAGATGCCCGCTCTGCGCGGATCTGGGGAGGCCCTCGAACCACAGGTTCGGGGCCAAAGCGTGTGCCCCGGCTCCGAGGAGGGGTCGCGCGGCGGTGAAGGGAAGAGGGGAAAAGTCGGCGGCTGCACCCGCGCAGCAGCAGCCGACTACACCGGGGGCCCAGTCCCCCCAGGGGGGGGAGCCTGCAGAGCAAATGTCAGGGTAGGCTGTTTTCAGGCCTATTCCGGTTCTGCAGGCGAACCTCAACCACTCGCGTGCGGCCCAGGACTTGTTTGTCCAGGCCGTGCGCGAGCGGGGGACTGGGTTGGCAGTGGCGGCGGAGCCGTACTCCGTTCCCGATCACCCCTTCTGGGTGGGGGACGAGGCCGGCTCCGTCGCCATAGTGGCGGAGGGCCGCCGCGGGTCCCCGTCGATCTCCCTTCTGGAGAGAGGCGAGGGATTCGTGGCGGTGCGGTGGGGGGACATCGCGGTCGTCGGAGTTTATATCTCGCCGAGCCGTGGCCTCGATCATTTTCGGGGGTTCCTGGGCGGGCTGAGTAGCTGCATCGCGCGGTGCAGCGCCCGTCCGGTTCTCGTCCTGGGAGACTTCAATGCCCACGCGGTATCGTGGGGGAGTCCCAGGACGACCACTAGGGGAAGCGAGGTGTTAACCTGGGCGTCCGGCCTGGATCTCCGGTTGATTAACCGGGGATCCACGCCGACGTGCGTGCGGCCGCAGGGTGTCTCTATTGTCGATCTGACATGGGGGACGCCGTCGGCCGTGCGCCGAGTGTCGGGATGGAGGGTGGCGGAAGAACTAGAGCTGGCCTCTGACCACACGCCCATAGTCATGGACGTGTGGCCCGCCGCCCTCTACGCGCGGGATTCCCGGCACGGCCAGGTGGACCGACGGCCGCGATGGGCGTGGAGCAGGGCGGACGAGGACCTGTTCCGGGCCGCTGTCGCCGCGGTAACGTGGGGGGGGCCCCAGCCGGCTGGGGGGGCACCGGCGCGCGGGGCGGAGCGGCTCCGGGAGGTGATGACGGCGGTGTGCGACACCGCGGTGCCCCGGAGCCGGTCCGACCATAGAAGGGCGGCATACTGGTGGTCCGCGGGCATTGCAGAGCTTCGGCGTGCCTGCAATGCCGCGCGGCGCCAGTATGGCCGAGCGCGCAGGAGGCGCGACGACGAGGAGGCGAGGCTCCACGGGGAGTACCGAGCCGCGCTCGGGACTCTCCGGAGGGCCATCGCGAAGGCCAAGGCGGACGCGTGGTCGGAGCTCGTCGGCACGGTGGACGCGGATCCGTGGGGGCGCCCGTATAAGCTTGTAATGAGCAAGCTGCGCGCGTGGGCCCCCCCACTGACGGAATCGATGGACCCTCCCTTACTCGAGGAGGTGGTGACGTCTCTCTTCCCGCGTGAGGGGGGACAGCGACACCGCCTCCATCCGGGCCAGGAGCCTCTCTCCTGGTCCGCGGAGTGGGAGGTGTCAGCCGGCGAGCTCGGGGAGGCGGTGACCAGGGCCCGTCGGGTGGGCCGCAAGGCCCCGGGTCCTGACGGGGTGTCGGGCCGCGCGTTGGTCTTGGCATTGGAGGGGGGGCTCGCTCCCGAACTCAGGCGGCTGTTCAACAGTTGTCTGAGGGAGGGAGTGTTCCCCCCACTATGGAAGTCGGGCAGGCTGGTCCTCCTTCCAAAGGCGGGCAAGTCCCGGGACTCGCCCTCCGGGTACCGGCCAATTTGCTTGCTGGACGAGGCGGGGAAGTTGTTCGAGCGCGTTCTCGTTGGACGCCTCGTCCGGCACCTGTCGGGGGGAGGAGTCCCCGATCTGAGCGAGGCGCAGTTCGGCTTCCGGGGGGGTCTCTCCACCGTCGACGCAATTCGGCGGGTGAGGGCTCTCTCGGAGGCCTGTACGGAGGGGGGCGGTGTTGCGTTGGCGATCTCCTTGGATATCGCCAACGCGTTCAACACCGTCCCCTGGGATAGAATTTCGGAGGCCCTGGTCTTCCACCAGGTGCCTCCGTACCTTAGGAGGGTGATCGGGGACTATCTCTCCGACAGGAGCATAGAATATCCTGGCCGGTACGGGATGATTCGCAGGAGCGTCGTGCGGGGGGTTCCACAGGGCTCGGTGTTGGGCCCGTTGCTGTGGAACCTCGCGTACGACAGCGTCCTGCGGGAGGGGATGCCTCCCGGTGTCAGCCTAACGTGTTACGCCGATGACACGTTGGTGCTTGCCACCGGGAGGTATACGAAGGAGGCCGTCTGCCTGGCGGAGCGCGGCGCGTGGCGCGCGGTACGCGCGATCCGGTCTCTGGGCCTAGAGGTGTCCGTCGCTAAGACCAGGGCCATGTGGTTTTACCACCGGGCCCGGCTGGCGGCGCCTCCCCAGTGCTGGATCGCCGTGGGGGGGGGGAGCGGTCGAGGTCGGGTTCCAGATGCGGTACCTGGGACTCGAGCTCGACGGCCTGTGGCGTTTCTGCCGCCACATCGAGTCGCTAGTGCCCCGGGCGGAGAGGGCGACCGCTGCGCTCGGTCGTCTTCTCCCGAATCTCGGGGGACCCTGTGGACGGGTGCGTCGCCTGTTCGCGGTGGTGGTGCGGGTTTTAGTCCTGTACGGAGCCCCTGTGTGGGCGTACGATGTCTTGGCCGGGGGGCGTAGCGGTGTGCGAGCACTGCTGCGCCGAATCGAGCGCAGGCTGGCCATTGGCATCGTGCGGGGGTATCGCACCATCTCTTACGCGACGGCGATGGTGATGTCGGGGCTTATCCCCCTCGAGCTGGAGGCCCGCGTGTTGTCGGACGTACACGGGTACGCCAGAGACCTCCAGCGGAGGGGGATGGCTCCGGATCGGGTGGCGCTCGATGTGGCGGAGTACAGGGGCCGCGCTCGGCGGGCCGCCGCCCGGGAATGGCGCGAAAGCCTTCACGGGACGGAGGAAGGAGGGAGGCGGGCCGTTCGGGCCATCCTCCCCGTGTTCGACCGGTGGAACAGGGGATGGATGGGGCATAGGGTCTCCTACCGAGTGACGCAGGTGATGACCGGGCACGGCTGCTTCGGTGTGTACCTGTGTCGCATCGGGCGGGAGGCCGAGGAGGCGTGTCACCACTGCGGCGAGTCGCGGGACACGGCGCAGCACACTCTGGAGGAGTGTCCAGCGTGGGCGGGTGAGCGCCGTGCTCTGCGGCGCGCAGTGGGCCATGACCTCTCGCTTCCGGCTGTCGTCTCGGCGGCAGCGGGCGGCGAGGGGGCGTGGAGAGGGTTCGCCTCCTTCTGTGAGCAGGTAATGCTGCAGAAGGAGGCTGCGGAACGGGGTCGTGAGCGAAATCACGATCCCGGCCGAAGGGGTGGGAGAAGGAGACGCAGGGCACGCCCCGGGGGCGTGCCTCCGTTGCGGCGTCCTTAACGCGGGCGGGGGCGCCCTTGGTGATCTCGAGGCGGGGGACCGACGGTCTCCTTATACTCGGTTGCCAATGGCGTCCCCGGAGGCCGTCGGACGTCTTGGGCGGGGGCCCGGACGTCCATCGGGCGGCCTAAATGGGGGGGAAGGCTTCACGTCGTCCGTTGCGTGGCGCCTTCGGATAGAGTAGGATAGGGTGGAGGCCGCGTCCCCCACCCAGGGAGGAATGCTAAGGCGGGGGCACACCGGATAGACATGCGCGCGCGGACCACGGGTGCCCCCAGGAGCCTAGGGACGGACGGGGAGGAGTTAGTGGGTATACTCGGCATTGCACCCACCAGCCGAGGAGTCCCACATAACCCGGCCCACTCCCCCCCGGGAGGGGTCGGGTATCCGTAATAGTGATTACCTCCTCGGAAAAAAAAAAAAAAAAAAAAAAAAAAAAAAAATAGGATAGAGGATAGGATAGAGGATAGGATAGGATAGAGGATAGGATAGGATAGAGGATAGGATAGGATAGAGGATAGGATAGAGTATAGGATAGGATAGAGGATAGGATAGGATAGAGGATAGGATAGGATAGAGGATAGGATAGATGATAGGATAGGATAGGATAGAGGATAGGATAGGATAGAGGATAGGAGAGGATAGAGAATAGGATACGATAGAGGATAGGATAGGGGATTGGATAGGATAGAGGATAGGATAGGATAGAGGATAGGATAGGATAGAGTATAGGATAGGATAGAGGATAGGATAGGATAGAGGATAGGATAGGATAGAGGATAGGATAGAGGATAGGATAGGATAGAGGATAGGATAGGATAGAGGATAGGATAGAGGATAGGATAGGATAGAGGATAGGATAGGATAGAGGATAGGAGAGGATAGAGTATAGGATACGATAGAGGATAGGATAGGGGATTGGATAGGATAGAGCATAGGATAGGATAGATGATAGGATAGGATAGAGGATAGGATAGGATAGACGATAGGATAGGATAGAGGATAGAATAGGATAGAGGATAGGATAGGATAGAGGATAGGATATAGGATTGGATAGGGTAGAGGATCGGATAGGATAGAGGATTGGATATTATAGAGGATAGGATAGGATAGAGGATAGGATAGGGGATAGGATAGGATAGAGAATAGGATAGGATAGAGGATTGGATAGGGGATTGGATAGGATAGTGGATAGGAGACGATGGAGGATAGGATAGGATAGAGGATAGGATAGGGTAGAGGATAGGATAGGATAGAGGATAGGATCGGATAGAGGATACGATAGGATAGAGGATAGGATAGGATAGAGGATAGGATAGGATAGGGGATAGGATAGGATAGAGGATAGGATAGGATAGAGGATAGGATAGAGGATACGATAGGGTAGATGATAGGATAGGATAGGATAGAGGATAGGATAGGATAGAGGATAGGATAGGATAGAGGATAGGATAGATGATAGGATAGGATAGGATAGAGGATAGGATAGGATAGAGGATAGGAGAGGATAGAGAATAGGATACGATAGAGGATAGGATAGGGGATTGGATAGGATAGAGGATAGGATAGGATAGAGGATAGGATAGGATAGAGGATAGGATAGGATAGAGGATAGGATAGGATAGAGGATAGGATAGGATAGAGGATAGGATAGGATAGACGATAGGATAGGATAGAGGATAGAATAGGATAGAGGATAGGATAGGATAGAGGATAGGATATAGGATTGGATAGGGTAGAGGATCGGATAGGATAGAGGATTGGATATTATAGAGGATAGGATAGGATAGAGGATAGGATAGGGGATAGGATAGGATAGAGAATAGGATAGGATAGAGGATTGGATAGGGGATTGGATAGGATAGTGGATAGGAGACGATGGAGGATAGGATAGGATAGAGGATACGATAGGGTAGAGGATAGGATAGGATAGAGGATAGGATCGGATAGAGGATACGATAGGATAGAGGATAGGATAGGATAGAGGATAGGACAGAGGATAGGATAGGATAGAGGATAGGATAGGATACAGGATAGGATAGGGTAGATGATAGGATAGGATAGGATAGAGGATAGGATAGGATAGAGGATAGGAGAGGATAGAATATAGGATACGATAGAGGATATGATAGGGGATTGGATAGGATAGAGCATAGGATAGGATAGAGGATAGGATAGGATAGAGGATAGGATAGGATAGACGATAGGATAGGATAGAGGATAGAATAGGATAGAGGATAGGATAGGATAGAGGATAGGATATAGGATTGGATAGGGTAGAGGATCGGATAGGATAGAGGATTGGATATTATAGAGGATAGGATAGGATAGAGGATAGGATAGGGGATAGGATAGGATAGAGAATAGGATAGGATAGAGGATTGGATAGGGGATTGGATAGGATAGTGGATAGGACACGATGGAGGATAGGATAGGATAGAGGATAGGATAGGGTAGAGGATAGGATAGGATAGAGGATAGGATAGAGGATAGGATAGGATAGAGGATAGGATAGGATAGAGGATAGGATAGGGTAGATGATAGGATAGGATAGGATAGAGGATAGGATAGGATAGACGATAGGATAGGATAGAGGATAGAATAGGATAGAGGATAGGAGAGGATAGAGGATAGGATAGGATAGAGGATAGGATAGAGGATTGGAGACGATGGAGGATAGGATAGGATAGAGGATACTATAGGATAGAGGATAGGATAGGATAGAGGATAGGATAGAGGATACGATAGGGTAGATGATAGGATAGGATAGGATGGAGGATAGGATAGGATAGAGGATACGATAGGGTAGATGATAGGATAGGATAGGATGGAGGATAGGATAGGATAGAGGATAGGATAGGATAGAGAATAGGATAGGATAGAGGATAGGATTGGATAGAGGATAGGATAGGATAGAGGATAGGATAGGGTAGATGATAGGATAGGATAGGATAGAGGATAGGATAGGATAGACGATAGGATAGGATAGAGGATAGAATAGGATAGAGGATAGGAGAGGATAGAGGATAGGATTGGATAGAGGATAGGATAGAGGATAGGAGACGATGGAGGATAGGATATGATAGAGGATAGGATAGGATAGAGGATAGGATAGGATAGAGGATAGGATAGGGGATAGGATAGGATAGGATAGAGAATAGGATAGGATAGAGGATAGGATACGGGGTTGGATAGGATAGAGGATAGGAGACGATGGGGGATAGGATAGGATAGAAGATAGGATAGGATAGAGGATATGATAGGATAGAGGATTGGATAGGATAGACGTTAGGATAGGATAGAGGATAGGATAGGATAGAGGATAGGATAGGATAGAGGATAGGATAGGATAGAGGATAGGATAGGATAGGATAGAGGATAGGATAGGATAGAGGATAGGATAGGGGATTGGACAGGATAGAGGATAGGATAGGATAGAGGATACCATAGGATTGAGGATAGGATAGGATAGAGGATAGGATAGGATAGAGGATAGGATAGGGGATTGGATAGGATATAGGATAGGATAGGATAGAGGATACCATAGGATTGAGGATAGGATAGGATAGAGGATAGGATAGGATAGAGGATAGGATAGGATAGAGGATAGGATAAGATAGAGGATAGGATAGGATAGAGGATAGGAAAGGATAGAGGATAGGATAGGATAGTGGATAGGACAGGATAGTGCAGACGATAGAGGATAGGATAGGATAGAGGATAGGATAGAGAATAGGGTAGGATAGAGGATCGGGTTGGATAGGATAGAGGATAGGATAGGATCGAGGATTGGATAGAGGATAGGATAGAGTATAGGATAGGATAGAGGATAGGATATGATTGAGGATAGGATAGGATAGTGGATAGGATAGGATAGAGTATAGAATAGGAAAGAGGATAGGATCGGATGGAGGATAGGATAGGATAGAGGATAGGATAGGATATAGGATAGGATAGGATAGAGGATAGGATAGGATAGAGGATAGGATAGGATGGAGGATAGGACATAGGATTGGATAGGATAGACGATAGGATAGGATAGAGGATAGAATAGGATAGAGGATAGGATAGGATAGAGGATAGGATTGGATAGAGGATAGGATAGGGGATAGGATAGGATAGGATAGAGAATAGGATAGGATAGAGGATAGGATACGGGGTTGGATAGGATAGAGGATAGGAGACGATGGAGGATAGGATAGGATAGAAGATAGGATAGGATAGAGGATATGATAGGATAGAGGATTGGATAGGATAGACGTTAGGATAGGATACAGGATAGGATAGGATAGTGGATAGGATAGGATAGAGTATAGTATAGGAAAGAGGATAGGATCGGATGGAGGATAGGATAGGATAGAGGATAGGATAGGATATAGGATAGGATAGGATAGAGGATAGGATAGGATAGAGGATAGGATAGGATGGAGGATAGGACATAGGATTGGATAGGATAGACGATAGGATAGGATAGAGGATAGAATAGGATAGAGGATAGGATAGGATAGAGGATAGGATTGGATAGAGGATAGGATAGGGGATAGGATAGGATAGGATAGAGAATAGGATAGGATAGAGGATAGGATACGGGGTTGGATAGGATAGAGGATAGGAGACGATGGAGGATAGGATAGGATAGAAGATAGGATAGGATAGAGGATATGATAGGATAGAGGATTGGATAGGATAGACGTTAGGATAGGATACAGGATAGGATAGGATAGAGGATAGGATAGGATAGAGGATAGGATAGGATAGGATAGAGGATAGGATAGGGGATTGGATAGGATAGAGGATAGGATAGGATAGAGGATACCATAGGATAGAGGATAGGATCGGATGGGTGATAGGATAGGATAGAGGATAGTATAGGATAGAGAATAGGATAGGATAGAGGATAGGATAGGATAGAGGATAGGATAGGATAGAGGATAGGATCGGATAGAGGATAGGATAGGATAGAGGATAGGATAGGATAGAGGATAGGATAGGATAGAGGATAGGATAGGATAGAGGATTGGATAGGATAGACGATAGGATAGGATAGAGGATAGGATAGGATAGAGGATAGGATAGGATAGAGGATAGGATATAGGATTGGATAGGGTAGAGGATCGGATAGGATAGAGGATTGGATAGGATAGAGGATAGGATAGGATAGAGGATAGGACATAGGATTGGATAGGATAGACGATTGGATAGGATAGAGGATAGAATAGGATAGAGGATAGGATAGAGGATAGGATAGGATAGAGGATAGGATAGAGGATAGGATAGGATTGAGGATAGGATAGAATAGATGATAGGATAGCATAGAGGATAGGATAGAGGATTGGATAGGATAGAGGATTGGATAGGGGATTGGATAGGATAGAGGATAGAATAGGATAGAGGATAGGATAGAGGATAGGATAGAGGATAGGATAGGTTAGAGGATAGGATAGGATAGGATAGATAATAGGATAGAGGATAGGATAGAGGATAGGATAGAGGATAGGATAGGATAGAGGATAGGATAGGATTGAGGATAGGATATGATAGAGGATAGGATAGGATAGAGGATAGGATAGAGGATAGGATAGGATAGAGGATAGGATAGGATTGAGGATAGGATATGATAGAGGATAGGATAGGATAGAGGATAGGATAGGATAGAGGATAGGATAGAGGATAGGATAGAGGATAGGATAGGATAGAGGATAGGATAGAGGAGAGGATGGGATAGAGAATAGGATAGGATAGAGGATTGGATAGGGGATTGGATAGGATAGAGGATAGAATAGGATAGAGGATAGGATAGAGGATAGGATAGAGGATAGGATAGGTTAGAGGATAGGATAGGATAGGGGATAGGATAGGATAGAGGATAGGATAGAGGATAGGATAGGATAGAGGATAGGATAGAGGATAGGATAGAGGATGGGATACTGGATAGGATAGGATAGAGAATAGGATAGGATAGAGGATAGGACAGGGGATTGGATAGGATAGAGGATAGGAGACGATGGAGGATAGGATAGGTTAGAGGATAGGATAGGATAGAGGATAGGATAAGATAGAGGATAGGAAATGATAGAGGATAGGATAGGATAGTGGATAGGACAGGATAGAGCAGACGATAGAGGATAGGATAGGATAGAGGATAGGATAGGATTGAGGATAGGATATGATAGAGGATAGGATAGGATAGAGGATAGGATAGGATAGAGGATAGGATAGGATAGAGGATAGGACTTAGGATTGTATAGGATAGACGATAGAATAGGATAGAGGATAGGATAGAGGATAGGATAGGATAGAGGATAGGATAGGATAGACGATAGGATAGGATAGAGGATAGGATAGGATAGAGGATAGGATAGGATAGAGGATAGGATAGGATAGAGGATTTGATAGGGGATTGGATAGAATAGAGGATAGGATAGGATAGAGGATAGGATAGGATAGAGGATAGGATAGGATTGAGGATAGGATATGATAGAGGATAGGATAGGATAGAGGATAGTATAGGAAAGAGGATAGGATCGGATGGAGGATAGGATAGGATAGAGGATAGGATAGGATATAGGATAGGATAGGATAGAGGATAGGATAGGATAGAGGATAGGATAGGATGGAGGATAGGACATAGGATTGGATAGGATAGACGATAGGATAGGATAGAGGATAGAATAGGATAGAGGATAGGATAGGATAGAGGATAGGATTGGATAGAGGATAGGATAGGGGATAGGATAGGATAGGATAGAGAATAGGATAGGATAGAGGATAGGATACGGGGTTGGATAGGATAGAGGATAGGAGACGATGGAGGATAGGATAGGATAGAAGATAGGATAGGATAGAGGATAGGATAGGATAGAGGATAGGATAGGATAGGATAGAGGATAGGATAGGGGATTGGATAGGATAGAGGATAGGATAGGATAGAGGATACCATAGGATAGAGGATAGGATCGGATGGGTGATAGGATAGGATAGAGGATAGTATAGGATAGAGAATAGGATAGGATAGAGGATAGGATAGGATAGAGGATAGGATAGGATAGAGGATAGGATCGGATAGAGGATAGGATAGGATAGAGGATAGGATAGGATAGAGGATAGGATAGGATAGAGGATAGGATAGGATAGAGGATTGGATAGGATAGACGATAGGATAGGATAGAGGATAGGATAGGATAGAGGATAGGATAGGATAGAGGATAGGATATAGGATTGGATAGGGTAGAGGATCGGATAGGATAGAGGATTGGATAGGATAGAGGATAGGATAGGATAGAGGATAGGACATAGGATTGGATAGGATAGACGATTGGATAGGATAGAGGATAGAATAGGATAGAGGATAGGATAGAGGATAGGATAGAGGATAGGATAGGATTGAGGATAGGATAGAATAGATGATAGGATAGCATAGAGGATAGGATAGAGGATTGGATAGGATAGAGGATTGGATAGGGGATTGGATAGGATAGAGGATAGAATAGGATAGAGGATAGGATAGAGGATAGGATAGAGGATAGGATAGGTTAGAGGATAGGATAGGATAGGATAGATAATAGGATAGAGGATAGGATAGAGGATAGGATAGAGGATAGGATAGGATAGAGGATAGGATAGGATAGAGGATAGGATAGGATTGAGGATAGGATATGATAGAGGATAGGATAGGATAGAGGATAGGATAGAGGATAGGATAGGATAGAGGATAGGATAGGATTGAGGATAGGATATGATAGAGGATAGGATAGGATAGAGGATAGGATAGGATAGAGGATAGGATAGAGGATAGGATAGGATAGAGGATAGGATAGAGGAGAGGATGGGATAGAGAATAGGATAGGATAGAGGATTGGATAGGGGATTGGATAGGATAGAGGATAGAATAGGATAGAGGATAGGATAGAGGATAGGATAGAGGATAGGATAGGTTAGAGGATAGGATAGGATAGGGGATAGGATAGGATAGAGGATAGGATAGAGGATAGGATAGGATAGAGGATAGGATAGAGGATAGGATAGAGGATGGGATACTGGATAGGATAGGATAGAGAATAGGATAGGATAGAGGATAGGACAGGGGATTGGATAGGATAGAGGATAGGAGACGATGGAGGATAGGATAGGTTAGAGGATAGGATAGGATAGAGGATAGGATAAGATAGAGGATAGGAAATGATAGAGGATAGGATAGGATAGTGGATAGGACAGGATAGAGCAGACGATAGAGGATAGGATAGGATAGAGGATAGGATAGGATTGAGGATAGGATATGATAGAGGATAGGATAGGATAGAGGATAGGATAGGATAGAGGATAGGATAGGATAGAGGATAGGACTTAGGATTGTATAGGATAGACGATAGAATAGGATAGAGGATAGGATAGAGGATAGGATAGGATAGAGGATAGGATAGGATAGACGATAGGATAGGATAGAGGATAGGATAGGATAGAGGATAGGATAGGATAGAGGATAGGATAGGATAGAGGATTTGATAGGGGATTGGATAGAATAGAGGATAGGATAGGATAGAGGATAGGATAGGATAGAGGATAGGATAGGATTGAGGATAGGATATGATAGAGGATAGGATAGGATAGAGGATAGGATAGGATAGAGGATAGGACTTAGGATTGTATAGGATAGACGATAGGATAGGATAGAGGATAGAATAGGATAGAGGATAGGATAGAGGATAGGATAGGATAGAGGATAGGATATGATAGAGGATAGGATAGGATAGAGGATAGGATAGGATAGAGGATAGGATATAGGATTGGATAGGATAGACGATAGGATAGGATAGAGGATTGGATAGGGGATAGGATAGGATAGAGAATAGGATAGGATAGAGGATTGGATAGGGGATTGGATAGGATAGAGGATAGGATAGGGGATTGGATAGGATAGAGGATAGGATAGGATAGAGGATAGGATAGGATAGAGGATAGGATAGGATAGAGGATAGGATAGGATAGAGGATAGGATAGGATAGAGGATAGGATAGGATAGAGGATAGGATAGGATAGAGGATAGGATAGGGGATAGGATAGGATAGGATAGACGATAGGATAGGATAGAGGATAGAATAGGATAGAGGATAGGATAGGATAGAGGATAGGATATAGGATTGGATAGGGTAGAGGATCGGATAGGATAGAGGATTGGATATTATAGAGGATAGGATAGGATAGAGGATAGGATAGGGGATAGGATAGGATAGAGAATAGGATAGGATAGAGGATTGGATAGGGGATTGGATAGGATAGTGGATAGGAGACGATGGAGGATAGGATAGGATAGAGGATAGGATAGGGTAGAGGATAGGATAGGATAGAGGATAGGATCGGATAGAGGATACGATAGGATAGAGGATAGGATAGGATAGAGGATAGGATAGGATAGAGGATAGGATAGGATAGAGGATAGGATAGGATAGAGGATAGGATAGGATAGAGGATAGGATAGAGGATACGATAGGGTAGATGATAGGATAGGATAGGATAGAGGATAGGATAGGATAGAGGAAAGGATAGGATAGAGGATAGGATAGGATAGAGGATAGGATAGGGGATAAGATAGGATAGAGAATAGGATAGGATAGAGGATAGGATAGAGGATTGGATAGGATAGTGGATAGGAGACGATGGAGGATAGGATAGGATAGAGGATAGGATAGGATAGAGGATAGGATAGGGGATAGGATAGGATAGAGAATAGGATAGGATAGAGGATTGGATAGGGGATTGGATAGGATAGTGGATAGGAGACAATGGAGGATAGGATAGGATAGAGGATACGATAGGGTAGAGGATAGGATAGGATAGAGGATAGGATCGGATAGAGGATACGATAGGATAGAGGATAGGATAGGATAGAGGATAGGATAGGATAGAGGATAGGATAGAGGATAGGATAGGATAGAGGATAGGATAGGATAGAGGATAGGATAGGATAGAGGATAGGATAGAGGATAGGATAGGATAGAGGATAGGATAGGATAGAGGATAGGAGAGGATAGAGTATAGGATACGATAGAGGATAGGATAGGGAATTGGATAGGATAGAGCATAGGATAGGATAGAGGATAGGATAGGATAGAGGATAGGATAGGATAGACGATAGGATAGGATAGAGGATAGAATAGGATAGAGGATAGGATAGGATAGAGGATAGGATATAGGATTGGATAGGGTAGAGGATCGGATAGGATAGAGGATTGGATATTATAGAGGATAGGATATAATAGAGGATAGGATAGGGGATAGGATAGGATAGAGAATAGGATAGGATAGAGGATTGGATAGGGGATTGGATAGGATAGTGGATAGGAGACGATGGAGGATAGGATAGGATAGAGGATAGGATAGGGTAGAGGATAGGGTAGGATAGAGGATAGGATCGGATAGAGGATACGATAGGATAGAGGATAGGATAGGATAGAGGATAGGATAGGATAGAGGATAGGATAGAGGATAGGATAGGATAGAGGATAGGATAGGATAGAGGATAGGATAGGATAGAGGATAGGATAGGGGATAAGATAGGATAGAGAATAGGATAGGATAGAGGATAGGATAGAGGATTGGATAGGATAGAGGATAGGAGACGATGGAGGATAGGATAGGATAGAGGATAGGATAGGATAGAGGATAGGATAGGGGATAGGATAGGATAGAGAATAGGATAGGATAGAGGATAGGATAGGATAGAGGATAGGATAGGATAGAGGATAGGATAAGATAGAGGATAGGATAGGATAGAGGATAGGAAAGTATAGAGGATAGGATAGGATAGTGGATAGGACAGGATAGAGCAGACGATAGAGGATAGGATAGAGAATAGGGTAGGATAGAGGATCGGATAGGATGGGGTAGAGGATCGGATAGGATAGGATAGAGGATAGGATAGAGGATAGGATAGAGTATAGGATAGGATAGAGGATAGGATATGATTGAGGATAGGATAGGATAGTGGATAGGATATAATAGAGTATAGAATAGGAAAGAGGATAGGATCGGATGGAGGATAGGATAGGATAGAGGATAGGATAGGATATAGGATAGGATAGGATAGAGGATAGGATAGGATAGAGGATAGGATAGGATAGAGGATAGGACATAGGATTGGATAGGATAGACGATAGGATAGGATAGAGGATAGAATAGGAGAGAGGATTGGATAGGATACACGATAGGATAGGATAGAGGATAGGATAGAGGATAGGATAGGATTGAGGATAGGATAGGATAGAGGATAGGATAGGAGAGAGGATAGGATAGGATAGAGGATAGGCTAGGATAGAGGATAGGATAGGATAGAGGATTGGATAGGATACACGATAGGATAGGATAGAGGATAGGATAGAGGATAGGATAGAGGATAGGATAGGATTGAGGATAGGATAGGATAGAGGATAGGATAGGATAGAGGATTGGATAGGATAGAGGATAGGATAGGATAGAGGATAGGATAGGATAGGATAGAGGATAGGATAGGATAGAGGATAGGATAGGATAGAGGATAGGATAAGATAGAGGATAGGATTGGATAGAGGATAGGATAGGATAGAGGATAGGATAGGATAGAGAATAGGATAGGATAGAGGATTGGATAGGGGATTGGATAGGATAGAGGATAGGAGACGATGGAGGATAGGATAGGATAGAGGATAGGATAGGATAGAGGATAGAATAGGATATTGGATAGGATAGGATAGAGGATAGGATCGGATAGAGGATAGGATAGGATAGAGGATAGGACATAGGATTGGATAGGATAGACGATAAGATAGGATAGAAGATAGAATAGGATAGAGGATAGGATAGGATAGGATAGAGGATAGGATAGGATAGAGGATTGGATATAGGATTGGATAGGGTAGAGGATCGGATAGGATAGAGGATTGGATATTATAGAGGATAGGATAGGATAGAGGATAGGATAGGGGATAGGACATAGGATTGTATAGGATAGACGTTAGGATAGGATAGAGGATAGAATAGGATAGAGGATAGGATAGAGGATAGGATAGAGGATAGGATAGAGGATAGGATAGGATAGAGGATAGGATAGGATAGAGGATAGGATAGGATAGAGGATAGGATAGGATAGAGGATAGGATAGGATAGAGGATAGGATAGGATAGAGGATAGGATAGGATAGAGGATAGGATAGGATAGAGGATAGAATAGGATAGAGGATAGGATAGGATAGAGGATAGGATAGGATAGAGGATAGGATAGGATAGAGGATAGGATAGGATAGAGGATAGGATATAGGATTGGATAGGGTAGAGGATCGGATAGGATAGAGGATAGGATAGGGGATAGGACATAGGATTGTATAGGATAGACGATAGGATAGGATAGAGGATAGAATAGGATAGAGGATAGGATAGGATAGAGGATAGGATAGGATAGAGGATAGGATAGGATAGAGGATAGGATAGGATAGAGGATAGGATAGGATAGAGGATAGGATATAGGATTGGATAGGGTAGAGGATCGGATAGGATAGAGGATAGGATAGGGGATAGGACATAGGATTGTATAGGATAGACGATAGGATAGGATAGAGGATAGAATAGGATAGAGGATAGGATAGAGGATAGGATAGAGGATAGGATAGAGGATAGGATAGAGGATAGGATAGGATAGAGGATAGGATAGAGGATAGGATAGAGGATAGGATAGGATAGAGGATAGGATAGGATAGAGGATAGGATAGGATAGAGGATAGGATAGGATAGAGGATATGATAGGATAGAGGATAGGATAGGATAGAGGATAGGATAGGATAGAGGATAGGATAGGATAGAGGATAGGACATAGGATTGGATAGGATAGAGGATGGGACATAGGATTGGATAGGATAGACGATAGGATAGAATAGAGGATAGAATAGGATAGAGGATACGATAGAGGATAGGATAGGTTAGAGGATAGGATAGGATAGGGGATAGGATAGGATAGAGTATAGGATAGGATAGATAATAGGATAGAGGATAGGATAGAGGATAGGATAGAGGATAGGATAGGGGATAGGATAGGATAGAGGATAGGATAGGATAGAGGATAGGATAGGATAGAGGATAGGATAGGATAGAGGATAGGATAGGATAGAGGATAGGACAGGGGATTGGATAGGATAGAGGATAGGATTAGATAGAGGATAGTATATGATAGAGGATAGGAAAGGATAGAGGATAGGATAGGATAGTGGATAGGACAGGATAGAGCAGACCATAGAGGATAGGATAGGATAGAGGATATGATAGAGAATAGGATAGGATAGAGGATCCGATAGGATAGGATAGAGGATCGGATAGGATAAGATAGAGGATAGGATAGGATAGTGGATATGATAGGATAGAGGATTGGATAGGATAGACGATAAGATAGGATAGAGGGTAGGACAGGATAGAGGATAGGACATAGGATTGTATAGGATAGACGATAGGATAGGATAGAGGATAGAATAGGATAGAGGATAGGATAGAGGATAGGATAGAATAGGATAGAGGATAGGATAGAGGATGGGATAGGGTAGAGGATAGGATAGGATAGGGGATAAGATAGGATAGAGTATAGGATAGGATAGAGGATAGGATAGGATAGACAATAGGATAGAGGATAGGATAGAGGATAGGATAGAGGATAGGATAGGATAGAGGATAGGATAGAGGATAGGATAGAGGATAGGATAGGGGATAGGATAGGATAGAGAATAGGATAGGATAGAGGATAGGACAGGGGATTGGATAGGATAGAGGATAGGACAGGGGATTGGATAGGATAGAGGATAGGACAGGGGATTGGATAGGATAGAGGATAGGAGACGATGGAGGATAGGATAGGATAGAGGATAGGATAGGATAGAGGATAGGATAGGATAGAGGATAGGATTGGATAGAGGATAGGATAGGGGATAGGATAGGATAGGATAGAGAATAGGATAGGATAGAGGATAGGATAGGGGATTGGATAGGATAGAGGATAGGAGACGATGGAGGATATGATAGGATAGAGGATAGCATAGGATAGAGGATAGGATAGGATAGAGGATTGGATAGCATAGACGTTAGGATAGGATAGA
The DNA here is from genome assembly GCF_050948215.1 of Halictus rubicundus. Lineage (NCBI taxonomy): Eukaryota > Metazoa > Arthropoda > Insecta > Hymenoptera > Halictidae > Halictus > Halictus rubicundus. The sequence continues at coordinate 689,125 of NW_027488560.1, forward strand.
GGAAAGGATAGGATAGGGGATAGGATAGGATAGAGGATAGGATAGGATAGAGGATAGGATAGGATAGAGGATAGGATAGAGGATAGGATAGGATAGCGGAGAGGATAGGATAGAGTATGGAATAGGGTAGATGATAGTATCGGATAGAGGATAGGATAGGGGATTGGATAGGATAGAGGATTGGATAGGATAGAGGATAGTATAGGATAGAGGATAGGATAGGATAGAGGATAGGATAGGATAGGATAGAGGATAGGATAGGATAGAGGATAGGATAGGATAGAGGATAGGATAGGGGATTGGTTAGGATAGAGGATAGGATAGAGGATAGGATAGGATAGAGGATAGGATAGGATTGAGGATAGTATAGGATAGAGGATAGGATAGGATAGAGGAAGGGATAGGGTAGAGGAGGGGACCTAGGGGATATGGGCTTGGCAGTGGTGACTCGGATCCACTGCTAGGTATGCCACAGTGGTGGCGGTCATATTCCTAAAATCCTCCACGCTCCACCTCCTCGCGGTGGTCCCTGGGCACTCACGACTGTGGGTGGCTAACGGAGCGGGGGGTACGCGGCAGGAAGTAGCCTCGACGATGTGCGAGGCAATGCCGGCGGGATCTTCGGATCCTGGTAGGGGCACCCTTGCCGGTAAGGTTCGCACGGAGGGGCAAAAACTGCCGAGTTGGGACGGGATTTTCGGTGACGGACCAGGGCAAGGCTGGGTGTTTCATAAAATTGACATGGACGGCACAAAGGAAAAGAGTTTAGTTTACGGTGCAGGGGAGGGATACCCCAGTACCGGCGCGACTGTTGGTGGGCGAGCAGGCCACAGCGCGTCGTTATCCAACGACTGCGAGCCGAAGGTGGTGGACCACTGGGCCCCTTCGGAGGTAAATACTACCAGCGAAGCTGTGGTAACGGAAACGTCATCACAGATTTCGGGAGACTCGGACGCGGGCGTGTCGCGCGCGGGAGCCGAGATGCGGGGGGCGGACGGAGCTCCGACGGGGAAGCGGCCCCGGCTGGAGCCGTCCGTGGCAGGAGGGGGGCTGCAGACGCGCAGCGGGAGGGTCGTCGGGGGGACCACTGAGGAGGGCTCCTCGGGGGCGGGTGCTGAGCAGGTGCTCAGCGACCGCGCCGAGAGGGGCCAGCTCCACAAAATCGCGGAGCTAATGGAGTCCGCGGGGAAGCTGCCGACGGCGCAGCTGGCGGAGGAGGTGGAGGACGCGATGAGACGTGTGGAGGGCGTCTCCACCGTCTCCAGGGGCCTCAAGGGCAGTTTTGCCAAGGAGCTCAGGGATTGCTCCGCGCTGGCCAGGGCCTATTGCACTACGCTGGTGCAGCGGGCATACACTGGCACGGCGTGGGGCAATAGCCAGGAGGTCGCCCGTCTCCGCCAACAGACCGAGGCCCTCGCCAAGGAGGTACAGGACCTCCGGGCGAGGCTTCGCGTCGCGGGGGCGGAGAAGCGGGCGGTCGCGGGAAAGACGGCCCCTGGGGCGGTACCCTCCGCCTCCTCAGGCGGGACCGCGGGGACGGGACCGGCGGCGGAAGCGGCGACGCGGGCGGCGGAGGGGGCGGGGGTACTGGACCCTCAAGCCCTTCTCCTCCGCGTCGACGCGATGGTGGCGGCCAGGAATGCCGAGCTGGAAACGAGAATGGAGAATCGTTTCCGGGCAATCCTGGCCGGGATGGTTCCGGCTCTCCAGGGCAGGGGGGGAGGGACGCGCGATGCCCCGCCGGTGGCTTCTCCGCCGGCGGTGGTCGAAACCAGGAGGACTGGGCCGGTGGTGGTGTCCAGCGCCGGGGTGGTGCCACCCGTGGACATCCCGCCGCCGGTCGACCCAGCCTCCTGGTCGGTGGCGAAGTCGAGGTCCGCGAGGAAGGCGGAGAGGAGGCGGGCAGCGGCGGAGGAGAGGGCGGCCATAGCCCTCGCCGCCGAGTCGGCGGCCGCTGCTTCGGCGAAACGGAGGACGGCGACCGGGGGTTCGGCGGTCGGCACGCGAAAGGGGGCCGGCGCGATCACGGCGAAGCCGTCAAGTGGGAGGGTTGTTGCCCTGGGGCGCGCCCCCAAGTCCGGGGCCGTGGCGATCACGATCCCCGAGAGCTGTAAGCTCACCTACGCGGGAGTGATCGCCAGGGCCAGAGAGGCAATAGACCTCAAGGCGCTGGGGATTGAGTCGGGGGTGCTCCCCAGGAGGACCAAGACGGGGGGGATCCTCCTGGAGGTAAAGGGCCCGGAGGGCCAAGAGAAGGCACGGGCCCTCTCCACGAGGGTCTCTGAGGCCTTACAAGGGACTGGGGTTAAAGTCGTCCAGGCCGTCAAGCGAGGCGAGTTGCGCGTCGCTGGCCTGGACGACTCGGTTAGCGCAAGGGAGGTCGCGGCGGCACTTGCGGCTGCGGGGGGGTGCTCGGAGGCCGAGTTCCGGGTCGGAGAGATCCGGAGGTCCGCCTCTGAGCGGGTGCTGGGCTCCTGTTGGGCCCAGGGCCCCCTCGCGGCCGTCAGGAAGGTGGTGGCGGGGGGCCGGCTGCTGGTCGGCTGGTCCTCGGCGCGGGTGGAGGCACTGAGGGAGCGACCCCTTCAGTGCTTCCGCTGCTTGGAGACGGGGCACACGCGGTCGACCTGTAAAAGCACGGTCGACAGGAGCGCGAGGTGCTATCGGTGCGGTGCGACCGAGCACCGCGCCTCGGCCTGTGGGGCTGCCCCCAGATGCCCGCTCTGCGCGGATCTGGGGAGGCCCTCGAACCACAGGTTCGGGGCCAAAGCGTGTGCCCCGGCTCCGAGGAGGGGTCGCGCGGCGGTGAAGGGAAGAGGGGAAAAGTCGGCGGCTGCACCCGCGCAGCAGCAGCCGACTACACCGGGGGCCCAGTCCCCCCAGGGGGGGGAGCCTGCAGAGCAAATGTCAGGGTAGGCTGTTTTCAGGCCTATTCCGGTTCTGCAGGCGAACCTCAACCACTCGCGTGCGGCCCAGGACTTGTTTGTCCAGGCCGTGCGCGAGCGGGGGACTGGGTTGGCAGTGGCGGCGGAGCCGTACTCCGTTCCCGATCACCCCTTCTGGGTGGGGGACGAGGCCGGCTCCGTCGCCATAGTGGCGGAGGGCCGCCGCGGGTCCCCGTCGATCTCCCTTCTGGAGAGAGGCGAGGGATTCGTGGCGGTGCGGTGGGGGGACATCGCGGTCGTCGGAGTTTATATCTCGCCGAGCCGTGGCCTCGATCATTTTCGGGGGTTCCTGGGCGGGCTGAGTAGCTGCATCGCGCGGTGCAGCGCCCGTCCGGTTCTCGTCCTGGGAGACTTCAATGCCCACGCGGTATCGTGGGGGAGTCCCAGGACGACCACTAGGGGAAGCGAGGTGTTAACCTGGGCGTCCGGCCTGGATCTCCGGTTGATTAACCGGGGATCCACGCCGACGTGCGTGCGGCCGCAGGGTGTCTCTATTGTCGATCTGACATGGGGGACGCCGTCGGCCGTGCGCCGAGTGTCGGGATGGAGGGTGGCGGAAGAACTAGAGCTGGCCTCTGACCACACGCCCATAGTCATGGACGTGTGGCCCGCCGCCCTCTACGCGCGGGATTCCCGGCACGGCCAGGTGGACCGACGGCCGCGATGGGCGTGGAGCAGGGCGGACGAGGACCTGTTCCGGGCCGCTGTCGCCGCGGTAACGTGGGGGGGGCCCCAGCCGGCTGGGGGGGCACCGGCGCGCGGGGCGGAGCGGCTCCGGGAGGTGATGACGGCGGTGTGCGACACCGCGGTGCCCCGGAGCCGGTCCGACCATAGAAGGGCGGCATACTGGTGGTCCGCGGGCATTGCAGAGCTTCGGCGTGCCTGCAATGCCGCGCGGCGCCAGTATGGCCGAGCGCGCAGGAGGCGCGACGACGAGGAGGCGAGGCTCCACGGGGAGTACCGAGCCGCGCTCGGGACTCTCCGGAGGGCCATCGCGAAGGCCAAGGCGGACGCGTGGTCGGAGCTCGTCGGCACGGTGGACGCGGATCCGTGGGGGCGCCCGTATAAGCTTGTAATGAGCAAGCTGCGCGCGTGGGCCCCCCCACTGACGGAATCGATGGACCCTCCCTTACTCGAGGAGGTGGTGACGTCTCTCTTCCCGCGTGAGGGGGGACAGCGACACCGCCTCCATCCGGGCCAGGAGCCTCTCTCCTGGTCCGCGGAGTGGGAGGTGTCAGCCGGCGAGCTCGGGGAGGCGGTGACCAGGGCCCGTCGGGTGGGCCGCAAGGCCCCGGGTCCTGACGGGGTGTCGGGCCGCGCGTTGGTCTTGGCATTGGAGGGGGGGCTCGCTCCCGAACTCAGGCGGCTGTTCAACAGTTGTCTGAGGGAGGGAGTGTTCCCCCCACTATGGAAGTCGGGCAGGCTGGTCCTCCTTCCAAAGGCGGGCAAGTCCCGGGACTCGCCCTCCGGGTACCGGCCAATTTGCTTGCTGGACGAGGCGGGGAAGTTGTTCGAGCGCGTTCTCGTTGGACGCCTCGTCCGGCACCTGTCGGGGGGAGGAGTCCCCGATCTGAGCGAGGCGCAGTTCGGCTTCCGGGGGGGTCTCTCCACCGTCGACGCAATTCGGCGGGTGAGGGCTCTCTCGGAGGCCTGTACGGAGGGGGGCGGTGTTGCGTTGGCGATCTCCTTGGATATCGCCAACGCGTTCAACACCGTCCCCTGGGATAGAATTTCGGAGGCCCTGGTCTTCCACCAGGTGCCTCCGTACCTTAGGAGGGTGATCGGGGACTATCTCTCCGACAGGAGCATAGAATATCCTGGCCGGTACGGGATGATTCGCAGGAGCGTCGTGCGGGGGGTTCCACAGGGCTCGGTGTTGGGCCCGTTGCTGTGGAACCTCGCGTACGACAGCGTCCTGCGGGAGGGGATGCCTCCCGGTGTCAGCCTAACGTGTTACGCCGATGACACGTTGGTGCTTGCCACCGGGAGGTATACGAAGGAGGCCGTCTGCCTGGCGGAGCGCGGCGCGTGGCGCGCGGTACGCGCGATCCGGTCTCTGGGCCTAGAGGTGTCCGTCGCTAAGACCAGGGCCATGTGGTTTTACCACCGGGCCCGGCTGGCGGCGCCTCCCCAGTGCTGGATCGCCGTGGGGGGGGGGAGCGGTCGAGGTCGGGTTCCAGATGCGGTACCTGGGACTCGAGCTCGACGGCCTGTGGCGTTTCTGCCGCCACATCGAGTCGCTAGTGCCCCGGGCGGAGAGGGCGACCGCTGCGCTCGGTCGTCTTCTCCCGAATCTCGGGGGACCCTGTGGACGGGTGCGTCGCCTGTTCGCGGTGGTGGTGCGGGTTTTAGTCCTGTACGGAGCCCCTGTGTGGGCGTACGATGTCTTGGCCGGGGGGCGTAGCGGTGTGCGAGCACTGCTGCGCCGAATCGAGCGCAGGCTGGCCATTGGCATCGTGCGGGGGTATCGCACCATCTCTTACGCGACGGCGATGGTGATGTCGGGGCTTATCCCCCTCGAGCTGGAGGCCCGCGTGTTGTCGGACGTACACGGGTACGCCAGAGACCTCCAGCGGAGGGGGATGGCTCCGGATCGGGTGGCGCTCGATGTGGCGGAGTACAGGGGCCGCGCTCGGCGGGCCGCCGCCCGGGAATGGCGCGAAAGCCTTCACGGGACGGAGGAAGGAGGGAGGCGGGCCGTTCGGGCCATCCTCCCCGTGTTCGACCGGTGGAACAGGGGATGGATGGGGCATAGGGTCTCCTACCGAGTGACGCAGGTGATGACCGGGCACGGCTGCTTCGGTGTGTACCTGTGTCGCATCGGGCGGGAGGCCGAGGAGGCGTGTCACCACTGCGGCGAGTCGCGGGACACGGCGCAGCACACTCTGGAGGAGTGTCCAGCGTGGGCGGGTGAGCGCCGTGCTCTGCGGCGCGCAGTGGGCCATGACCTCTCGCTTCCGGCTGTCGTCTCGGCGGCAGCGGGCGGCGAGGGGGCGTGGAGAGGGTTCGCCTCCTTCTGTGAGCAGGTAATGCTGCAGAAGGAGGCTGCGGAACGGGGTCGTGAGCGAAATCACGATCCCGGCCGAAGGGGTGGGAGAAGGAGACGCAGGGCACGCCCCGGGGGCGTGCCTCCGTTGCGGCGTCCTTAACGCGGGCGGGGGCGCCCTTGGTGATCTCGAGGCGGGGGACCGACGGTCTCCTTATACTCGGTTGCCAATGGCGTCCCCGGAGGCCGTCGGACGTCTTGGGCGGGGGCCCGGACGTCCATCGGGCGGCCTAAATGGGGGGGAAGGCTTCACGTCGTCCGTTGCGTGGCGCCTTCGGATAGAGTAGGATAGGGTGGAGGCCGCGTCCCCCACCCAGGGAGGAATGCTAAGGCGGGGGCACACCGGATAGACATGCGCGCGCGGACCACGGGTGCCCCCAGGAGCCTAGGGACGGACGGGGAGGAGTTAGTGGGTATACTCGGCATTGCACCCACCAGCCGAGGAGTCCCACATAACCCGGCCCACTCCCCCCCGGGAGGGGTCGGGTATCCGTAATAGTGATTACCTCCTCGGAAAAAAAAAAAAAAAAAAAAAAAAAAAAAAAATAGGATAGAGGATAGGATAGAGGATAGGATAGGATAGAGGATAGGATAGGATAGAGGATAGGATAGGATAGAGGATAGGATAGAGTATAGGATAGGATAGAGGATAGGATAGGATAGAGGATAGGATAGGATAGAGGATAGGATAGATGATAGGATAGGATAGGATAGAGGATAGGATAGGATAGAGGATAGGAGAGGATAGAGAATAGGATACGATAGAGGATAGGATAGGGGATTGGATAGGATAGAGGATAGGATAGGATAGAGGATAGGATAGGATAGAGTATAGGATAGGATAGAGGATAGGATAGGATAGAGGATAGGATAGGATAGAGGATAGGATAGAGGATAGGATAGGATAGAGGATAGGATAGGATAGAGGATAGGATAGAGGATAGGATAGGATAGAGGATAGGATAGGATAGAGGATAGGAGAGGATAGAGTATAGGATACGATAGAGGATAGGATAGGGGATTGGATAGGATAGAGCATAGGATAGGATAGATGATAGGATAGGATAGAGGATAGGATAGGATAGACGATAGGATAGGATAGAGGATAGAATAGGATAGAGGATAGGATAGGATAGAGGATAGGATATAGGATTGGATAGGGTAGAGGATCGGATAGGATAGAGGATTGGATATTATAGAGGATAGGATAGGATAGAGGATAGGATAGGGGATAGGATAGGATAGAGAATAGGATAGGATAGAGGATTGGATAGGGGATTGGATAGGATAGTGGATAGGAGACGATGGAGGATAGGATAGGATAGAGGATAGGATAGGGTAGAGGATAGGATAGGATAGAGGATAGGATCGGATAGAGGATACGATAGGATAGAGGATAGGATAGGATAGAGGATAGGATAGGATAGGGGATAGGATAGGATAGAGGATAGGATAGGATAGAGGATAGGATAGAGGATACGATAGGGTAGATGATAGGATAGGATAGGATAGAGGATAGGATAGGATAGAGGATAGGATAGGATAGAGGATAGGATAGATGATAGGATAGGATAGGATAGAGGATAGGATAGGATAGAGGATAGGAGAGGATAGAGAATAGGATACGATAGAGGATAGGATAGGGGATTGGATAGGATAGAGGATAGGATAGGATAGAGGATAGGATAGGATAGAGGATAGGATAGGATAGAGGATAGGATAGGATAGAGGATAGGATAGGATAGAGGATAGGATAGGATAGACGATAGGATAGGATAGAGGATAGAATAGGATAGAGGATAGGATAGGATAGAGGATAGGATATAGGATTGGATAGGGTAGAGGATCGGATAGGATAGAGGATTGGATATTATAGAGGATAGGATAGGATAGAGGATAGGATAGGGGATAGGATAGGATAGAGAATAGGATAGGATAGAGGATTGGATAGGGGATTGGATAGGATAGTGGATAGGAGACGATGGAGGATAGGATAGGATAGAGGATACGATAGGGTAGAGGATAGGATAGGATAGAGGATAGGATCGGATAGAGGATACGATAGGATAGAGGATAGGATAGGATAGAGGATAGGACAGAGGATAGGATAGGATAGAGGATAGGATAGGATACAGGATAGGATAGGGTAGATGATAGGATAGGATAGGATAGAGGATAGGATAGGATAGAGGATAGGAGAGGATAGAATATAGGATACGATAGAGGATATGATAGGGGATTGGATAGGATAGAGCATAGGATAGGATAGAGGATAGGATAGGATAGAGGATAGGATAGGATAGACGATAGGATAGGATAGAGGATAGAATAGGATAGAGGATAGGATAGGATAGAGGATAGGATATAGGATTGGATAGGGTAGAGGATCGGATAGGATAGAGGATTGGATATTATAGAGGATAGGATAGGATAGAGGATAGGATAGGGGATAGGATAGGATAGAGAATAGGATAGGATAGAGGATTGGATAGGGGATTGGATAGGATAGTGGATAGGACACGATGGAGGATAGGATAGGATAGAGGATAGGATAGGGTAGAGGATAGGATAGGATAGAGGATAGGATAGAGGATAGGATAGGATAGAGGATAGGATAGGATAGAGGATAGGATAGGGTAGATGATAGGATAGGATAGGATAGAGGATAGGATAGGATAGACGATAGGATAGGATAGAGGATAGAATAGGATAGAGGATAGGAGAGGATAGAGGATAGGATAGGATAGAGGATAGGATAGAGGATTGGAGACGATGGAGGATAGGATAGGATAGAGGATACTATAGGATAGAGGATAGGATAGGATAGAGGATAGGATAGAGGATACGATAGGGTAGATGATAGGATAGGATAGGATGGAGGATAGGATAGGATAGAGGATACGATAGGGTAGATGATAGGATAGGATAGGATGGAGGATAGGATAGGATAGAGGATAGGATAGGATAGAGAATAGGATAGGATAGAGGATAGGATTGGATAGAGGATAGGATAGGATAGAGGATAGGATAGGGTAGATGATAGGATAGGATAGGATAGAGGATAGGATAGGATAGACGATAGGATAGGATAGAGGATAGAATAGGATAGAGGATAGGAGAGGATAGAGGATAGGATTGGATAGAGGATAGGATAGAGGATAGGAGACGATGGAGGATAGGATATGATAGAGGATAGGATAGGATAGAGGATAGGATAGGATAGAGGATAGGATAGGGGATAGGATAGGATAGGATAGAGAATAGGATAGGATAGAGGATAGGATACGGGGTTGGATAGGATAGAGGATAGGAGACGATGGGGGATAGGATAGGATAGAAGATAGGATAGGATAGAGGATATGATAGGATAGAGGATTGGATAGGATAGACGTTAGGATAGGATAGAGGATAGGATAGGATAGAGGATAGGATAGGATAGAGGATAGGATAGGATAGAGGATAGGATAGGATAGGATAGAGGATAGGATAGGATAGAGGATAGGATAGGGGATTGGACAGGATAGAGGATAGGATAGGATAGAGGATACCATAGGATTGAGGATAGGATAGGATAGAGGATAGGATAGGATAGAGGATAGGATAGGGGATTGGATAGGATATAGGATAGGATAGGATAGAGGATACCATAGGATTGAGGATAGGATAGGATAGAGGATAGGATAGGATAGAGGATAGGATAGGATAGAGGATAGGATAAGATAGAGGATAGGATAGGATAGAGGATAGGAAAGGATAGAGGATAGGATAGGATAGTGGATAGGACAGGATAGTGCAGACGATAGAGGATAGGATAGGATAGAGGATAGGATAGAGAATAGGGTAGGATAGAGGATCGGGTTGGATAGGATAGAGGATAGGATAGGATCGAGGATTGGATAGAGGATAGGATAGAGTATAGGATAGGATAGAGGATAGGATATGATTGAGGATAGGATAGGATAGTGGATAGGATAGGATAGAGTATAGAATAGGAAAGAGGATAGGATCGGATGGAGGATAGGATAGGATAGAGGATAGGATAGGATATAGGATAGGATAGGATAGAGGATAGGATAGGATAGAGGATAGGATAGGATGGAGGATAGGACATAGGATTGGATAGGATAGACGATAGGATAGGATAGAGGATAGAATAGGATAGAGGATAGGATAGGATAGAGGATAGGATTGGATAGAGGATAGGATAGGGGATAGGATAGGATAGGATAGAGAATAGGATAGGATAGAGGATAGGATACGGGGTTGGATAGGATAGAGGATAGGAGACGATGGAGGATAGGATAGGATAGAAGATAGGATAGGATAGAGGATATGATAGGATAGAGGATTGGATAGGATAGACGTTAGGATAGGATACAGGATAGGATAGGATAGTGGATAGGATAGGATAGAGTATAGTATAGGAAAGAGGATAGGATCGGATGGAGGATAGGATAGGATAGAGGATAGGATAGGATATAGGATAGGATAGGATAGAGGATAGGATAGGATAGAGGATAGGATAGGATGGAGGATAGGACATAGGATTGGATAGGATAGACGATAGGATAGGATAGAGGATAGAATAGGATAGAGGATAGGATAGGATAGAGGATAGGATTGGATAGAGGATAGGATAGGGGATAGGATAGGATAGGATAGAGAATAGGATAGGATAGAGGATAGGATACGGGGTTGGATAGGATAGAGGATAGGAGACGATGGAGGATAGGATAGGATAGAAGATAGGATAGGATAGAGGATATGATAGGATAGAGGATTGGATAGGATAGACGTTAGGATAGGATACAGGATAGGATAGGATAGAGGATAGGATAGGATAGAGGATAGGATAGGATAGGATAGAGGATAGGATAGGGGATTGGATAGGATAGAGGATAGGATAGGATAGAGGATACCATAGGATAGAGGATAGGATCGGATGGGTGATAGGATAGGATAGAGGATAGTATAGGATAGAGAATAGGATAGGATAGAGGATAGGATAGGATAGAGGATAGGATAGGATAGAGGATAGGATCGGATAGAGGATAGGATAGGATAGAGGATAGGATAGGATAGAGGATAGGATAGGATAGAGGATAGGATAGGATAGAGGATTGGATAGGATAGACGATAGGATAGGATAGAGGATAGGATAGGATAGAGGATAGGATAGGATAGAGGATAGGATATAGGATTGGATAGGGTAGAGGATCGGATAGGATAGAGGATTGGATAGGATAGAGGATAGGATAGGATAGAGGATAGGACATAGGATTGGATAGGATAGACGATTGGATAGGATAGAGGATAGAATAGGATAGAGGATAGGATAGAGGATAGGATAGGATAGAGGATAGGATAGAGGATAGGATAGGATTGAGGATAGGATAGAATAGATGATAGGATAGCATAGAGGATAGGATAGAGGATTGGATAGGATAGAGGATTGGATAGGGGATTGGATAGGATAGAGGATAGAATAGGATAGAGGATAGGATAGAGGATAGGATAGAGGATAGGATAGGTTAGAGGATAGGATAGGATAGGATAGATAATAGGATAGAGGATAGGATAGAGGATAGGATAGAGGATAGGATAGGATAGAGGATAGGATAGGATTGAGGATAGGATATGATAGAGGATAGGATAGGATAGAGGATAGGATAGAGGATAGGATAGGATAGAGGATAGGATAGGATTGAGGATAGGATATGATAGAGGATAGGATAGGATAGAGGATAGGATAGGATAGAGGATAGGATAGAGGATAGGATAGAGGATAGGATAGGATAGAGGATAGGATAGAGGAGAGGATGGGATAGAGAATAGGATAGGATAGAGGATTGGATAGGGGATTGGATAGGATAGAGGATAGAATAGGATAGAGGATAGGATAGAGGATAGGATAGAGGATAGGATAGGTTAGAGGATAGGATAGGATAGGGGATAGGATAGGATAGAGGATAGGATAGAGGATAGGATAGGATAGAGGATAGGATAGAGGATAGGATAGAGGATGGGATACTGGATAGGATAGGATAGAGAATAGGATAGGATAGAGGATAGGACAGGGGATTGGATAGGATAGAGGATAGGAGACGATGGAGGATAGGATAGGTTAGAGGATAGGATAGGATAGAGGATAGGATAAGATAGAGGATAGGAAATGATAGAGGATAGGATAGGATAGTGGATAGGACAGGATAGAGCAGACGATAGAGGATAGGATAGGATAGAGGATAGGATAGGATTGAGGATAGGATATGATAGAGGATAGGATAGGATAGAGGATAGGATAGGATAGAGGATAGGATAGGATAGAGGATAGGACTTAGGATTGTATAGGATAGACGATAGAATAGGATAGAGGATAGGATAGAGGATAGGATAGGATAGAGGATAGGATAGGATAGACGATAGGATAGGATAGAGGATAGGATAGGATAGAGGATAGGATAGGATAGAGGATAGGATAGGATAGAGGATTTGATAGGGGATTGGATAGAATAGAGGATAGGATAGGATAGAGGATAGGATAGGATAGAGGATAGGATAGGATTGAGGATAGGATATGATAGAGGATAGGATAGGATAGAGGATAGTATAGGAAAGAGGATAGGATCGGATGGAGGATAGGATAGGATAGAGGATAGGATAGGATATAGGATAGGATAGGATAGAGGATAGGATAGGATAGAGGATAGGATAGGATGGAGGATAGGACATAGGATTGGATAGGATAGACGATAGGATAGGATAGAGGATAGAATAGGATAGAGGATAGGATAGGATAGAGGATAGGATTGGATAGAGGATAGGATAGGGGATAGGATAGGATAGGATAGAGAATAGGATAGGATAGAGGATAGGATACGGGGTTGGATAGGATAGAGGATAGGAGACGATGGAGGATAGGATAGGATAGAAGATAGGATAGGATAGAGGATAGGATAGGATAGAGGATAGGATAGGATAGGATAGAGGATAGGATAGGGGATTGGATAGGATAGAGGATAGGATAGGATAGAGGATACCATAGGATAGAGGATAGGATCGGATGGGTGATAGGATAGGATAGAGGATAGTATAGGATAGAGAATAGGATAGGATAGAGGATAGGATAGGATAGAGGATAGGATAGGATAGAGGATAGGATCGGATAGAGGATAGGATAGGATAGAGGATAGGATAGGATAGAGGATAGGATAGGATAGAGGATAGGATAGGATAGAGGATTGGATAGGATAGACGATAGGATAGGATAGAGGATAGGATAGGATAGAGGATAGGATAGGATAGAGGATAGGATATAGGATTGGATAGGGTAGAGGATCGGATAGGATAGAGGATTGGATAGGATAGAGGATAGGATAGGATAGAGGATAGGACATAGGATTGGATAGGATAGACGATTGGATAGGATAGAGGATAGAATAGGATAGAGGATAGGATAGAGGATAGGATAGAGGATAGGATAGGATTGAGGATAGGATAGAATAGATGATAGGATAGCATAGAGGATAGGATAGAGGATTGGATAGGATAGAGGATTGGATAGGGGATTGGATAGGATAGAGGATAGAATAGGATAGAGGATAGGATAGAGGATAGGATAGAGGATAGGATAGGTTAGAGGATAGGATAGGATAGGATAGATAATAGGATAGAGGATAGGATAGAGGATAGGATAGAGGATAGGATAGGATAGAGGATAGGATAGGATAGAGGATAGGATAGGATTGAGGATAGGATATGATAGAGGATAGGATAGGATAGAGGATAGGATAGAGGATAGGATAGGATAGAGGATAGGATAGGATTGAGGATAGGATATGATAGAGGATAGGATAGGATAGAGGATAGGATAGGATAGAGGATAGGATAGAGGATAGGATAGGATAGAGGATAGGATAGAGGAGAGGATGGGATAGAGAATAGGATAGGATAGAGGATTGGATAGGGGATTGGATAGGATAGAGGATAGAATAGGATAGAGGATAGGATAGAGGATAGGATAGAGGATAGGATAGGTTAGAGGATAGGATAGGATAGGGGATAGGATAGGATAGAGGATAGGATAGAGGATAGGATAGGATAGAGGATAGGATAGAGGATAGGATAGAGGATGGGATACTGGATAGGATAGGATAGAGAATAGGATAGGATAGAGGATAGGACAGGGGATTGGATAGGATAGAGGATAGGAGACGATGGAGGATAGGATAGGTTAGAGGATAGGATAGGATAGAGGATAGGATAAGATAGAGGATAGGAAATGATAGAGGATAGGATAGGATAGTGGATAGGACAGGATAGAGCAGACGATAGAGGATAGGATAGGATAGAGGATAGGATAGGATTGAGGATAGGATATGATAGAGGATAGGATAGGATAGAGGATAGGATAGGATAGAGGATAGGATAGGATAGAGGATAGGACTTAGGATTGTATAGGATAGACGATAGAATAGGATAGAGGATAGGATAGAGGATAGGATAGGATAGAGGATAGGATAGGATAGACGATAGGATAGGATAGAGGATAGGATAGGATAGAGGATAGGATAGGATAGAGGATAGGATAGGATAGAGGATTTGATAGGGGATTGGATAGAATAGAGGATAGGATAGGATAGAGGATAGGATAGGATAGAGGATAGGATAGGATTGAGGATAGGATATGATAGAGGATAGGATAGGATAGAGGATAGGATAGGATAGAGGATAGGACTTAGGATTGTATAGGATAGACGATAGGATAGGATAGAGGATAGAATAGGATAGAGGATAGGATAGAGGATAGGATAGGATAGAGGATAGGATATGATAGAGGATAGGATAGGATAGAGGATAGGATAGGATAGAGGATAGGATATAGGATTGGATAGGATAGACGATAGGATAGGATAGAGGATTGGATAGGGGATAGGATAGGATAGAGAATAGGATAGGATAGAGGATTGGATAGGGGATTGGATAGGATAGAGGATAGGATAGGGGATTGGATAGGATAGAGGATAGGATAGGATAGAGGATAGGATAGGATAGAGGATAGGATAGGATAGAGGATAGGATAGGATAGAGGATAGGATAGGATAGAGGATAGGATAGGATAGAGGATAGGATAGGATAGAGGATAGGATAGGGGATAGGATAGGATAGGATAGACGATAGGATAGGATAGAGGATAGAATAGGATAGAGGATAGGATAGGATAGAGGATAGGATATAGGATTGGATAGGGTAGAGGATCGGATAGGATAGAGGATTGGATATTATAGAGGATAGGATAGGATAGAGGATAGGATAGGGGATAGGATAGGATAGAGAATAGGATAGGATAGAGGATTGGATAGGGGATTGGATAGGATAGTGGATAGGAAACGATGGAGGATAGGATAGGATAGAGGATACGATAGGGTAGAGGATAGGATAGGATAGAGGATAGGATCGGATAGAGGATACGATAGGATAGAGGATAGGATAGGATAGAGGATAGGACAGAGGATAGGATAGGATAGAGGATAGGATAGGATACAGGATAGGATAGGGTAGATGATAGGATAGGATAGGATAGAGGATAGGATAGGATAGAGGATAGGAGGGGATAGAGTATAGGATACGATAGAGGATAGGATAGGGGATTGGATAGGATAGAGCATAGGATAGGATAGAGGATAGGATAGGATAGAGGATAGGATAGGATAGACGATAGGATAGGATAGAGGATAGAATAGGATAGAGGATAGGATAGGATAGAGGATAGGATATAGGATTGGATAGGGTTGAGGATCGGATAGGATAGAGGATTGGATATTATAGAGGATAGGATAGGATAGAGGATAGGATAGGGTAGATGATAGGATAGGATAGGATAGAGGATAGGATAGGATAGACGATAGGATAGGATAGAGGATAGAATAGGATAGAGGATAGGAGAGGATAGAGGATAGGATTGGATAGAGGATAGGATAGAGGATAGGAGACGATGGAGGATAGGATATGATAGAGGATAGGATAGGATAGAGGATAGGATAGGATAGAGGATAGGATAGAGGATAGGATAGGATAGAGGATAGGATAGGATAGAGGATAGGATAGGATAGAGGATAGGATAGAGGATAGGATAGGATAGAGGATAGGATAGGATAGAGGATAGGATAGGATAGAGGATAGGATAGATGATAGGATAGGATAGGATAGAGGATAGGATAGGATAGAGGATAGGAGAGGATAGAGAATAGGATACGATAGAGGATAGGATAGGGGATTGGATAGGATAGAGGATAGGATAGGATAGAGGATAGGATAGGATAGAGTATAGGATAGGATAGAGGATAGGATAGGATAGAGGATAGGATAGGATAGAGGATAGGATAGGGGATAGGATAGGATAGGATAGACGATAGGATAGGATAGAGGATAGAATAGGATAGAGGATAGGATAGGATAGAGGATAGGATATAGGATTGGATAGGGTAGAGGATCGGATAGGATAGAGGATTGGATATTATAGAGGATAGGATAGGATAGAGGATAGGATAGGGTAGAGGATAGGATAGAGGATAGGATAGAGGATAGGATACTGGATAGGATAGGATAGAGAATAGGATAGGATAGAGGATAGGACAGGGGATTGGATAGGATAGAGGATAGGAGACGATGGAGGATAGGATAGGTTAGAGGATAGGATAGGATAGAGGATAGGATAAGATAGAGGATAGGAAATGATAGAGGATAGGATAGGATAGTGGATAGGACAGGATAGAGCAGACGATAGAGGATAGGATAGGATAGAGGATAGGATAGGATTGAGGATAGGATATGATAGAGGATAGGATAGGATAGAGGATAGGATAGGATAGAGGATAGGATAGGATAGAGGATAGGATAGGATAGAGGATAGGACTTAGGATTGTATAGGATAGACGATAGAATAGGATAGAGGATAGGATAGAGGATAGGATAGGATAGAGGATAGGATAGGATAGACGATAGGATAGGATAGAGGATAGGATAGGATAGAGGATAGGATAGGATAGAGGATAGGATAGGATAGAGGATTTGATAGGGGATTGGATAGAATAGAGGATAGGATAGGATAGAGGATAGGATAGGATAGAGGATAGGATAGGATTGAGGATAGGATATGATAGAGGATAGGATAGGATAGAGGATAGGATAGGATAGAGGATAGGACTTAGGATTGTATAGGATAGACGATAGGATAGGATAGAGGATAGAATAGGATAGAGGATAGGATAGAGGATAGGATAGGATAGAGGATAGGATATGATAGAGGATAGGATAGGATAGAGGATAGGATAGGATAGAGGATAGGATATAGGATTGGATAGGATAGACGATAGGATAGGATAGAGGATTGGATAGGGGATAGGATAGGATAGAGAATAGGATAGGATAGAGGATTGGATAGGGGATTGGATAGGATAGAGGATAGGATAGGGGATTGGATAGGATAGAGGATAGGATAGGATAGAGGATAGGATAGGATAGAGGATAGGATAGGATAGAGGATAGGATAGGATAGAGGATAGGATAGGATAGAGGATAGGATAGGATAGAGGATAGGATAGGATACAGGATAGGATAGGGTAGATGATAGGATAGGATAGGATAGAGGATAGGATAGGATAGAGGATAGGAGAGGATAGAGTATAGGATACGATAGAGGATAGGATAGGGGATTGGATAGGATAGAGCATAGGATAGGATAGAGGATAGGATAGGATAGAGGATAGGATAGGATAGACGATAGGATAGGATAGAGGATAGAATAGGATAGAGGATAGGATAGGATAGAGGATAGGATATAGGATTGGATAGGGTTGAGGATCGGATAGGATAGAGGATTGGATATTATAGAGGATAGGATAGGATAGAGGATAGGATAGGGTAGATGATAGGATAGGATAGGATAGAGGATAGGATAGGATAGACGATAGGATAGGATAGAGGATAGAATAGGATAGAGGATAGGAGAGGATAGAGGATAGGATTGGATAGAGGATAGGATAGAGGATAGGAGACGATGGAGGATAGGATATGATAGAGGATAGGATAGGATAGAGGATAGGATAGGATAGAGGATAGGATAGAGGATAGGATAGGATAGAGGATAGGATAGGATAGAGGATAGGATAGGATAGAGGATAGGATAGAGGATAGGATAGGATAGAGGATAGGATAGGATAGAGGATAGGATAGGATAGAGGATAGGATAGAGGATAGGATAGATGATAGGATAGGATAGGATAGAGGATAGGATAGGATAGAGGATAGGATAGGATAGAGGATAGGAGAGGATAGAGAATAGGATACGATAGAGGATAGGATAGGGGATTGGATAGGATAGAGGATAGGATAGGATAGAGGATAGGATAGGATAGAGTATAGGATAGGATAGAGGATAGGATAGGATAGAGGATAGGATAGGATAGAGGATAGGATAGGGGATAGGATAGGATAGGATAGACGATAGGATAGGATAGAGGATAGAATAGGATAGAGGATAGGATAGGATAGAGGATAGGATATAGGATTGGATAGGGTAGAGGATCGGATAGGATAGAGGATTGGATATTATAGAGGATAGGATAGGATAGAGGATAGGATAGGGGATAGGATAGGATAGAGAATAGGATAGGATAGAGGATTGGATAGGGGATTGGATAGGATAGTGGATAGGAGACGATGGAGGATAGGATAGGATAGAGGATACGATAGGGTAGAGGATAGGATAGGATAGAGGATAGGATCGGATAGAGGATACGATAGGATAGAGGATAGGATAGGATAGAGGATAGGATAGGATAGAGGATAGGATAGAGGATAGGATAGGATAGAGGATAGGATAGGATAGAGGATAGGATAGGGGATAGGATAGGATAGGATAGAGAATAGGATAGGATAGAGGATAGGATACGGGGTTGGATAGGATAGAGGATAGGAGACGATGGGGGATAGGATAGGATAGAAGATAGGAGAGGATAGAGGATATGATAGGATAGAGGATTGGATAGGATAGACGTTAGGATAGGATAGAGGATAGGATAGGATAGAGGATAGGATAGGATAGAGGATAGGATAGGATAGAGGATAGGATAGGATAGGATAGAGGATAGGATAGGATAGAGGATAGGATAGGGGATTGGATAGGATAGAGGATAGGATAGGATAGAGGATACCATAGGATTGAGGATAGGATAGGATAGAGGATAGGATAGGATAGAGGATAGGATAGGGGATTGGATAGGATATAGGATAGGATAGGATAGAGGATACCATAGGATTGAGGATAGGATAGGATAGAGGATAGGATAGGATAGAGGATAGGATAGGATAGAGGATAGGATAGGATAGAGGATAGGATAAGATAGAGGATAGGATAGGATAGAGGATAGGAAAGGATAGAGGATAGGATAGGATAGTAGATAGGACAGGATAGAGCAGACGATAGAGGATAGGATAGGATAGAGGATAGGATAGAGAATAGGGTAGGATAGAGGATCGGGTTGGATAGGATAGAGGATAGGATAGGATCGAGGATTGGATAGAGGATAGGATAGAGTATAGGATAGGATAGAGGATAGGATATGATTGAGGATAGGATAGGATAGTGGATAGGATAGGATAGAGTATAGAATAGGAAAGAGGATAGGATCGGATGGAGGATAGGATAGGATAGAGGATAGGATAGGATATAGGATAGGATAGGATAGAGGATAGGATAGGATAGAGGATAGGATAGGATGGAGGATAGGACATAGGATTGGATAGGATAGACGATAGGATAGGATAGAGGATAGAATAGGATAGAGGATAGGATAGGATAGAGGATAGGATTGGATAGAGGATAGGATAGGGGATAGGATAGGATAGGATAGAGAATAGGATAGGATAGAGGATAGGATACGGGGTTGGATAGGATAGAGGATACTAGACGATGGAGGATAGGATAGGATAGAAGATAGGATAGGATAGAGGATATGATAGGATAGAGGATAGGATAGGATAGAGGATATGATAGGATAGAGGATAGGATAGGATAGAGGATAGGATAGGATAGAGGATATGATAGGATAGAGGATAGGACATAGGATTGTATAGGATAGACGATAGGATAGGATAGAGGATAGAATAGGATAGAGGATAGGGTAGAGGATAGGATAGAGGATAGGATAGGGGATAGGATTGGATAGAGAATAGGATAGGATAGAGGATAGGACAGGCGATTGGATAGGATAGAGGATAGGAGACGATGGAGGATAGGATAGGATAGAGGATAGGATAGGATAGAGGATAGGATAAGATAGAGGATAGGAAAGGATAGAGGATAGGATAGGATAGTGGATAGGACAGGATAGAGCAGACGATAGAGGATAGGATAGGATAGAGGATAGGATAGGATAGAGGATAGGATAGGATTGAGGATAGGATATGATAGAGGATAGGATAGGATAGAGGATAGGATAGGATAGAGGATAGGATAGGATAGAGGATAGGACTTAGGATTGTATAGGATAGACGATAGGATAGGATAGAGGATAGAATAGGATAGAGGATAGGATAGGAGACTGGATAGGATAGAGGATAGGATAGGATAGAGGATAGGATAGGATTGAGGATAGGATAGGATAGAGGATAGGATAGGATAGAGGATAGGATAGGATAGAGGATAGGATAGGGTAGAGGATCGGATAGGATAGAGGATTGGATAGGATAGAGGATAGGATAGGATAGAGGATAGGACATAGGATTGGATAGGATAGACGATTGGATAGGATAGAGGATAGAATAGGATAGAGGATAGGATAGAGGATAGGATAGGATAGAGGATAGGATAGAGTATAGGATAGGATTGAGGATAGGATAGGATTGAGGATAGGATAGGATAGATGATAGGATAGCATAGAGGATAGGATAGAGGATTGGATAGGATAGATAATAGGATAGAGGATGGGATAGAGAATAGGATAGAGGATAGGATAGAGGATAGGATAGAGGATTGGATAGTATAAAGGATAGGAGAGGATAGAGGATAGGATAGGATTGAGGATAGGATAGGATAGCGGATAGGATAGGATAGAGGATAGGATAGGATAGAGGATACGATAGGATAGAGGATAGGATAGGATAGAGGATATGATAGGATAGATGATAGGGTAGGATAGCGGATAGAATAGGATAGAGGATAGGATCGGATGGGTGATAGGATAGGATAGAGGTTAGTATAGGATAGAGAATAGGATAGGATAGAGGATAGGATAGGATAGAGGATAGGATAGGATAGAGGATAGGATCGGATAGAGGATAGGATAGGATAGAGGATAGGATAGGATAGAGGATAGGATAGGATAGAGGATAGGATAGGATAGAGGATTGGATAGGATAGACGATAGGATAGGATAGAGGATAGGATAGGATAGACGATAGGATAGGATAGAGGATAGGATAGGATAGAGGATAGGATAGGATAGAGGATAGGATAGGATAGAGGATAGGATATAGGATTGGATAGGGTAGAGGATCGGATAGGATAGAGGATTGGATAGGGGATAGGATAGGATAGAGGATTGGATAGGGGATTGGATAGGATAGAGGATAGGAGACGATGGAGGATAGGATAGGATAGAGGATAGGATAGGATAGAGGATAGGATAGAGGATAGGATAGGATAGAGGATATGATAGGATAGAGGATAGGATAGGATAGAGGATAGGATAGGATAGAGGATATGATAGGATAGAGGATAGGACATAGGATTGTATAGGATAGACGATAGGATAGGATAGAGGATAGAATAGGATAGAGGATAGGATAGATGATAGGATAGAGGATAGGATAGGATAGAGGATAGGATAGGATAGAGGATAGGATAGGATAGAGGATAGGATAGGATAGAGGATAGGATAGGATAGAGGATAGGATAGGATAGACGATAGGATAGGATAGAGGATAGGATAGGATAGAGGATTGGATATTATAGAGGATAGGATAGAGGATAGGATAGGATAGAGGATAGGATAGAGGAGAGGATGGGATAGAGAATAGGATAGGATAGAGGATTGGATAGGGGATTGGATGTGATAGAGGATAGAATAGGATAGAGGATAGGATAGAGAATAGGATAGAGGATAGGATAGAGGATAGGATAGGTTAGAGGATAGAATAGGATAGGGGATAGGATAGGATAGAGGATAGGATAGAGGATAGGATAGAGGATAGGATAGGATAGGGGATAGGATAGAGGATAGGATAGAGGATAGGATAGGGGATAGGATAGGATAGAGAATAGGATAGGATAGAGGATAGGACAGGGGATTGGATAGGATAGAGGATAGGACATAGGATTGGATAGGATAGGATAGAGGATAGGATAGGATAGAGGATAGGATAAGATAGAGGATAGGAAAGGATAGAGGATAGGATAGGATAGTGGATAGGACAGGATAGAGCAGACGATAGAGGATAGGATAGGATAGAGGATAGGATAGGATAGAGGATAGGATAGGATTGAGGATAGGATATGATAGAGGATAGGATAGGATAGAGGATAGGATAGGATAGAGGATAGGATAGGATAGAGGATAGGACTTAGGATTGTATAGGATAGACGATAGGATAGGATAGAGGATAGAATAGGATAGAGGATAGGATAGAGGATAGGATAGGATAGAGGATAGGATAGGATAGAGGATAGGATAGGATAGAGGATAGGATAGGATTGAGGATAGGATATGATAGAGGATAGGATAGGATAGAGGATAGGATAGGATAGAGGATAGGACTTAGGATTGTATAGGATAGACGATAGGATAGGATAGAGGATAGAATAGGATAGAGGATAGGATAGAGGATAGGATAGGATAGAGGATAGGATATGATAGAGGATAGGATAGGATAGAGGAGAGGATAGGATAGAGCATAGGATATAGGATTGGATAGGGCAGAGGATCGGATAGGATAGAGGATTGGATAGGGGATAGGATAGGATAGAGAATAGGATAGGATAGAGGATTGGATAGGGGATTGGATAGGATAGAGGATAGGAGACGATGGAGGATAGGATAGGATAGAGGATAGGATAGGATAGAGGATAGGATAGGATAGAGGATATGATAGGATAGAGGATAGGATAGGATAGAGGATAGGATAGAGGATAGGATAGGATAGAGGATAGGATAGAGGAGAGGATGGGATAGAGAATAGGATAGGATAGAGGATTGGATAGGGGATTGGATCTGATAGAGGATAGAATAGGATAGAGGATAGGATAGAGGATATGATAGAGGATAGGATAGGTTAGAGGATAGAGTAGGATAGGAGATAGGATAGGATAGAGGATAGGATAGAGGATAGGATAGGATAGAGGATAGGATAGAGGATAGGATAGAGGATAGGATAGGGGATAGGATAGGATAGAGAATAGGATAGGATAGAGGATAGGACAGGGGATTGGATAGGATAGAGGATAGGAGACGATGGAGGATAGGATAGGATAGAGGATAGGATAGGATAGAGGATAGGATAAGATAGAGGATAGGAAAGGATAGAGGATAGGATAGGATAGTGGATAGGACAGGATAGAGCAGACGATAGAGGATAGGATAGGATAGAGGATAGGATAGGATAGAGGATAGGATAGGATTGAGGATAGGATATGATAGAGGATAGGATAGGATAGAGGATAGGATAGGATAGAGGATAGGATAGGATAGAGGATAGGACTTAGGATTGTATAGGATAGACGATAGGATAGGATAGAGGATAGAATAGGATAGAGGATAGGATAGGAGACTGGATAGGATAGAGGATAGGTTAGGATAGAGGATAGGATAGGATTGAGGATAGGATAGGATAGAGGATAGGATAGTATAGAGGATAGGATATAGGATTGGATAGGGTAGAGGATCGGATAGGATAGAGGATTGGATAGGATAGAGGATAGGATAGGATAGAGGATAGGACATAGGATTGGATAGGATAGACGATTGGATAGGATAGAGGATAGAATAGGATAGAGGATAGGATAGAGGATAGGATAGGATAGAGGATAGGATAGGATAGAGGATAGGATAGAGGATAGGATAGGATTGAGGATAGGATAGGATAGATGATAGGATAGCATAGAGGATAGGATAGAGGATTGGATAGGATAGATAATAGGATAGAGGATGGGATAGAGAATAGGATAGAGGATAGGATAGAGGATAGGATAGAGGATTGGATAGTATAAAGGATAGGAGAGGATAGAGGATAGGATAGGATTGAGGATAGGATAGGATAGCGGATAGGATAGGATAGGATAGCGGATAGGATAGGATAGAGGATAGGATAGGATAGAGGATACGATAGGATAGAGGATAGGATAGGATAGAGGATATGATAGGATAGATGATAGGGTAGGATAGCGGATAGAATAGGATAGAGGATAGGATCGGATGGGTGATAGGATAGGATAGAGGATAGTATAGGATAGAGAATAGGATAGGATAGAGGATAGGATAGGATAGAGGATAGGATATTATAGAGGATAGGATCGGATAGAGGATAGGATAGGATAGAGGATAGGATAGGATAGAGGATAGGATAGGATAGAGGATAGGATAGGATAGAGGATTGGATAGGATAGACGATAGGATAGGATAGAGGATAGAATAGGATAGAGGATAGGATAGAGGATCGGATAGGATACAGGATTGGATAGGATAGAGGATAGGACATACGATTGGATAGGATAGACGATAGTATAGGATAGAGGATAGAATAGGATAGAGGATAGGATAGAAGATGGGATAGGATAGAGGATAGGATGGGATAGGGGATAGGATAGGATAGAGGATAGGACAGGGGATTGTATAGGATAGAGGATAGGAGACGATGGAGGATAGGATAGGATAGAGGATAGGATAGGATAGAGGATAGGATAAGATAGAGGATAGGAAAGGATAGAGGATAGGATAGGATAGTGGATAGGACAGGATAGAGCAGACGATAGAGGATAGGATAGGATAGAGGATAGGATAGGATAGAGGATAGGATAGGATTGAGGATAGGATATGATAGAGGATAGGATAGGATAGAGGATAGGATAGGATAGAGGATAGGACTTAGGATTGTATAGGATAGACGATAGGATAGGATAGAGGATAGAATAGGATAGAGGATAGGATAGAGGATAGGATAGCATAGAGGATAGGATAGAGGATTGGATAGGATAGATAATAGGATAGAGGATGGGATAGAGAATAGGATAGAGGATAGGATATAGGATTGGATAGGGTAGAGGATCGGATAGGATAGAGGATTGGATAGGATAGAGGATAGGACATACGATTGGATAGGATAGACGATAGTATAGGATAGAGGATAGAATAGGATAGAGGATAGGATAGAAGATGGGATAGGATAGAGGATAGGATGGGATAGGGGATAGGATAGGATAGAGGATAGGATAGGATGGAGGATAGGATAGGATAGATAATAGGATAGAGGATAGGATAGAGGATAGGATAGAGGATAGGATAGAGGATATGATAGAGAATAGGATAGGATAGAGGATCGGATAGGATAGGATAGAGGATCGGATAGGATAGGATAGAGGATAGGATAGGATAGAGGATAGGATAGGATAGAGGATAGGATAGGAGACTGGATAGGATAGAGGATAGGATAGGATAGAGGATAGGATAGGATAGAGGATAGGATAGGATAGAGGATATGATAGGATAGAGGATAGGATAGGATAGAGGATAGGATAGAGGATAGGATAGGATAGAGGATAGGATAGAGGAGAGGATGGGATAGAGAATAGGATAGGATAGAGGATTGGATAGGGGATTGGATCTGATAGAGGATAGAATAGGATAGAGGATAGGATAGAGGATATGATAGAGGATAGGATAGGTTAGAGGATAGAATAGGATAGGAGATAGGATAGGATAGAGGATAGGATAGAGGATAGGATAGGATAGAGGATAGGATAGAGGATAGGATAGAGGATAGGATAGGGGATAGGATAGGATAGAGAATAGGATAGGATAGAGGATAGGACAGGGGATTGGATAGGATAGAGGATAGGAGACGATGGAGGATAGGATAGGATAGAGGATAGGATAGGATAGAGGATAGGATAAGATAGAGGATAGGAAAGGATAGAGGATAGGATAGGATAGTGGATAGGACAGGATAGAGCAGACGATAGAGGATAGGATAGGATAGAGGATAGTATAGGATAGAGGATAGGATAGGATTGAGGATAGGATATGATAGAGGATAGGATAGGATAGAGGATAGGATAGGATAGAGGATAGGATAGGATAGAGGATAGGACTTAGGATTGTATAGGATAGACGATAGGATAGGATAGAGGATAGAATAGGATAGAGGATAGGATAGGAGACTGGATAGGATAGAGGATAGGATAGGTTAGAGGATAGGATAGGATTGAGGATAGGATAGGATAGAGGATAGGATAGGATAGAGGATAGGATATAGGATTGGATAGGGTAGAGGATCGGATAGGATAGAGGATTGGATAGGATAGAGGATAGGATAGGATAGAGGATAGGACATAGGATTGGATA
This sequence comes from Halictus rubicundus, assembly GCF_050948215.1. Lineage (NCBI taxonomy): Eukaryota > Metazoa > Arthropoda > Insecta > Hymenoptera > Halictidae > Halictus > Halictus rubicundus. The sequence continues at coordinate 715,728 of NW_027488560.1, forward strand.
GGATAGGATAGAGGATAGGACATAGGATTGGATAGGATAGACGATTGGATAGGATAGAGGATAGAATAGGATAGAGGATAGGATAGAGGATAGGATAGGATAGAGGATAGGATAGGATAGAGGATAGGATAGAGGATAGGATAGGATTGAGGATAGGATAGGATAGATGATAGGATAGCATAGAGGATAGGATAGAGGATTGGATAGGATAGATAATAGGATAGAGGATGGGATAGAGAATAGGATAGAGGATAGGATAGAGGATAGGATAGAGGATTGGATAGTATAAAGGATAGGCGAGGATAGAGGATAGGATAGGATTGAGGATAGGATAGGATAGCGGATAGGATAGGATAGAGGATAGGATAGGATAGAGGATACGATAGGATAGAGGATAGGATAGGATAGAGGATATGATAGGATAGATGATAGGGTAGGATAGCGGATAGAATAGGATAGAGGATAGGATCGGATGGGTGATAGGATAGGATAGAGGATAGTATAGGATAGAGAATAGGATAGGATAGAGGATAGGATAGGATAGAGGATAGGATAGGATAGAGGATAGGATCGGATAGAGGATAGGATAGGATAGAGGATAGGATAGGATAGAGGATAGGATAGGATAGAGGATAGGATAGGATAGAGGATTGGATAGGATAGACGATAGGATAGGATAGAGGATAGGATAGGATAGACGATAGGATAGGATAGAGGATAGGATAGGATAGACGATAGGATAGGATAGAGGATAGGATAGGATAGAGGATAGGATATAGGATTGGATAGGGTAGAGGATCGGATAGGATAGAGGATTGGATAGGGGATAGGATAGGATAGAGGATTGGATAGGGGATTGGATAGGATAGAGGATAGGAGACGATGGAGGATAGGATAGGATAGAGGATAGGATAGGATAGAGGATAGGATAGGATAGAGGATAGGATAGGATAGAGGATAGGATAGGATAGAGGATAGGATAGGATAGAGGATAGGATAGGATAGAGGATAGGATAGGATAGAGGATAGGATAGGATAGAGGATTGGATAGGATAGAGGATAGGATAGGATAGAGTATAGAATAGGAAAGAGGATAGGTTCGGATGGAGGATAGGATAGGAAAGAGGATAGGATAGGATAGAGGATTGGATATTATAGAGGATAGGATAGGATAGAGGATAGGATAGAGGAGAGGATAGGATAGAGAATAGGATAGGATAGAGGATTGGATAGGGGATTGGATAGGATAGAGGATAGGACAGGGGATTGGATAGGATAGAGGATAGGAGACGGTGGAGGATAGGATAGGATAGAGGATAGGATAGGGGATTGGATAGGATAGAGGATAGGATAGGATAGAGGATAGGATAGGATAGAGGATAGGATAGAATAGAGGATAGGATAGGATAGAGGATTGGATAGGATAGGATAGAGGATAGGATAGGATAGGGGATAGGATAGGATAGAGGATTGGATAGGATAGACGATAGGATAAGATAGAGGATAGGATAGAGTATAGGATAGGATAGAGGATAGGATAGGATTGAGGATAGGATAGGATAGCGGATAGGATAGGATAGAGTATAGAATAGGAAAGAGGATAGGTTTGGATGGAGGATAGGATAGGAAAGAGGATAGGATAGGATATAGGATAGGATAGGAAAGAGGATAGGATAGGATATAGGATAGGATAGGATAGATGATAGGATAGGATAGAGGATAGTATAGGGTAGATGATAGGATAGGATAGGATAGAGGATACGAGAGGATAGAGAGTAGGATACGATAGAGGATAGGATAGGGGATTGGATAGCATAGAGGATAGGATAGGATAGAGGATAGGATAGGATAGAGGATAGGATAGGATAGAGGATAGGATAGGATTAAGGATAGGATAGGATAGAGTATAGAATAGGAAAGAGGATAGGTTCGGATGGAGGATAGGATAGGAAAGAGGATAGGATAGGATAGAGGATTGGATATTATAGAGGATAGGATAGGATAGAGGATAGGATAGAGGAGAGGATAGGATAGAGAATAGGATAGGATAGAGGATTGGATAGGGGATTGGATAGGATAGAGGATAGGACAGGGGATTGGATAGGATAGAGGATAGGAGACGATGGAGGATAGGATAGGATAGAGGATAGGATAGGGGATTGGATAGGATAGAGGATAGGATAGGATAGAGGATAGGATAGGATAGAGGATAGGATAGGATAGAGGATAGGATAGGATAGAGGATAGGATAGGATAGAGGATAGGACAGGGGATTGGATAGGATCGAGGATAGGAGACGATGGAGGATAGGATAGGATAGAGGATAGGATAGGATAGAGTATAGGATAGGATAGAGGATTGGATAGGATAGAGGATAGGAGACGATGGAGGATAGGTTAGGATAGAGGATAGGATAGGATAGAGGATAGGATAGGATAGAGGATAGGATAGGATAGAGGATAGGATAGGATAGAGGATAGGATAGGATAGAGGATAGGATAGGATAGAGGATTGGATAGGATAGAGGATAGGACAGGGGATTGGATAGGATAGAGGATAGGAGACGATGGAGGATAGGATAGGATAGAGGATAGGATAGGATAGAGGATAGGATAGGATAGAGGATAGGATAGGATAGAGGATAGGACAGGGGATTGGATAGGATAGAGGATAGGAGACGATGGAGGATAGGATAGGATAGAGGATAGGAAAGGATACAGGATAGGATAGGATAGTGGATAGGACAGGATAGAGGATAGGATAGGATAGACGATAGGATAGGATAGAGGATAGGATAGGATAGAGGATTGGATATTATAGAGGATAGGATAGGATAGAGGATAGGATAGGATAGAGGATAGGATAGGATAGAGGATTGGATAGGATAGAGGATAGGACAGGGGATTGGATAGGATAGAGGATAGGAGACGATGGAGGATAGGATAGGATAGAGGATTGGATAGGGGATTGGATAGGATAGAGGATAGAATAGGATAGAGGATAGGATAGAGGATAGGATAGAGGATAGGATAGGTTAGAGGATAGGATAGGATAGGGGATAGGATAGGATAGAGGATAGGATAGAGGATAGGATAGGATAGAGGATAGGATAGGATAGAGGATAGGATAGGATAGAGGATAGGATAGGATAGAGGATAGGATAGGATAGAGGATAGGATAGGATAGATAATAGTATAGAGGATAGGATAGAGGATAGGATAGAGGATAGGATAGGGGATAGGATAGGATAGAGAATAGGATAGGATAGAGGATAGGACAGGGGATTGGATAGGATAGAGGATAGGAGACGATGGAGGATAGGATAGGATAGAGGATATTATAGGATAGAGGATAGGATAGGATAGAGGATAGGATAGGATAGAGGATAGGATAGGATAGAGGATAGGATAGGATAGAGGATAGGATAGGATAGAGGATAGGATAGGATAGAGGATAGGATAGGATAGAGGATAGGATAGGATAGAGGATAGGATAGGATAGAGGATAGGATAGGATAGAGTATAGAATAGGAAAGAGGATAGGTTCGGATGGAGGATAGGATAGGAAAGAGGATAGGATAGGATAGAGGATTGGATATTATAGAGGATAGGATAGGATAGAGGATAGGATAGAGGAGAGGATAGGATAGAGAATAGGATAGGATAGAGGATTCGATAGGGGATTGGATAGGATAGAGGATAGGATAGGATAGAGGATAGGATAGGATAGAGGATAGGATAGGATAGAGGATAGGATAGGATAGAGGATAGGATAGGATAGAGGATAGGATAGGATAGAGGATAGGATAGGATAGAAGCTAGGTTAGGATAGAGTATAGAATAGGAAAGAGGATAGGTTCGGATGGAGGATAGGATAGGAAAGAGGATAGGATAGGATAGAGTATTGGATAGGATAGAGGATAGGATAGGGGATTGGATAGGATAGAGGATAGGAGACGATGGAGGATAGGATAGGATAGTGGATATTATAGGATAGAGGATAGGATAGGATAGAGGATAGGATAGGATAGAGGATAGGATAAGATAGAGGATAGGATAGGATAGAGGATAGGATAGGATAGAGGATAGGATAGGATAGAGTATAGAATAGGAAAGAGGATAGGTTCGGATGGAGGATAGGATAGGAAAGAGGATAGGATAGGATAGAGGATTGGATATTATAGAGGATAGGATAGGATAGAGGATAGGATAGAGGAGAGGATAGGATAGAGAATAGGATAGGATAGAGGATTCGATAGGGGATTGGATAGGATAGAGGATAGGACAGGGGATTGGATAGGATAGAGGATAGGAGACGATGGAGGATAGGATTGGATAGAGGATAGGATAGGGGATTGGATAGGATAGAGGATAGGATAGGATAGAGGATAGGATAGGATAGAGGATAGGATAGGATAGAGGATAGGATAGGATAGAGGATAGGATAGGATAGAGGCTAGGATAGGATAGAGTATAGAATAGGAAAGAGGATAGGTTCGGATGGAGGATACGATAGGAAAGAGGATAGGATAGGATAGAGGATTGGATATTATAGAGGATAGGATAGGATAGAGGATAGGATAGAGGAGAGGATAGGATAGAGAATAGGATAGGATAGAGGATTCGATAGGGGATTGGATAGGATAGAGGATAGGACAGGGGATTGGATAGGATAGAGGATAGGAGACGATGGAGGATAGGATAGGATAGAGGATAGGATAGGATAGAGGATAGGATAGGATAGAGGATAGGATAGGATAGAGGATAGGATAGGATAGAGGATAGGATAGGATAGAGGATAGGATAGGATAGACGATAGGATTGGATAGAGGATAGGATAGGATAGAGGATTGGATATTATAGAGGATAGGATAGGATAGAGGATAGGATAGAGGAGAGGATAGGATAGAGGATAGGATAGGATAGAGGATAGGATAGGATAGAGGATAGGATAGGATAGACGATAGGATTGGATAGGGGATTGGATAGGATAGAGGATAGAATAGGATAGGGGATAGGATAGAGGATAGGATAGAGGATAGGATAGGTTAGAGGATATAATATGATAGGGGATAGAATAGGATACAGGATAGGATAGAGGATAGGATAGGATAGATAATAGGATAGAGGATAGGATAGAGGATAGGATAGGGGATAGGATAGGATAGAGAATAGGATAGGATAGAGGATAGGACAGGGGATTGGATAGGATAGAGGATAGGAGACGATGGAGGATAGGTTAGGATAGAGGATAGGATAGGATAGAGGATAGGATAGGATAGAGGATAGGATAGGATAGAGGATAGGATAGGATAGTGGATTGGATAGGATAGAGGATAGGACAGGGGATTGGATAGGATAGAGGATAGGAGACGATGGAGGATAGGATAGGATAGAGGATAGGATAGGATAGAGGATAGGATAGGATAGAGGATAGGATAGGATAGAGGATAGGATAGGATAGAGTATAGGATAGGATAGAGGATTGGATAGGATAGAGGATAGGATAAGATAGAGGATAGGATAGGATAGAGGATAGGAAACTATAGAGGATAGGATAGGATAGTGGATAGGACAGGATAGAGCAGACGATAGAGGATAGGATAGGATAGAGGATATGATAGAGAATAGGATAGGATAGAGGATCGGATAGGATAGGATAGAGGATAGGATAGGATAGAGGATAGGATAGGATAGAGGATTGGATAGGATAGACGATAGGATAAGATAGAGGATAGGATAGAGTATAGGATAGGATAGAGGATAGGATAGGATTGAGGATAGGATAGGATAGCGGATAGGATAGGATAGAGTATAGAATAGGAAAGAGGATAGGTTCGGATGGAGGATAGGATAGGAAAGAGGATAGGATAGGATATATTATAGGATAGGATTGAGGATAGGATAGGATAGCGGATAGGATAGGATAGAGTATAGAATAGGAAAGAGGATAGGTTCGGATGGAGGATAGGATAGGAAAGAGGATATGATAGGATATAGGATAGGATAGGATAGAGGATAGGATAGGATAGAGGATAGTATAGGGTAGATGATAGGATAGGATAGGATAGAGGATACGAGAGTATAGAGAGTAGGATACGATAGAGGATAGGATAGGGGATTGGATAGCTTAGAGGATAGGATAGGATAGAGGATAGGATAGGATAGAGGATAGGATTGGATAGAGGATAGGATAGGATAGAGGATAGGATAGGATAGAGTATAGAATAGGAAAGAGGATAGGTTCGGATGGAGGATAGGATAGGAAAGAGGATAGGATAGGATAGAGGATTGGATATTATAGAGGATAGGATAGGATAGAGGATAGGATAGAGGAGAGGATAGGATAGAGAATAGGATAGGATAGAGGATTCGATAGGGGATTGGATAGGATAGAGGATAGGACAGGGGATTGGATAGGATAGAGGATAGGAGACGATGGAGGATAGGATAGGATAGAGGATAGGATAGGGGATTGGATAGGATAGAGGATAGGATAGGATAGAGGATAGGATAGGATAGAGGATAGGATAGGATAGAGGATAGGATAGGATAGAGGATAGGATAGGATAGAGGATAGGATAGGATAGAGGATAGGATAGGATAGAGGCTAGGATAGGATAGAGTATAGGATAGAGGAGAGGATAGGATAGAGAATAGGATAGGATAGAGGATTCGATAGGGGATTGGATAGGATAGAGGATAGGACAGGGGATTGGATAGGATAGAGGATAGGAGACGATGGAGGATAGGATAGGATAGAGGATAGGATAGGGGATTGGATAGGATAGAGGATAGGATAGGATAGAGGATAGGATAGGATAGAGGATAGGATAGGATAGAGGATAGGATAGGATAGAGGATAGGATAGGATAGGATAGGGGATAGGATAGGATAGAGGATAGGATAGGATAGACGATAGGATTGGATAGAGGATAGGATAGGATAGAGGATTGGATATTATAGAGGATAGGATAGGATAGAGGATAGGATAGAGGAGAGGATAGGATAGAGAATAGGATAGGATAGAGGATTGGATAGGGGATTGGATAGGATAGAGGATAGAATAGGATAGAGGATAGGATAGAGGATAGGATAGAGGATAGGATAGGTTAGAGGATATAATAGGATAGGGGATAGAATAGGATACAGGATAGGATAGAGGATAGGATATGATAGAGGATAGGATAGGATAGATAATAGGATAGAGGATAGGATAGAGGGTAGGATAGGATAGAGGATTCGATAGGGGATTGGATAGGATAGAGGATAGGAGACGATGGAGGATAGGATAGGATAGAGGATAGGATAGGGGATTGGATAGGATAGAGGATAGGATAGGATAGAGGATAGGATAGGATAGAGGATAGGATAGGATAGAGGATAGGATAGGATAGAGGATAGGATAGGATAGAGGATAGGATAGGATAGAGGATAGGATAGGATAGAGGCTAGGATAGGATAGAGTATAGAATAGGAAAGAGGATAGGATAGGATAGAGGATAGGATAGAGGAGAGGATAGGATAGAGAATAGGATAGGATAGAGGATTGGATAGGGGATTGGATAGGATAGAGGATAGAATAGGATAGAGGATAGGATAGAGGATAGGATAGAGGATAGGATAGAGGATAGGATAGGTTAGAGGATATAATAGGATAGGGGATAAAATAGGATACAGGATAGGATAGAGGATAGGATAGGATAGATAATAGGATAGAGGATAGGATAGAGGATAGGATAGAGGATAGGATAGGGGATAGGATAGGATAGAGAATAGGATAGGATAGAGGATAGGACAGGGGATTGGATAGGATAGAGGATAGGAGACGATGGAGGATAGGATAGAGGATAGGAGACGATGGAGGATAGGTTAGGATAGAGGATAGGATAGGATAGAGGATAGGATAGGATAGAGGATAGGATAGGATAGACGATAGGATAGGATAGAGGATAGGATAGGATAGAGGATTGGATATTATAGAGGATAGGATAGGATAGAGGATAGGATAGGGGAGAGGATAGGATAGAGAATAGGATAGGATAGAGGATTGGATAGGGGATTGGATAGGATAGAGGATAGAATAGGATAGAGGATAGGATAGAGGATAGGATAGAGGATAGGATAGGTTAGAGGATAGGATAGGATAGAGGATAGGATAGGATAGAGGATAGGATAGGATAGAGGATAGGATAGGATAGAGGATAGGATAGGATAGAGGATAGGATATTATAGAGGATAGGTTCGGATGGAGGATAGGATAGGAAAGAGGATAGGATTGGATAGAGGATTGGATATTATAGAGGATAGGATAGGATAGAGGATAGGATAGAGGAGAGGATAGGATAGAGAATAGGATAGGATAGAGGATTCGATAGGGGATTGGATAGGATAGAGGATAGGACAGGGGATTGGATAGGATAGAGAATAGGAGACGATGGAGGATAGGATAGGATAGAGGATAGGATAGGGGATTGGATAGGATAGAGGATAGGATAGGATAGAGGATAGGATAGGATAGAGGATAGGATAGGATAGAGGATAGGATAGGATAGAGGATAGGATAGGATAGGATAGGGGATAGGATAGGATAGAGGATAGGATAGGATAGACGATAGGATTGGATAGAGGATAGGATAGGATAGAGGATTGGATATTATAGAGGATAGGATAGGATAGAGGATAGGATAGAGGAGAGGATAGGATAGAGAATAGGATAGGATAGAGGATTGGATAGGGGATTGGATAGGATAGAGGATAGAATAGGATAGAGGATAGGATAGAGGATAGGATAGAGGATAGGATAGGTTAGAGGATATAATAGGATAGGGGATAGAATAGGATACAGGATAGGATAGAGGATAGGATAGGATAGAGGATAGGATAGGATAGAGGATAGGATAGGATAGATAATAGGATAGAGGATAGGATAGAGGGTAGGATGGGGGATAGGATAGGATAGAGAATAGGATAGGATAGAGGATAGGACAGGGGATTGGATAGGATAGAGGATAGGAGACGATGGAGGATAGGTTAGGATAGAGGATAGGATAGGATACAGGATAGGATAGGATAGAGGATAGGATAGGATAGAGGATAGGATAGGATAGAGGATTTGATAGGATAGAGGATAGGATAGGATAGAGGATTGGATAGGATAGAGGATAGGACAGGGGATTGGATAGGATAGAGGATAGGAGACGATGGAGGATAGGATAGGATAGAGGATAGGATGGGATAGAGGATAGGATAGGATAGAGGATAGGATAGGATAGAGGATAGGATAGGATAGAGGATAGGATAGGATAGAGTATAGGATAGGATAGAGGATTGGATAGGATAGAGGATAGGATAAGATAGAGGATAGGATAGGATAGAGGATAGGATAGGATAGAGGATAGGATAGGATAGAGGATAGGATATAGGATTGGATAGGGTAGAGGAACGGATAGGATAGAGGATTGGATATTATAGAGGATAGGATAGGATAGAGGATAGGATAGGGGATAGGATAGGATAGAGAATAGGACAGGATAGAGGATTGGATAGGGGATTGGATAGGATAGAGGATAGGAGACGATGGAGGATAGGATAGGATAGAGGATAGGATAGGATAGAGGAGGGGATAGGATAGATGATAGGATAGGATAGAGGATAGGATAGGATTGAGGATAGGATAGGATAGAGGATAGGATAGGATAGAGGATAGGATAGGATAGAGGATAGGACATAGGATTGTATAGGATAGACGATAGGATAGGATAGAGGATAGAATAGGATAGAGGATAGGATAGAGGATAGGATAGGATAGAGGATAGGATAGGATAGAGGATAGGATAGGATAGAGGATAGGATAGGATAGAGGATAGGATAGGATAGAGGATAGGATAGGATAGAGGATAGGATATAGGATTGGATAGGGTAGAGGATCGGATAGGAAAGAGGATTGGATATGATAGAGGATAGGATAGGATACAGGATAGGATAGGATAGAGGATAGGACATAGGATTGGATAGGATAGACGATAGGATAGGATAGAGGATAGAATAGGATAGAGGATAGGATAGAAGATGGGATAGGATAGAGGATAGGATAGGATAGGGGATAGGGGATAGGATAGGATAGAGGATAGGATAGGATAGAGGATAGGATAGGATAGATAATAGGATAGAGGATAGGATAGAGAATAGGATAGAGGATAGGATAGAGTATAGGATAGGATAGAGGATAGGATAGGGGATAGGATAGGATAGAGAATAGGATAGGATAGAGGATAGGACAGGGGATTGGATAGGATAGAGGATAGGAGACGATGGAGGATAGGATAGGATAGAGGATAGGATAGGGGATTGGATAGGATAGAGGATAGGATAGGATAGAGGATAGGATAGGATAGAGGTTAGGATAGGATAGAGGATAGGATAGGATAGACGATAGGATAGGATAGAGGATAGGATAGGATAGAGGATTGGATATTATAGAGGATAGGATAGGATAGAGGATAGGATAGGGGAGAGGATAGGATAGAGAATAGGATAGGATAGAGGATAGGACAGGGGATTGGATAGGATAGAGGATAGGAGACGATGGAGGATAGGTTAGGATAGAGGATAGGATAGGATAGAGGATAGGATAGGATAGAGGATAGGATAGGATAGAGGATAGGATAGGATAGAGGATAGGATAGGATAGAGGATTGGATAGGATAGAGGATAGGACAGGGGATTGGATAGGATAGAGGATAGGAGACGATGGAGGATAGGATAGGATAGAGGATAGGATAGGATAGAGGATAGGATAGGATAGAGGATAGGATAGGATAGAGGATAGGATAGGATAGAGGATAGGATAGGATAGAGTATAGGATAGGATAGAGGATTGGATAGGATAGAGGATAGGATAAGATAGAGGATAGGATAGGATAGAGGATAGGAAACTATAGAGGATAGGATAGGATAGTGGATAGGACAGGATAGAGCAGACGATAGAGGATAGGATAGGATAGAGGATATGATAGAGAATAGGATAGGATAGAGGATCGGATAGGATAGGATAGAGGATAGGATAGGATAGAGGATAGGATAGGATAGAGGATTGGATAGGATAGACGATAGGATAAGATAGAGGATAGGATAGAGTATAGGATAGGATAGATGATAGGATAGGATTGAGGATAGGATAGGATAGCGGATAGGACAGGATAGAGTATAGAATAGGAAAGAGGATAGGTTCGGATGGAGGATAGGATAGGAAAGAGGATAGGATAGGATATATAATAGGATAGGATTGAGGATAGGATAGGATAGAGGATACGAGAGGATAGAGAGTAGGATACGATAGAGGATAGGATAGGGGATTGGATAGCATAGAGGATAGGATAGGATAGAGGATAGGATAGGATAGAGGATAGGATAGGATAGAGGATAGGATAGGATAGAGGATAGGATAGGATAGACGATAGGATAGGATAGAGGATAGATAAGATAGAGGATAGGATAGGATAGAGGATAGGATAGGATAGAGGATAGGATAGGATAGAGGATAGGATAGGATAGAGGATAGGATAGGATAGATAATAGGATAGAGGATAGGATAGAGAATAGGATCGAGGATAGGATAGAGTATAGGATAGGATAGAGGATAGGATAGGGGATAGGATAGGATAGAGAATAGGATAGGATAGAGGATAGGACAGGGGATTGGATAGGATAGAGGATAGGAGACGATGGAGGATAGGATAGGATAGAGGATAGGATAGGGGATTGGATAGGATAGAGGATAGGATCGGATAGATGATAGGATAGGATAGAGGTTAGGATAGGATAGAGGATAGGATAGGATAGACGATAGGATAGGATAGAGGATAGGATAGGATAGAGGATTGGATATTATAGAGGATAGGATAGGATAGAGGATAGGATAGGGGAGAGGATAGGATAGAGAATAGGATAGCATAGAGGATTGGATAGGGGATTGGATAGGATAGAGGATAGAATAGGATAGAGGATAGGATAGAGGATAGGATAGGGGATTGGATAGGATAGAGGATAGGATAGGATAGAGGATAGGATAGGATAGAGGTTAGGATAGGATAGAGGATAGGATAGGATAGACGATAGGATAGGATAGAGGATAGGATAGGATAGAGGATTGGATATTATAGAGGATAGGATAGGATAGAGGATAGGATAGAGAATAGGATAGGATAGAGGATTGGATAGGGGATTGGATAGGATAGAGGATAGAATAGGATAGAGGATAGGATAGAGGATAGGATAGGTTAGAGGATAGGATAGGATAGGGGATAGGATAGAGGATAGGATAGGATAGAGGATAGGATAGGATAGAGGATAGGATAGGATAGAGGATAGGATAGGATAGAGGATAGGATAGGATAGAGGATAGGATAGGATAGAGGATAGGATAGGATAGAGGATAGGATAGGATAGAGGATTGGATAGGATAGACGATAGGATAAGATAGAGGATAGGATAGAGTATAGGATAGGATAGAGGATAGGATAGGATTGAGGATAGGATAGGATAGCGGATAGGATAGGATAGAGTATAGAATAGGAAAGAGGATAGGTTCGGATGGAGGATAGGATAGGAAAGAGGATAGGATAGGATATATAATAGGATAGGATTGAGGATAGGATAGGATAGAGGATACGAGAGGATAGAGAGTAGGATACGATAGAGGATAGGATAGGGGATTGGATAGCATAGAGGATAGGATAGGATTGAGGATAGGATAGGATAGTGGATAGGATAGGATAGAGGATAGGATAGGATAGAGGATAGGATAGGATAGACGATAGGATAGGATAGAGGATAGGATAAGATAGACGATAGGATAGGATAGAGGATAGGATAGGATAGAGGATAGGATAGGATAGAGGACAGCATATAGGATTGGATAGGGTAGAGGATCGGATAGGATAGAGGATTGGATATTATAGAGGATAGGATAGGATAGACGATAGGATAGGGGATAGGATAGGATAGAGAATAGGACAGGATAGAGGATTGGATAGGGGATTGGATAGGATAGAGGATAGGAGACGATGGAGGATAGGATAGGATAGAGGATAGGATAGGATAGAGGAGGGGATAGGATAGAGGATAGGATAGGATAGAGGATAGGATAGGATTGAGGATAGGATAGGATAGAGGATAGGATAGGATAGAGGACAGGATAGGATAGAGGATAGGACATAGGATTGTATAGGATAGACGATAGGATACAATAGAGGATAGAATAGGATAGAGGATAGGATAGGATAGAGGATAGGATAGGATAGAGGATAGGATAGGATAGAGGATAGGATAGGATAGAGGATAGGATAGGATAGAGGATAGGATATAGGATTGGATAGGGTAGAGGATCGGATAGGAAAGAGGATTGGATATGATAGAGGATAGGATAGGATACAGGATAGGATAGGATAGAGGATAGGACATAGGATTGGATAGGATAGACGATAGGATAGGATAGAGGATAGAATAGGATAGAGGATAGGATAGAAGATGGGATAGGATAGAGGATAGGATAGGATAGGGGATAGGGGATAGTATAGGATAGAGGATAGGATAGGATAGAGGATAGGATAGGATAGAGGATAGGATAGGATAGAGGATAGGATAGGATAGATAATAGGATAGAGGATAGGATAGAGAATAGGATAGAGGATAGGATAGAGTATAGGATAGGATAGAGGATAGGATAGGGGATAGGATAGGATAGAGAATAGGATAGGATAGAGGATAGGACAGGGGATTGGATAGGATAGAGGATAGGAGACGATGGAGGATAGGATAGGATAGAGGATAGGATAGGGGATTGGATAGGATAGAGGATAGGATAGGATAGATGATAGGATAGGATAGAGGTTAGGATAGGATAGAGGATAGGATAGGATAGACGATAGGATAGGATAGAGGATAGGATAGGATAGAGGATTGGATATTATAGAGGATAGGATAGGATAGAGGATAGGATAGGGGAGAGGATAGGATAGAGAATAGGATAGGATAGAGGATTGGATAGGGGATTGGATAGGATAGAGGATAGAATAGGATAGAGGATAGGATAGAGGATAGGATAGGGGATTGGATAGGATAGAGGATAGGATAGGATAGAGGATAGGATAGGATAGAGGTTAGGATAGGATAGAGGATAGGATAGGATAGACGATAGGATAGGATAGAGGATAGGATAGGATAGAGGATTGGATATTACAGAGGATAGGATAGGATAGAGGATAGGATAAGATAGAGGATAGGATAGGATAGAGGATAGGATAGGATAGAGGATAGGATAGGATAGAGGATAGCATATAGGATTGGATAGGGTAGAGGATCGGATAGGATAGAGGATTGGATATTATAGAGGATAGGATAGGATAGAGGATAGGATAGGGGATAGGATAGGATAGAGAATAGGACAGGATAGAGGATTGGATAGGGGATTGGATAGGATAGAGGATAGGAGACGATGGAGGATAGGATAGGATAGAGGATAGGATAGGATAGAGGAGGGGATAGGATAGAGGATAGGATAGGATAGAGGATAGGATAGGATTGAGGATAGGATAGGATAGAGGATAGGATAGGATAGAGGACAGGATAGGATAGAGGATAGGACATAGGATTGTATAGGATAGACGATAGGATAGGATAGAGGATAGAATAGGATAGAGGATAGGATAGAGGATAGGATAGGATAGAGGATAGGATAGGATAGAGGATAGGATAGGATAGAGGATAGGATAGGATAGAGGATAGGATAGAGAATAGGATAGGATAGAGGATTGGATAGGGGATTGGATAGGATAGAGGATAGAATAGGATAGAGGATAGGATAGAGGATAGGATAGGTTAGAGGATAGGATAGGATAGGGGATAGGATAGGATAGAGGATAGGATAGAGGATAGGATAGGATAGAGGATAGGATACGATAGAGGATAGGATAGGATAGAGGATAGGATAGGATAGAGGATAGGATAGGATAGAGGATAGGATAGGATAGAGGATAGGATAGGATAGAGGATAGGATAGGATAGAGGATAGGATAGGGGATAGGATAGGATAGAGAATAGGACAGGATAGAGGATTGGATAGTGGATTGGATAGGATAGAGGATAGGAGACGATGGAGGATAGGATAGGATAGAGGATAGGATAGGATAGAGGATAGGATAGGATAGAGGATAGGATAGGATTGAGGATAGGATAGGATAGAGGATAGGATAGGATAGAGGATAGGATAGGATAGAGGATTGGATAGGATAGACGATAGGATAGGATAGAGGATAGAATAGGATAGAGGATAGGATAGAGGATAGGATAGGATAGAGGATAGGATGGGGTAGAGGATAGGATAGGATAGAGGATAGGATAGGATAGAGGATAGGATAGGATAGAGGATAGGATAGGATAGAGGATAGAATAGGATAGAGGATAGGATAGGATAGAGGATAGGATATAGGATTGGATAGGGTAGAGGATCGGATAGGATAGAGGATTGGATAGGATAGAGGATAGGATAGGATAGAGGATAGGATAGGATAGAGGATAGGACATAGGATTGGATAGGATAGACGATAGGATAGGATAGAGGATAGAATAGGATAGAGGATAGGATAGAAGATGGGATAGGATAGAGGATAGGATAGGATAGGGGATAGGGGATAGGATAGGATAGATGATAGGATAGGATAGAGGATAGGATAGGATAGAGGATAGGATAGGATAGAGGATAGGATAGGATAGAGGATAGGATAGGATAGATAATAGGATAGAGGATAGGATAGAGAATAGGATAGAGGATAGGATAGAGTATATGATAGGATAGAGGATAGGATAGGGGATAGGATAGGATAGAGAATAGGATAGGATAGAGGATAGGACAGGGGATTGGATAGGATAGAGGATAGGAGACGATGGAGGATAGGATAGGATAGAGGATAGGATAGGATAGAGGATAGGATAGGATAGAGGATAGGATAGGATAGAGGATAGGATAGGATAGACGATAGGATAGGATAGAGGATAGGATAGGATACAGGATTGGATATTATAGAGGATAGGATAGGATAGAGGATAGGATAGGGGAGAGGATAGGATAGAGAATAGGATAGGATAGAGGATTGGATAGGTGATTGGATAGGATAGAGGAGAGAATAGGATAGAGGATAGGATAGAGGAAAGGATAGGTTAGAGGATAGGATAGGATAGGGGATAGGATAGGATAGAGGATAGGATAGAGGATAGGATAGGATAGAGGATAGGATATGATAGAGGATAGGATAGGATAGAGGATAGGATAGGATAGAGGATAGGATAGGATATAGGATAGGATGGGATAGAGGATAGGATAGGATAGATAATAGTATAGAGGATAGGATAGAGGATAGGATAGAGGATAGGATAGGGGATAGGATAGGATAGAGAATAGGATAGGATAGAGGATAGGACAGGGGATTGGATAGGATAGAGGATAGGCGACGATGGAGGATAGGATAGGATAGAGGATAGGATAGGATAGAGGATAGGATAGGATAGAGGATAGGATAGGATAGAGGATAGGATAGGATAGAGGATAGGATAGGATAGAGGATAGGATAGGATAGAGGATTGGATAGGATAGAGGATAGGATAAGATAGAGGATAGGATAGGATAGAGGATAGGAAAGGATAGAGGATAGGATAGGATAGTGGATAGGACAGGATAGAGCAGACGATAGAGGATAGGATAGGATAGAGGATATGATAGAGAATAGGATAGGATAGAGGATCGGATAGGATAGGATAGAGGATCGGATATGATAGGATAGAGGATCGGATAGGATAGGATAGAGGATAGGATAGGATAGAGGATTGGATAGGATAGACGATAGGATAGGATAGAGGATAGGAAAGGATAGCGGATAGGATAGGATAGAGGATAGGATAGGATAGAGGATAGGATAGGATAGAGGATTGGATAGGATAGACGATAGGATAGGATAGAGGATAGGAAAGGATAGCGGATAGGATAGGATAGAGGATAAGATAGGATAGAGGATAGGATAGGATAGATGATAGGATAGGATAGACGATAGGATAGGATAGAGGATAGGATAGGATAGAGGATAGGATAGGATAGAGGATAGGATAGGGGATTGGATAGAATAGAGGATAGGATAGGATAGAGGATAGGATAGGATAGAGGATAGGATAGGATAGAGGATAGGATAGGATAGGATAGAGGATAGGATAGGATAGAGGATAGGATATAGGATTGGATAGGGTTGAGGATCGGATACGATAGAGGATTGGATATTATAGAGGATAGGATAGGATAGAGGATAGGATAGGCGATAGGATAGGATAGAGAATAGGATAGGATAGAGGATTGGACAGGGGATTGGATAGGATAGAGGATAGGAGACGATGGAGGATAGAATAGGATAGAGGATAGGAGACGATGGAGGATAGAATAGGATAGAGGATAGGATAGGATAGAGGATAGGATAGGATAGAGGATAGGATAAGATAGGGGATAGGATATAGGATTGGATAGGGTAGAGGATCGGATAGGATAGAGGATTGGATAGGATAGAGGATAGGATAGGATAGAGGATAGGATAGGATAGAGGATAGGACATAGGATTGGATAGGATAGACGATAGGATAGGATAGAGGATAGAATAGGATAGAGGATAGGATAGAAGATGGGATAGGATAGAGGATAGGATAGGATAGGGGATAGGATAGGATAGAGGATAGGATAGGGGATAGGATAGGATAGAGAATAGGATAGGATAGAGGATAGGACAGGGGATTGGATAGGATAGAGGATAGGAGACGATGGAGGATAGGATAGGATAGAGGATAGGATAGGGGATTGGATAGGATAGAGGATAGGATAGGATAGAGGATAGGATAGGATAGAGGAAAGGATAGGATAGAGGATAGGATAGGATAGAGGATAGGATAGGATAGAGGATAGGATAGGATAGAGGATAGGATAGGATAGACGATAGGATAGGTTAGAGGATAGGATAGGATAGGGGATAGGATAGGGGATAGGATAGGATAGAGGATAGGATAGAGGATAGGATAGGATAGAGGATAGGATAGGATAGATAATAGGATAGAGGATAGGATAGAGGATAGGATAGGATAGATGATAGGATAGGATAGATAATAGGATAGAGGATAGGATAGAGGATAGGATAGGGGATAGGATAGGATAGAGAATAGGATAGGATAGAGGATAGGACAGGGGATTGGATAGGATAGAGGATAGGAGACGATGGAGGATAGGTTAGGATAGAGGATAGGATAGGATAGAGGATAGGATAGGATAGAGGATAGGATAGGATAGAGGATAGGATAGGATAGAGGATAGGATAGGATAGAGGATTGGATAGGATAGAGGATAGGATAAGATAGAGGATAGGATAGGATAGAGGATAGGAAAGGATAGAGGATAGGATAGGATAGTGGATAGGACAGGATAGAGCAGACGATAGAGGATAGGATAGGATAGAGGATATGATAGAGAATAGGATAGGATAGAGGATCGGATAGGATAGGATAGAGGATCGGATATGATAGGATAGAGGATCGGATAGGATAGGATAGAGGATAGGATAGGATAGAGGATAGGATAGGATAGAGGATAGGATAGGATAGAGGATAGGATAGGATAGAGGATAGGATAGGATAGAGGATAGGATAGGATAGAGGATAGGATAGGATAGAGGATAGGATAGGATAGAGGATAGGATAGGATAGAGGATAGGATAGGATAGAGGATAGGATAGGATAGAGGATAGGATAGGATAGAGGATAGGATAGGATAGGACATAGGATAGGATAGAGGATAGGATAGGATAGAGGATAGGATAGGGGATTGGATAGAATAGGACATAGGATAGGATAGAGGATAGGATAGGATAGAGGATAGGATAGGATAGAGGATAGGATAGGATAGAGGATAGGATAGGATAGAGGATAGGATAGGGTAGGATAGAGGATAGGATAGGATAGACGATAGGATAGGATAGAGGATAGCATAGGATAGAGGATAGGATAGGATAGAGGATAGGATATAGGATTGGATAGGGTAGAGGATCGGATAGGATAGAGGATTGGATATTATAGAGGATAGGATAGGATAGAGGATAGGATAGGCGATAGGATAGGATAGAGAATAGGATAGAGGATAGGATAGGATAGAGGATAGGATAGGATAGAGGATAGGATAGGATAGAGGATAGGATAGGATAGAGGATAGGATAGGATAGAGGATAGGATAGGATAGACGATAGGATTGGATAGAGGATAGGATAGGATAGAGGATTGGATATTATAGAGGATAGGATAGGATAGAGGATAGGATAGAGGAGAGGATAGGATAGAGAATAGGATAGGATAGAGGATTGGATAGGGGATTGGATAGGATAGAGGATAGAATAGGATAGAGGATAGGATAGAGGATAGGATAGACGATAGGATAGGTTAGAGGATAGGATAGGATAGGGGATAGGATAGGATAGAGGATAGGATAGAGGATAGGATAGGATAGAGGATAGGATAGGATAGATAATAGGATAGAGGATAGGATAGAGGATAGGATAGGGGATAGGATAGGATAGAGAATAGGATAGGATAGAGGATAGGACAGGGGATTGGATAGGATAGAGGATAGGAGACGATGGAGGATAGGTTAGGATAGAGGATAGGATAGGATAGAGGATAGGATAGGATAGAGGATAGGATAGGATAGGATAGAGGATAGGATAGGATAGAGGATAGGATAGGATAGAGGATAGGATAGGATAGAGGATAGGATAGGGTAGAGGATACTATAGGATAGAGGATAGGATAGGATAGAGGATAGGATAGGATAGAGGATAGGATATAGGATTGGATAGGGTAGAGGATCGGATAGGATAGAGGATTGGATAGGATAAAGGATAGGATAGGATAGAGGATAGGACATAGGATTGGATAGGATAGACGATAGGATAGGATAGAGGATAGGATAGGATAGAGGATAGGATAGGATAGAGGATAGGATAGGATAGAGGATAGGATAGGATAGAGGATAGGATATAGGATTGGATAGGGTAGAGGATCGGATAGGATAGAGGATTGGATAGGATAGAGGATAGGATAGGATAGAGGATAGGACATAGGATTGGATAGGATAGACGATAGGATAGGATAGAGGATAGAATAGGATAGAGGATAGGATAGAGGATAGGATAGGATAGAGGATAGGATAGGATAGGATAGAGGATAGGATAGGATAGAGGATAGGATAGGATAGAGGATAGGATAGAATAGAGGATAGGATAGGATAGACGATAGGATTGGATAGAGGATAGGATAGGATAGAGGATAGGATAGGATAGAGGATAGGATAGGAGATTGGATAGGATAGAGGATAGGATAGGATAGAGGATAGGATAGGATAGAGGATAGGATAGGATAGGGGATAGGATAGGATAGAGGATAGGATAGGATAGAGGATAGGATAGGATAGACGAAAGGATAGGATAGAGGATAGGATAGGATAGAGGATAGGATAGGATAGAGGATAGGATAGGATAGAGGATAGGATAGGATAGAGGATAGGATATAGGATTGGATAGGGTAGAGGATCGGATAGGATAGAGGATTGGATATTATAGAGGATAGGATAGGATAGAGGATAGGATAGGGGATAGGATAGGATAGAGAATAGGATAGGATAGAGGATAGGATAGGATAGAGGATAGGATAGGATAGAGGATAGGATAGGATAGGGGACAGGATAGGATAGAGGATAGGATAGGATAGAGGATAGGATAGGATAGACGAAAGGATAGGATAGAGGATAGGATAGGATAGAGGATAGGATAGGATAGAGGATAGGATAGGATAGAGGATAGGATAGGATAGAGGATAGGATATAGGATTGGATAGGGTAGAGGATCGGATAGGATAGAGGATTGGATATTATAGAGGATAGGATAGGATAAAGGATAGGATAGGGGATAGGATAGGATAGAGAATAGGATAGGATAGAGGATAGGATAGGATAGAGGATAGGATAGGATAGAGGATAGGATAGGATAGACGATAGGATTGGATAGAGGATAGGATAGGATAGAGGATAGGATAGGATAGAGGATAGGATAGGAGATTGGATAGGATAGAGGATAGGATAGGATAGAGGATAGGATAGGATAGAGGATAGGATAGGATAGGGGATAGGATAGGATAGAGGATAGGATAGGATAGAGGATAGGATAGGATAGACGAAAGGATAGGATAGATAATAGGATAGAGGATAGGATAGAGGATAGGATAGAGGATATGATAGGATCGAGGATAGGATAGGGGATAGGATTGGATATAGAATAGGATAGGATAGAGGATAGGACAGGGGATTGGATAGGATAGAGGATAGGAGACGATGGAGGATAGGATAGGATAGAGGATAGGATAGGATAGAGGATAGGATAGGATAGAGGATAGGATAGGATACAGGACAGGATAGGATAGAGGATAGGATAGGATAGAGGATTGGATAGGATAGAGGATAGGATAAGATAGAGGATAGGATAGGATAGAGGATAGGAAAGGATAGAGGATAGGGTAGGATAGTGGATAGGACAGGATAGAGGATAGGATAGGATAGATAATAGGATAGAGGATAGGATTGAGGATAGGATAGAGGATAGGATAGAGGATATGATAGAGAATAGGATAGGATAGAGGATCGGATAGGGTAGGATAGAGGATAGGATAGGATAGAGGATAGGATAGGAGATTGGATAGGATAGAGGATGGGATAGGATAGAGGATAGGATAGGATTGAGGATAGGATAGGATAGAGGATAGGATAGGATAGAGGATAGGATATAGGATTGGATAGGGTAGAGGATCGGATAGGATAGAGGATTGGATAGGATAGAGGATAGGATAGGATAGAGGATTGGATAGGATAGAGGATAGGATAAGATAGAGGATAGGATAGGATAGAGGATAGGAAAGGATAGAGGATAGGGTAGGATAGTGGATAGGACAGGATAGAGGATAGGATAGGATAGATAATAGGATAGAGGATAGGATTGAGGATAGGATAGAGGATAGGATAGAGGATATGATAGAGAATAGGATAGGATAGAGTATCGGATAGGGTAGGATAGAGGATAGGATAGGATAGAGGATAGGACATAGGATTGTATAGGATAGACGATAGGATAGGATAGAGGATAGAATAGGATAGAGGATAGGATAGAGGACAGGATAGGATATGATCGAGGATAGGATAGGATAGAGGATAGGATATAGGATTGGATAGGGTAGAGGATCGTATAGGATAGAGGATTGGATAGGATAGAGGATAGGATAGGATAGAGGATAGGATAGGATAGAGGATAGGACATAGGATTGGATAGGATAGACGATAGGATAGGATAGAGGATAGAATAGGATAGAGGATAGGATAGGATAGAGGATAGGATAGGATAGGGGATAGGATAGGATAGGGGATAGGATAGGATAGAGGATAGGAAAGGATAGAGGATAGGATAGGATAGTGGATAGGACAGGATAGAGCAGACGATAGAGGATAGGATAGGATAGAGGATAGGATAGGATAGAGGATTGGATAGGATGGACGATAGGATAGGATAGAGGATAGGATAGGATAGAGGATAGGATATAGGATTGGATAGGGTAGAGGATCGGATAGGATAGAGGATTGGATATTATAGAGGATAGGATAGGATAGAGGATAGGATAGGGATAGGATAGGATAGAGAATAGGATAGGATAGAGGATTGGATAGGGGATTGGATAGGATAGAGGATAGGAGACGATGGAGGATAGGATAGGATAGAGGATAGGATAGTGTATAGGATAGGATAGAGGATAGGATAGGATAGAGGATAGGATAGGATTGAGCATAGGATAGGATAGAGGATAGGATAGGATAGAGGATAGGACATAGGATTGTATAGGATAGACGATAGGATAGGATAGAGGATAGAATAGGATAGAGGATAGGATAGAGGATAGGATAGGATATGATAGAGGATAGGATAGGATAGAGGATAGGATATAGGATTGGATAGGGTAGAGGATCGTATAGGATAGAGGATTGGATAGGATAGAGGTTAGGATAGGATAGAGGATAGGATAGGATAGATGATAGGACATAGGATTGGATAGGATAGACGATAGGATAGGATAGAGGATAGAATAGGATAGAGGATAGGATAGGATAGAGGATAGGATAGGATAGGGGATAGGATAGGATGGGGGATAGGATAGAATAGAGGATAGGAAAGGATAGAGGATAGGATAGGATAGTGGATAGGACAGGATAGAGCAGACGATAGAGGATAGGATAGGATAGAGGATATGATAGAGAATAGGATAGGATAGAGGATCGGATAGGATAGGATAGAGGATCGGATAGGATAGGATAGAGGATAGGATAGGATAGAGGATTGCATAGGATAGACGATAGGATAGGATACAGGATAGGATAGAGGATAGGATAGAGGATAGGATAGGATAGAGGATAGGATAGGGGATTGGATAGGATAGAGGATAGGATAGGATAGAGGATAGGATAGGATAGAGGATAGGATAGGATAGAGGATAGGATAGGATAGAGGATAGGATAGGATAGAGGATAGGATAGGTTAGAGGATAGGATAGGATAGGGGATAGGATAGGATAGAGGATAGGATAGGACATAGGATTGGATAGGATAGACGATAGGATAGGATAGAGGATAGAATAGAACAGAGGATAGGATAGAGGATAGGATAGGATAGAGGATAGGATAGGATAGAGGATATGATAGAGAATAGGATAGGATAGAGGATAGGAGACGATGGAGGATAGGATAGGATAGAGGATAGGATAGGATAGAGGATAGGATAGGATAGTGGATAGGATAGGATAGAGGATAGGACAGAGGATTGTATAGGATAGACGATAGGATAGGATAGAGGATAGAATAGGATAGAGGATAGGATAGAGGACAGGATAGGATATGATCGAGGATAGGATAGGATAGAGGATAGGATATAGGATTGGATAGGGTAGAGGATCGTATAGGATAGAGGATTGGATAGGATAGAGGATAGGATAGGATAGAGGATAGGATAGGATAGAGGATAGGACATAGGATTGGATAGGATAGACGATAGGATAGGATAGAGGATAGAATAGGATAGAGGATAGGATAGGATAGAGGATAGGATAGGATAGGGGATAGGATAGGATAGGGGATAGGATAGGATAGAGGATAGGAAAGGATAGAGGATAGGATAGGATAGTGGATAGGACAGGATAGAGCAGACGATAGAGGATAGGATAGGATAGAGGATAGGATAGGATAGAGGATTGGATAGGATGGACGATAGGATAGGATAGAGGATAGGATAGGATAGAGGATAGGATATAGGATTGGATAGGGTAGAGGATCGGATAGGATAGAGGATTGGATATTATAGAGGATAGGATAGGATAGAGGATAGGATAGGGATAGGATAGGATAGAGAATAGGATAGGATAGAGGATTGGATAGGGGATTGGATAGGATAGAGGATAGGAGACGATGGAGGATAGGATAGGATAGAGGATAGGATAGTGTATAGGATAGGATAGAGGATAGGATAGGATAGAGGATAGGATAGGATTGAGCATAGGATAGGATAGAGGATAGGATAGGATAGAGGATAGGACATAGGATTGTATAGGATAGACGATAGGATAGGATAGAGGATAGAATAGGATAGAGGATAGGATAGAGGATAGGATAGGATATGATAGAGGATAGGATAGGATAGAGGATAGGATATAGGATTGGATAGGGTAGAGGATCGTATAGGATAGAGGATTGGATAGGATAGAGGTTAGGATAGGATAGAGGATAGGATAGGATAGATGATAGGACATAGGATTGGATAGGATAGACGATAGGATAGGATAGAGGATAGAATAGGATAGAGGATAGGATAGGATAGAGGATAGGATAGGATAGGGGATAGGATAGGATGGGGGATAGGATAGAATAGAGGATAGGAAAGGATAGAGGATAGGATAGGATAGTGGATAGGACAGGATAGAGCAGACGATAGAGGATAGGATAGGATAGAGGATATGATAGAGAATAGGATAGGATAGAGGATCGGATAGTATAGGATAGAGGATCGGATAGGATAGGATAGAGGATAGGATAGGATAGAGGATTGCATAGGATAGACGATAGGATAGGATACAGGATAGGATAGAGGATAGGATAGAGGATAGGATAGGATAGAGGATAGGATAGGGGATTGGATAGGATAGAGGATAGGATAGGATAGAGGATAGGATAGGATAGAGGATAGGATAGGATAGAGGATAGGATAGGATAGAGGATAGGATAGGATAGAGGATAGGATAGGTTAGAGGATAGGATAGGATAGGGGATAGGATAGGATAGAGGATAGGATAGGACATAGGATTGGATAGGATAGACGATAGGATAGGATAGAGGATAGAATAGAACAGAGGATAGGATAGAGGATAGGATAGGATAGAGGATAGGATAGGATAGAGGATATGATAGAGAATAGGATAGGATAGAGGATAGGAGACGATGGAGGATAGGATAGGATAGAGGATAGGATAGGATAGAGGATAGGATAGGATAGTGGATAGGATAGGATAGAGGATAGGACAGAGGATTGGATAGGATAGACGATAGGATAGGATAGGGGATAGGATAGGGGATAGGATAGGATAGAGGAAGGGAAAGGATAGAGGATAGGATAGGATAGTGGATAGGACAGGATAGAGCAGACGATAGAGGATAGGATAGGATAGAGGATATGATAGAGAATAGGATAGGATAGAGGATCGGATAGGATAGGATAGAGGATCGGATAGGATAGGATAGAGGATAGGATAGGATAGAGGATTGGATAGGATAGACGATAGGATAGGATACAGGATAGGATACAGGATAGGATAGAGGATAGGATAGAGGATAGGATAGGATAGAGGATAGGATAGGATAGAGGATAGGATAGGACAGAGGATAGGATAGGATAGAGGATAGGATAGGGTAGACGAAAGGATAGGATAGAGGATAGGATAGGATACAGGATAGGATAGGATAGAGGATAGGATACGATAGAGGATAGGATATAGGATTGGATAGGGTAGAGGATCGGATAGGATAGAGGATTGGATATTATAGAGGATAGGATAGGTTAGAGGATAGGATAGGGGATAGGATAGGATAGGATAGAGGATTGGATAGGGGATTGAATAGGATTGAGGAAAGGAGACGATGGAGGATAGGATAGGATAGAGGATAGGATAGGATAGGGGATAGGATAGGATAGAGGATAGGATAGGATAGAGGATAGGATAGGATAGACGAAAGGATAGGATAGAGGATAGGATAGGATAGAGGATAGGATAGGATAGAGGATAGGATAGGGGATAGGATAGGATAGAGAATAGGATAGGATAGAGGATAGGATAGGATAGAGGATAGGATAGGATAGAGGATAGGATAGGATAGGGGATAGGATAGGATAGAGGATAGGATAGGATAGAGGATAGGATAGGATAGACGAAAGGATAGGATAGAGGATAGGATAGGATAGAGGATAGGATAGGATAGAGGATAGGATAGGATAGAGGATAGGATAGGATAGAGGATAGGATATAGGATTGGATAGGGTAGAGGATCGGATAGGATAGAGGATTGGATATTATAGAGGATAGGATAGGATAAAGGATAGGATAGGGGATAGGATAGGATAAAGAATAGGATAGGATAGAGGATAGGATAGGATAGAGGATAGGATAGGATAGAGGATAGGATAGGATAGACGATAGGATTGGATAGAGGATAGGATAGGATAGAGGATAGGATAGGATAGAGGATAGGATAGGAGATTGGATAGGATAGAGGATAGGATAGGATAGAGGATAGGATAGGATAGAGGATAGGATAGGATAGGGGATAGGATAGGATAGAGGATAGGATAGGATAGAGGATAGGATATAGGATTGGATAGGGTAGAGGATCGGATAGGATAGATAATAGGATAGAGGATAGGATTGAGGATAGGATAGAGGATAGGATAGAGGATATGATAGAGAATAGGATAGGATAGAGGATCGGATAGGGTAGGATAGAGGATAGGATAGGATAGAGGATAGGATAGGAGATTGGATAGGATAGAGGATGGGATAGGATAGAGGATAGGATAGGATTGAGGATAGGATAGGATAGAGGATAGGATAGGATAGAGGATAGGATATAGGATTGGATAGGGTAGAGGATCGGATAGGATAGAGGATTGGATAGGATAGAGGATAGGATAGGATAGAGGATTGGATAGGATAGAGGATAGGATAAGATAGAGGATAGGATAGGATAGAGGATAGGAAAGGATAGAGGATAGGGTAGGATAGTGGATAGGACAGGATAGAGGATAGGATAGGATAGATAATAGGATAGAGGATAGGATTGAGGATAGGATAGAGGATAGGATAGAGGATATGATAGAGAATAGGATAGGATAGAGTATCGGATAGGGTAGGATAGAGGATAGGATAGGATAGAGGATAGGACATAGGATTGTATAGGATAGACGATAGGATAGGATAGAGGATAGAATAGGATAGAGGATAGGATAGAGGACAGGATAGGATATGATCGAGGATAGGATAGGATAGAGGATAGGATATAGGATTGGATAGGGTAGAGGATCGTATAGGATAGAGGATTGGATAGGATAGAGGATAGGATAGGATAGAGGATAGGATAGGATAGAGGATAGGACATAGGATTGGATAGGATAGACGATAGGATAGGATAGAGGATAGAATAGGATAGAGGATAGGATAGGATAGAGGATAGGATAGGATAGGGGATAGGATAGGATAGGGGATAGGATAGGATAGAGGATAGGAAAGGATAGAGGATAGGATATTATAGTGGATAGGACAGGATAGAGCAGACGATAGAGGATAGGATAGGATAGAGGATAGGATAGGATAGAGGATTGGATAGGATGGACGATAGGATAGGATAGAGGATAGGATAGGATAGAGGATAGGATATAGGATTGGATAGGGTAGAGGATCGGATAGGATAGAGGATTGGATATTATAGAGGATAGGATAGGATAGAGGATAGGATAGGGATAGGATAGGATAGAGAATAGGATAGGATAGAGGATTGGATAGGGGATTGGATAGGATAGAGGATAGGAGACGATGGAGGATAGGATAGGATAGAGGATAGGATAGTGTATAGGATAGGATAGAGGATAGGATAGGATTGAGCATAGGATAGGATAGAGGATAGGATAGGATAGAGGATAGGACATAGGATTGTATAGGATAGACGATAGGATAGGATAGAGGATAGAATAGGATAGAGGATAGGATAGAGGATAGGATAGGATATGATAGAGGATAGGATAGGATAGAGGATAGGATATAGGATTGGATAGGGTAGAGGATCGTATAGGATAGAGGATTGGATAGGATAGAGGTTAGGATAGGATAGAGGATAGGATAGGATAGATGATAGGACATAGGATTGGATAGGATAGACGATAGGATAGGATAGAGGATAGAATAGGATAGAGGATAGGATAGGATAGAGGATAGGATAGGATAGGGGATAGGATAGGATGGGGGATAGGATAGAATAGAGGATAGGAAAGGATAGAGGATAGGATAGGATAGTGGATAGGACAGGATAGAGCAGACGATAGAGGATAGGATAGGATAGAGGATATGATAGAGAATAGGATAGGATAGAGGATCGGATAGGATAGGATAGAGGATCGGATAGGATAGGATAGAGGATAGGATAGGATAGAGGATTGCATAGGATAGACGATAGGATAGGATACAGGATAGGATAGAGGATAGGATAGAGGATAGGATAGGATAGAGGATAGGATAGGGGATTGGATAGGATAGAGGATAGGATAGGATAGAGGATAGGATAGGATAGAGGATAGGATAGGATAGAGGATAGGATAGGATAGAGGATAGGATAGGATAGAGGATAGGATAGGTTAGAGGATAGGATAGGATAGGGGATAGGATAGGATAGAGGATAGGATAGGACATAGGATTGGATAGGATAGACGATAGGATAGGATAGAGGATAGAATAGAACAGAGGATAGGATAGAGGATAGGATATTATAGAGGATAGGATAGGATAGGGGATAGGATAGGATAGAGGATAGGAAAGGATAGAGGATAGGATAGGATAGTGGATAGGACAGGATAGAGCAGACGATAGAGGATAGGATAGGATAGAGGATATGATAGAGAATAGGATAGGATAGAGGATAGGAGACGATGGAGGATAGGATAGGATAGAGGATAGGATAGGATAGAGGATAGGATAGGATAGTGGATAGGATAGGATAGAGGATAGGACAGAGGATTGGATAGGATAGACGATAGGATAGGATAGGGGATAGGATAGGGGATAGGATAGGATAGAGGAAGGGAAAGGATAGAGGATAGGATAGGATAGTGGATAGGACAGGATAGAGCAGACGATAGAGGATAGGATAGGATAGAGGATATGATAGAGAATAGGATAGGATAGAGGATCGGATAGGATAGGATAGAGGATCGGATAGGATAGGATAGAGGATAGGATAGGATAGAGGATTGGATAGGATAGACGATAGGATAGGATACAGGATAGGATACAGGATAGGATAGAGGATAGGATAGAGGATAGGATAGGATAGAGGATAGGATAGGATAGAGGATAGGATAGGACAGAGGATAGGATAGGATAGAGGATAGGATAGGGTAGACGAAAGGATAGGATAGAGGATAGGATAGGATACAGGATAGGATAGGATAGAGGATAGGATACGATAGAGGATAGGATATAGGATTGGATAGGGTAGAGGATCGGATAGGATAGAGGATTGGATATTATAGAGGATAGGATAGGTTAGAGGATAGGATAGGGGATAGGATAGGATAGGATAGAGGATTGGATAGGGGATTGAATAGGATTGAGGAAAGGAGACGATGGAGGATAGGATAGGATAGAGGATAGAATAGGATAGAGGATAGGATAGAGGATAGGATAGGTTAGAGGATAGGATAGGATAGGGGATAGGATAGGATAGAGGATAGGATAGGATAGAGGATAGGATAGGATAGAGGATAGGATAGAGGATAGGATAGGATAGAGGATAGGATAGGATAGAGGATAGGATAGGATAGAGGATAGGATAGGGTAGAGGATAGGATAGGATAGAGGATAGGATAGGATAGACGAAAGGATAGGATAGAGGATAGGATAGGATAGAGGATAGAATAGGATAGAGGATAGGATAGAGGATAGGATAGGATAGAGGATAGGATAGAGGATAGGATAGAGGATAGGATAGAGGATATGATAGGATAGGGGATAGGATAGGATAGAGAATAGGATAGGATAGAGGATATGACAAGGGATTGGATAGGATAGAGGATAGGAGACGATGTAGGATAGGATAGGATAGAGGATAGGATAGGATAGAGGATAGGATAGGATAGAGGATAGGATAGGATAGAGGACAGGATAGGATAGAGGATAGGATAGGATAGAGGACAGGAGACGATAGAGGATAGGATAGCAGAGAGGATAGGATAGGATAGATAATAGGATAGGATAGAGGATAGGATAGGATAGAGGATAGGATAGGATAGACGATAGGATAGGATAGAGGATAGGATAGGATAGAGGATAGGATAAGATAGAGTATAGGATAGAGGATAGGATAGGATAGAGGATAGGATAGGATAGCGGAGAGGATAGGATAGAGGATCGGATAGGATAGAGGATTGGATAGGATAGAGGATAGGATAGGATAGCGGATAGGATAGGATAGAGGATAGGATAGGATAGACGATAGGATAGTATAGAGGATAGGATAGGATAGAGGATAGGATAGGATAGAGGATAGGATAGGATAGAGGATAGGATATAGGATTGGATAGGGTAGAGGATCGGATAGGATAGAGGATTGGATATTATAGAGGATAGGATAGGATAGGGATAGGATAGGATAGAGAATAGGATAGGATAGAGGATTGGATAGGGGATTGGATAGGATAGAGGATAGGAGACGATGGAGGATAGGATAGGATAGAGGATAGGATAGGATAGAGGATAGGATAGGATAGAGGATAGGATAGGATAGAGGATAGGATAGGATAGAGGATAGGATAGGATAGAGGATAGGATAGGATAGAGGATAGGATAGGATAGAGGATAGGATAGGATAGAGGATAGGATAGGATAGAGGATAGGATAGGATAGAGGATAGGATAGGATAGAGGATCGGATAGGATAGAGGATTGGATAGGATAGAGGATAGGATAGGATAGAGGATAGGACATAGGATTGGATAGGATAGACGATAGGATAGGATAGAGGATAGGACAGGATAGAGGATAGGATAGGATAGAGGATAGGATAGGATAGAGGATAGGATAGGATAGAGGATAGGATAGGATAGAGGATAGGATAGGATAGAGGATAGGATAGGATAGATAATAGGATAGTGTAGCGTCCGGTCGCACGCACACAAAAGAGTCTTTCTTTCGTGCAAACGGCCAGCGCAATTTACGACTCTCGTTCGACGAAGCTATTTTTGAGTGGACATTTTCCAGACCTAGTCGAAGTATGTTTATTAGAGTTTTGTCCCAAAGTCCTCAATAGCAAACTGAGACCGTCATAAATTAAGAGACGAACCGAAGGGCACTTGAAGCGGACCCAACGGTCTATCGACACTTGGGTCAAGCATGAGTGGCCCGGAGGAAAGTCCCATCATCTTCTCCGATCACCTCGCCGTTCCGAAAACAAACACGCCAAGGGCGGAAGGAACGGGGGTGAGACGAAGAAAGAACAGCTCTGATTGGAAGGACCCAAAGCGTGGGTTAGCCAATCAGGGTTGTTTAGGATTTTTACCAGGGCAAACGAAGGCGTTAGAATTAAGTTGTACAGGACTTTCGAGGAGTCAGTGAGAAGTCGTCGCGAGATACACTTCGCATACAGGTGTTCGGTACGCGGTCGACGAAGTGTCGCCCACCGTGCTCGTTCCATTCGGGAAACGCGAGTGCCCTCCACTGAACGCGGCAGTCAGTGATGGCCCACGTACCTGCCGCCTTTTCGTGCTAGAGCGGACACGCAATGAGGAGTATCTCATTGACACCGGATCGGACCTCTGCGTGTACCCTCGAGCTTACATAAGGGGTCGGCTGTCCAAGGAGAAGTACGAGCTGTCTGCTGCCAACGGGTCCGTGATAAACACGTACGGATTGAAGCCGGCGAACCTCGATCTGGGTCTTCGACGAACCTTCACCTGGAGATTCGTCATCGCAGACGTGTCGAAGCCCATCATCGGAGCCGATTTTCTTTCCCACTACGGACTACTGGTGGACCTCAAAGGCAGACGACTCCTGGACGAGACGACAACCTTGGCGACAACGGGGAGGATCGCCGCGGTGGATATGCCGTCGGTCAAGGCGATCGTTGGAGACTCGCGGTATCAAGACCTCCTGGCGGAATTCCCAACCCTTTGGCGCCCCAACATACGCAGCGAACGGCAAGTAACGCATGACGTGGTACACCACATAATTACGACACCCGGTCCCCCGATTTTTAGCAAACCGCGCCGGTTATCACCGGAACTGTTTAAGAGCGCCAAGGCAGAATTTGAGGATCTGTTAAATCTCGGCTACATCCGTCCTTCTAAGAGCCAGTGGGCTTCAGCCCTTCACATGGTGGCGAAGAAGGGCAACGGATGGAGACCTTGCGGAGATTACAGATTGCTCAATGCTCGCACAGTCCCCGACCGTTACCCGATCCCTCATATTGAGGATTTTTCGAGGATGTTATCCGGAAGGAAAATTTTTTCGACTATAGATTTGGTAAGAGCTTACCACCAAATTCCAGTCCATCCGGATGACATCCCGAAAACCGCGATAACGACGCCGTTCGGATTGTTCGAATACTTAGTCATGCCCTTCGGTTTGAGAAACGCTGCGCAGACGTTCCAGCGGTTTATAGATACCGTGATAAGGGGACTTGATTTCTGTTACGCATATCTCGACGACATTTTAGTGGCGTCGAGTTGTGAGGCGGAGCACAGAAATCACCTGCACGCGCTTTTCTCACGTCTTCAAGAGTATGGCGTGGTAATCAATCCGAACAAGTGCGTGTTCGCGGAATCGCGGGTAAAGTTTCTAGGTTATGAGGTCAGCGCCGAGGGTACCAGACCACTGGCCGAGAAGGTCAAAGCTATTCAGGAGTACCCAAAACCCACAACGGTTAAGCAACTGCGGGGGTTCTTGGGTATGGTAAATTTTTACCGTAGATTTATACCCGGCGCGGCTTCATTGCAGGCTCCGCTTAACCAGCTGTTGCGGGGAAGCAAGCTGAAGAGCAATGCTCCCGTCCAGTGGACGAGCGAAGCGGAGTCTGCCCTAGAAGGGCTTAAGACTGCCTTGGCGAACGCAGCATTATTGGCTCATCCGTCGGACGATTCGCGACTCGCGATCATGGTAGACGCATCCGATTTCGCGTTAGGCGCTACCTTACAGCAACGACAAGGCGGTTCGTGGCAACCGCTAGCTTTTTGCACGAAAGCCTTGTCGCCGGCACAGCGAAAATATAGCGCGTACGATCGCGAATTGCTCGCCGTTTATACCGCGATTCGACATTTCCGTCACGCGGTAGAGGGTCGCGATTTCACGATATACACGGATCACAAGCCAATAGTGTTCGCGTTTAAACAGAAACCGGATAAAAGTACACCGAGACAGTTCCGATATCTCGATCTGATCGGACAGTTTACGACGGACATACGGCACGTCAGCGGGAAGGATAACGAGGTCGCAGATGCACTTTCGCGAATTGAAACGGTAACCGCGCCGCTGAATTACGCAGAATTAGCGGACTCGCAAAAGCGAGACGTACAGTTACAAGGTTTCTTGAATGCATCTGATACCTCGTTAGACTTAAAACTGATACGCATGATTAACAACGATGCACCCGTTTATTGTGACGTGTCCACCGGGAACCTGCGTCCGTACGTAACACCCTCCTTCCGACGCCAAGTTTTTGACGCCGTACACGGATTGTCGCACCCGGGAGCGAAGGCGACAGTCCGTCTGGTAAAACAGCGTTTTGTTTGGCCGTCAATGGAGAAGGATTGTCGGGATTGGTGTCGGAGTTGTCTCGCTTGTCAACGAGCAAAAGTCGGTCGACACGTCTCGAGCGAGGTAGGCACCTTCGCGCCGCCGTCGAGCAGGTTCGAGCACGTGCACCTCGACCTGGTAGGACCACTACCTGTGTCCAGGGGCAATAAATACTGCCTTACCTGCGTCGATAGGTTTACGCGTTGGCCAGAAGCCTTCCCACTCGAGAATATCGAGGCCGAAACTGTGGCGCGCGCCTTTGTTTCGGGGTGGATAGCACGTTTTGGGACACCGGCGAGAATTACCACCGATCAGGGCCGGCAATTCGAGTCCCATCTTTTCAAGCAATTGAATTCATTGCTTGGGTGCTCGCACCTGAGAACTACCGCTTACCACCCCGCAGCAAACGGTCTAGTGGAACGCTTCCACCGACAGTTGAAGGCCGCGATAAAGTGTCGCGCCGACGATCGGTGGACCGATGCGTTGCCTGCCGTTCTGCTGGGTATCCGCGCCGCGCACCGCGACGACCTTAAGTCATCCGCGGCCGAGTTAGTTTACGGCGAAAACATACGCTTGCCAGCGGAGATATTCAGCGACGAGCCGATCGGAGTATCCGATCCGGCAGAATTAGTACGCCAGCTCCGCGAGCATTTTAGAGACATACGACCGGTGAACGGATCACGTCACGGACAGAGGAGGATTTTTGTATTTAAGGACTTAGAGACGACATCGCACGTCTTTATTAGAACAGACGCGGTGCGAACTCCTCTACAAAATCCTTATGACGGTCCATTCCCAGTCGTATGTCGAAACAAGAAAACTTTCGTAGTGCGGGTTCGAGGCAAAGAGACTACCGTCTCAATTGACAGGCTCAAACCCGCCTATATATTAAATAACGACATAGACGAGGAACGCGACCAGAATCATGTCAAAGTTCCGGATAAACCACAAGCTGGTACGCGAGAATCTGTACATACTCGTTCGGGTAGGCGAGTATGTTTCCCCGACCGCTTACAGGTCGGATTCTAACGCTTGTAAATAGTCGAGATAAGTTTTTTGTATATAGTAGTTTTAGGTCTAAACGTAAGTTAGTTTATGTAGGATAAGTAGAATTAGGTAACGTTTGCACTGGTAAGGGGGTGATGTAGCGTCCGGTCGCACGCACACAAAAGAGTCTTTCTTTCGTGCAAACGGCCAGCGCAATTTACGACTCTCGTTCGACGAAGCTATTTTTGAGTGGACATTTTCCAGACCTAGTCGAAGTATGTTTATTAGAGTTTTGTCCCAAAGTCCTCAATAGCAAACTGAGACCGTCATAAATTAAGAGACGAACCGAAGGGCACTTGAAGCGGACCCAACGGTCTATCGACACTTGGGTCAAGCATGAGTGGCCCGGAGGAAAGTCCCATCATCTTCTCCGATCACCTCGCCGTTCCGAAAACAAACACGCCAAGGGCGGAAGGAACGGGGGTGAGACGAAGAAAGAACAGCTCTGATTGGAAGGACCCAAAGCGTGGGTTAGCCAATCAGGGTTGTTTAGGATTTTTACCAGGGCAAACGAAGGCGTTAGAATTAAGTTGTACAGGACTTTCGAGGAGTCAGTGAGAAGTCGTCGCGAGATACACTTCGCATAAAATTGTACAGTCGCGAACGATACCTGTATATATAGAGATTAAATTGAGTTCGCCAGCAAAGTTTAGTTCACGATAAATAGACCCTATCCACAATAGGATAGATAATTGGATAGAGGATAGGATAGAGAATAGGATAGAGGATAGGATAGGATAGAGGATAGGATTTGATAGAGGATAGGATAGGATAGAGGATAGGAAAAGATAGAGGATAGGATAGGATAGAGGATAGGACAGGATAGAGGATAGGATAGGATAGAGGATAGGATAGGATAGAGGATAGGATAGGATAGAGGATAGGATAGGATAGAGGATAGGATAGGATAGAGGATAGGATAGGATAGAGGATAGGATAGGATAGAGGATAGGATAGGATAGAGGATAGGATAGGATAGAGGATAGGATACTGGATTGGATAGGGTAGAGGATCGGATAGGATAGAGGATAGGATAGGTTACATGATAGGATAGGATAGAGGATAGGATAGGATAGAGGATAGGATAGGATAGAGGATAGGATAGGATAGAGGATAGGATAGGATAGAGGATAGGATAGGATAGAGGATAGGATACTGGATTGGATAGGGTAGAGGATCGGATAGGATAGAGGATTGGATAGGATAGAGGATAGGATAGGATAGAGGATAGGACATAGGATTTGATAGGATAGACGATAGGATAGGATAGAGGATAGAATAGGATAGAGGATAGGATAGGATAGAGGATAGGATAGGATAGGGGATAGGATAGGATAGAGGATAGGATAGGATAGAGGATAGGATAGGAGATTGGATAGGATAGAGGATAGGATAGGATAGAGGATAGGATAGGATTGAGGATAGGATAGGATAGAGGATAGGATAGGATAGAGGATAGGATATAGGATTGGATAGGGTAGAGGATCGGATAGGATAGAGGAGTGGATAGGATAGAGGATAGGATAGGATAGAGGATAGGACATAGGATTGGATAGGATAGACGATAGGATAGGATAGAGGATAGAATAGGATAGAGGATAGGATAGGATAGAGGATAGGATAGGATAGGGGATAGGATAGGATAGAGGATAGGATAGGATAGAGGATAGGATAGGATAGAGGATATGATAGGATAGAAGATAGGATAGGATAGAGGATAGGATAGGATAGAGGATAGGATAGGATAGAGGACAGGAGGCGATAGAGGATAGGATAGGAGAGAGGATAGGATAGGAGAGAGGATAGGATATGATAGATAATAGGATAGGAGAGAGGATAGGATATGATAGATAATAGGATAGGATAGATAATTGGATAGAGGATAGGATAGGATAGAGGATAGGATAGGATAGAGGATAGGATAGGATAGACGAAAGGATAGGATAGAGGATAGGATAGGATACAGGATAGGATAGGATAGAGGATAGGATAGGATAGAGGATAGGATATAGGATTGGATAGGGTAGAGGATCGGATAGGATAGAGGATTGGATATTATAGAGGATAGGATAGGATAGAGGATAGGATAGGGGATAGGATAGGATAGGATAGAGGATTGGATAGGGGATTGGATAGGATAGAGGAAAGGAGACGATGGAAGATAGGATAGGATAGAGGATAGAATAGGATAGAGGATAGGATAGAGGATAGGATAGGAGAGAGGATAGGATATGATAGATAATAGGATAGGAGAGAGGATAGGATATGATAGATAATAGGATAGGATAGATAATTGGATAGAGGATAGGATAGGATAGAGGATAGGATAGGATAGAGGATAGGATAGGATAGACGAAAGGATAGGATAGAGGATAGGATAGGATACAGGATAGGATAGGATAGAGGATAGGATAGGATAGAGGATAGGATATAGGATTGGATAGGGTAGAGGATCGGATAGGATAGAGGATTGGATATTATAGAGGATAGGATAGGATAGAGGATAGGATAGGGGATAGGATAGGATAGGATAGAGGATTGGATAGGGGATTGGATAGGATAGAGGAAAGGAGACGATGGAAGATAGGATAGGATAGAGGATAGAATAGGATAGAGGATAGGATAGAGGATAGGATAGGTTAGAGGATAGGATAGGATAGGGGATAGGATAGGATAGAGGATAGGATAGGATAGATAATAGGATAGAGGATAGGATAGAGGATAGGATAGAGGATAGGATAGGATAGAGGATAGGATAGGGTAGAGGATAGGATAGGATAGAGGATAGGATAGGATTGAGGATAGGATAGGATAGCGGATAGGATAGGATAGAGGATCGGATTGGATAGAGGATTGCATAGGATAGAGGATAGGATAGGATAGAGGATAGGATAGGATATAGGATAGGATAGGATAGAGGATAGGGGACAGGATAGAGGATAGGATAGAGGATAGGATAGAGGATAGGATAGAGGATTGGATAGGATAGAGGATATTATAGGAAAGAGGATATGATATGCTAGAGGATACGATATTATAGAGGATAGGATAGGATAGAGGATCGGATAGGATAGAGGATAGGATAGGAGAGAGGATAGGATAGGATAGATAATAGGATAGGATAGAGAATAGGATAGAGGATAGGATAGGATAGAGGAGAGGATGGA
The DNA here is from genome assembly GCF_050948215.1 of Halictus rubicundus. Lineage (NCBI taxonomy): Eukaryota > Metazoa > Arthropoda > Insecta > Hymenoptera > Halictidae > Halictus > Halictus rubicundus. The sequence goes on from NW_027488560.1 coordinate 754,194, forward strand.
GGATAGGATAGAGGATAGGATAGAGGATAGGATAGAGTATAGGATAGGATAGAGGATAGGATAGGATAGAGGATAGGATAGGATAGAGGATAGGATAGGATAGAGGATAGGATAGGATAGAGGATAGGATAGGATAGAGGATAGGATACTGGATTGGATAGGGTAGAGGATCGGATAGGATAGAGGATTGGATAGGATAGAGGATAGGATAGGATAGAGGATAGGACATAGGATTGGATAGGATAGACGGTAGGATAGGATAGAGGATAGAATAGGATAGAGGATAGGATAGAGGATAGGATAGGTTACAGGATAGGATAGGATAGAGGATAGGATAGGATAGAGGATAGGATAGGATAGAGGGTAGGATAGGATAGAGGATAGGATAGGATAGGGGATAGGATAGGGTAGAGGATAGGATAGGACAGAGGATAGGATAGGATAGACGAAAGGATAGGATAGAGGATAGGATAGGATACACGATAGGATAGGATAGAGGATAGGATACGATAGAGGATAGGATATAGGATAGGATAGGATAGAGGATAGGATACGATAGAGGATAGGATATAGGATTGGATAGGGTAGAGGATCGGATAGGATAAAGGATTGGATATTATAGAGGATAGGATAGGATAGAGGATAGGATAGGGGATAGGATAGGATAGAGGAAAGGAGACGATGGAGGATAGGATAGGATAGAGGATAGAATAGGATAGAGGATAGGATAGAGGATAGGATAGGTTAGAGGATAGGATAGGATAGAGGAAAGGAGACGATGGAAGATAGGATAGGATAGAGGATAGGATAGGATAGAGGATAGGATAGGATAGAGGATAGGATAGGATAGAGGATAGGATAGGATAGAGGATAGGATAGGATAGAGGATAGGATAGGATAGAGGATAGGATAGGATAGAGGATAGGATAGGATAGAGGATAGGATAGGATAGAGGATAGGATACTGGATTGGATAGGGTAGAGGATCGGATAGGATAGAGGATTGGATAGGATAGAGGATAGGATAGGATAGAGGATAGGACATAGGATTTGATAGGATAGACGATAGGATAGGATAGAGGATAGAATAGGATAGAGGATAGGATAGGATAGAGGATAGGATAGGATAGGGGATAGGATAGGATAGAGGATAGGATAGGATAGAGGATAGGATAGGAGATTGGATAGGATAGAGGATAGGATAGGATAGAGGATAGGATAGGATTGAGGATAGGATAGGATAGAGGATAGGATAGGATAGAGGATAGGATATAGGATTGGATAGGGTAGAGGATCGGATAGGATAGAGGAGTGGATAGGATAGAGGATAGGATAGGATAGAGGATAGGACATAGGATTGGATAGGATAGACGATAGGATAGGATAGAGGATAGAATAGGATAGAGGATAGGATAGGATAGAGGATAGGATAGGATAGGGGATAGGATAGGATAGAGGATAGGATAGGATAGAGGATAGGATAGGATAGAGGATATGATAGGATAGAAGATAGGATAGGATAGAGGATAGGATAGGATAGAGGATAGGATAGGATAGAGGACAGGAGGCGATAGAGGATAGGATAGGAGAGAGGATAGGATAGGAGAGAGGATAGGATATGATAGATAATAGGATAGGAGAGAGGATAGGATATGATAGATAATAGGATAGGATAGATAATTGGATAGAGGATAGGATAGGATAGAGGATAGGATAGGATAGAGGATAGGATAGGATAGACGAAAGGATAGGATAGAGGATAGGATAGGATACAGGATAGGATAGGATAGAGGATAGGATAGGATAGAGGATAGGATATAGGATTGGATAGGGTAGAGGATCGGATAGGATAGAGGATTGGATATTATAGAGGATAGGATAGGATAGAGGATAGGATAGGGGATAGGATAGGATAGGATAGAGGATTGGATAGGGGATTGGATAGGATAGAGGAAAGGAGACGATGGAAGATAGGATAGGATAGAGGATAGAATAGGATAGAGGATAGGATAGAGGATAGGATAGGTTAGAGGATAGGATAGGATAGGGGATAGGATAGGATAGAGGATAGGATAGGATAGATAATAGGATAGAGGATAGGATAGAGGATAGGATAGAGGATAGGATAGGATAGAGGATAGGATAGGGTAGAGGATAGGATAGGATAGAGGATAGGATAGGATTGAGGATAGGATAGGATAGCGGATAGGATAGGATAGAGGATCGGATTGGATAGAGGATTGCATAGGATAGAGGATAGGATAGGATAGAGGATAGGATAGGATATAGGATAGGATAGGATAGAGGATAGGGGACAGGATAGAGGATAGGATAGAGGATAGGATAGAGGATAGGATAGAGGATTGGATAGGATAGAGGATATTATAGGAAAGAGGATATGATATGCTAGAGGATACGATATTATAGAGGATAGGATAGGATAGAGGATCGGATAGGATAGAGGATAGGATAGGAGAGAGGATAGGATAGGATAGATAATAGGATAGGATAGAGAATAGGATAGAGGATAGGATAGGATAGAGGAGAGGATGGAGGATAGGATAGAGGATAGGATAGAGGATAGGATAGAGTATAGGATAGGATAGAGGATAGGATAGGATAGAGGATAGGATAGGATAGAGGATAGGATAGGATAGAGGATAGGATAGGATAGAGGATAGGATAGGATAGAGGATAGGATACTGGATTGGATAGGGTAGAGGATCGGATAGGATAGAGGATTGGATAGGATAGAGGATAGGATAGGATAGAGGATAGGACATAGGATTGGATAGGATAGACGGTAGGATAGGATAGAGGATAGAATAGGATAGAGGATAGGATAGAGGATAGGATAGGTTACAGGATAGGATAGGATAGAGGATAGGATAGGATAGAGGATAGGATAGGATAGAGGGTAGGATAGGATAGAGGATAGGATAGGATAGGGGATAGGATAGGGTAGAGGATAGGATAGGACAGAGGATAGGATAGGATAGACGAAAGGATAGGATAGAGGATAGGATAGGATACACGATAGGATAGGATAGAGGATAGGATACGATAGAGGATAGGATATAGGATAGGATAGGATAGAGGATAGGATACGATAGAGGATAGGATATAGGATTGGATAGGGTAGAGGATCGGATAGGATAAAGGATTGGATATTATAGAGGATAGGATAGGATAGAGGATAGGATAGGGGATAGGATAGGATAGAGGAAAGGAGACGATGGAGGATAGGATAGGATAGAGGATAGAATAGGATAGAGGATAGGATAGAGGATAGGATAGGTTAGAGGATAGGATAGGATAGAGGAAAGGAGACGATGGAAGATAGGATAGGATAGAGGATAGAATAGGATAGAGGATAGGATAGAGGATAGGATAGGTTAGAGGATAGGATAGGATAGGGGATAGGATAGGATAGAGGATAGGATAGGATAGAGGATTGGATAGGATAGGATAGAGGATAGGATAGGATAGAGGATAGGATAGGATAGAGGATAGGATAGGATAGAGGATAGGATAGGATAGATAATAGGATAGAGGACAGGAGGCGATAGAGGATAGGATAGGAGAGAGGATAGGATATGATAGATAATAGGATAGGATAGATAATTGGATAGAGGATAGGATAGAGGATAGGATAGAGGATAGGATAGGATAGAGGATAGGATTTGATAGAGGATAGGATAGGATAGAGGATAGGAAAAGATAGAGGATAGGATAGGATAGAGGATAGGACAGGATAGAGGATAGGATAGGATAGAGGATAGGATAGGATAGAGGATAGGATAGGATAGAGGATAGGATAGGATAGAGGATAGGATAGGATAGAGGATAGGATAGGATAGAGGATAGGATAGGATAGAGGATATGATAGGGTAGAAGATAGGATAGGATAGAGGATAGGATAGGATAGGATACAGGATAGGATAGGATAGAGGATAGGATACGATAGAGGATAGGATATAGGATTGGATAGGGTAGAGGATCGGATAGGATAGAGGATTGGATATTATAGAGGATAGGATAGGATAGAGGATAGGATAGGGGATAGGATAGGATAGGATAGAGGATTGGATAGGGGATTGAATAGGATAGAGGAAAGGACACGATGGAGGATAGGATAGGATAGAGGATAGAATAGGATAGAGGATAGGATAGAGGATAGGATAGGTTAGAGGATAGGATAGGATAGGGGATAGGATAGGATAGAGGATAGGATAGGATAGAGGATAGGATAGTATAGAGGATAGGATAGGATAGAGGATAGGATAGGATAGAGGACAGGATAGGATAGAGGATAGGATAGGATAGAGGATATGATAGAGAAAAGGATAGGATAGAGTATCGGATAGGATAGGATAGAGGATAGGATAGGATAGAGGATCGGATAGGATAGAGGATTGGATAGGATAGAGGATAGGATAGGATACAGGATAGGATAGGATAGAGGATAGGATAGGATAGAGGATAGGATATAGGATTGGATAGGGTAGAGGATCGGATAGGATAGAGGATTGGATATTATAGAGGATAGGATAGGATAGAGGATAGGATAGGGGATAGGATAGGATAGGATAGAGGATAGGATAGGATAGAGGATTGGATAGGATAGAGGATAGGATAGGATAGATGATAGGATAGAGGATAGGATAGAGGATTGGATAGGATAGAGGATAGGATAGGATAGAGGATAGGATAGGATAGCGGAGAGGATAGGATAGAGGATCGGATAGGATAGAGGATTGGATAGGATAGAGGATAGGATAGGATAGCGGATAGGATAGGATAGAGGATAGGATAGAGGATAGGATAGAGGATTGGATAGGATAGAGGATAGGATAGGATAGAGGATAGGATAGGATAGAGGATAGGATAGGATAGAGGATAGGATAGGATAGAGGATAGGATAGGATAGACGATAGGATAGGATAGAGGATAGGATAGGATAGTGGATAGGATAGGATAGAGGATAGGATAGGATAGAGGATAGGATAGGATAGAGGATAGGATAGGATAGAGGATAGGATAGGATAGAGGATAGGATAGGATAGAGGATAGGATATAGGATTGGATAGGGTAGAGGATCGGGTAAGATAGAGGATTGGATAGGATAGAGGATAGGATAGGATAGCGGATAGGATAGGATAGAGGATAGGATAGAGGATAGGATAGAGGATTGGATAGGATAGAGGATAGGATAGGATAGAGGATAGGATAGGATAGAGGATAGGATAGGATAGAGGATAGGATAGGATAGAGGATAGGATAGGATAGACGATAGGATAGGATAGAGGATAGGATAGGATAGTGGATAGGATAGGATAGAGGATAGGATAGGATAGAGGATAGGATAGGATAGAGGATAGGATAGGATAGAGGATAGGATAGGATAGAGGATAGAATAGGATAGAGGATAGGATAGAGGATAGGATAGGTTAGAGGATAGGATAGGATAGAGGACAGGAGACGATGGAAGATAGGATAGGATAGAGGATAGAATAGGATAGAGGATAGGATAGAGGATAGGATAGGTTAGAGGATAGGATAGGATAGAGGATAGGATAGGATAGAGGATAGGATAGGATAGAGGATAGGATAGGATAGAGGATAGGATAGGATAGAGGATAGGATAGGATAGATAATAGGATAGAGGATAGGATAGAGGATAGGATAGAGGATAGGATAGGATAGAGGATAGGATAGGATAGAGGATAGGATAGGATAGAGGATATGATAGGATAGAAGATAGGATAGGATAGGATATAGGATTGGATAGGATAGAGGATAGGATAGGATACAGGATAGGATAGGATAGAGGATAGGATAGGATAGAGGATAGGATATAGGATTGGATAGGGTAGAGGATCGGATAGGATAGGGGATTGGATATTATAGAGGATATCATAGGATAGAGGATAGGATAGGGGATAGGATAGGATAGGATAGAGGATTGGATAGGGGATTGGATAGGATAGAGGAAAGGAGACGATGGAAGATAGGATAGGATAGAGGATAGAATAGGATAGAGGATATAATAGAGAATAGGATAGGTTAGAGGATAGGATAGGATAGGGGATAGGATAGGATAGAGGATAGGATAGGATAGAGGATAGGATAGGATAGGATAGAGGATAGGATAGGATAGAGGATAGGATAGGATAGAGGATAGGATAGGATAGAGGATAGGATAGGATAGCGGATATGATAGGATACAAGATAGGATAGGATAGAGGATAGGATAGGATAGAGGATAGGATAGGATAGAGGACAGGAGGCGATAGAGGATAGGATAGGAGAGAGGATAGGATATGATAGATAATAGGATAGGATAGATAATTGGATAGAGGATAGGATAGAGGATAGGATAGGATAGAGGATAGGATAGGATAGAGGATAGGATAAGATAGAGGATAGGATAGGATAGGATAGAGGATAGGATAGGATAGAGGATAGGATAGGATTGAGGATAGGATAGGATAGCGGATAGGATAGGATAGAGGATAGGATAGGATAGAGGATAGGATAGGATAGAGGATAGGATAGGATAGAGGATATGATAGGATAGGAGATAGGATAGGATAGAGGATAGGACAGGATAGAGGATAGGATAGGATAGAGGATAGGATAGAAGATTGGATAGTATAAAGGATAGGAGAGGATAGAGGATAGGATAGGATTGAGGATAGGATAATATAGCGGATAGGACAGGATAGAGGATAGGATAGGATAGAGGATAGGATAGGATAGAGGATATGATAGGATAGAAGATAGGATAGGGGATTGGATAGGATAGAGGATATTATAGGAATGAGGATATGATTTGCTAGAGGATACGATATTATAGAGGATAGGATAGGATACAGGATCTTATAGGACAGAGGATTGGATAGGATAGAGGATGGGATAGGATAGAGGATAGGATAGGATAGAGGATAGGATAGAGGATAGGATAGAGGATAGGATAGGATAGAGGATAGGATAGGATAGAGAATAGGATAGGATAGAGAATAGGATAGAGGATAGGATAGGATAGAGGATAGGATAGGATAGAGGGTAGGATAGGATAGAGGATAGGATATAGGATTGGATAGGGTAGTGGATCGGGTCAGATAGAGGATTGGATAGGATAGAGGATAGTATAGGGGATTGGATAGGATAGAGGATATTATAGGAATGAGGATATGATTTGCTAGAGGATACGATATTATAGAGGATAGGATAGGATACAGGATCGGATAGGACAGAGGATTGGATAGGATAGAGGATGGGATAGGATAGAGGATAGGATAGGATAGAGGATAGGATAGAGAATAGGATAGGATAGAGAATAGGATAGAGGATAGGATAGGATAGAGGAATGGAGAGGATAGAGGATAGGATAGGATTGAGGATAGGATAGGATAGCGGATAGGATAGGATAGAGGATAGGATAGGATAGAGGATAGGAGAGGATAGAGGATAGGATAGGATAGAGGATATGATAGGATAGAAGATAGGATAGGATAGAGGATAGGACAGGATAGAGGATAGGATAGGATAGAGGATAGGATAGAAGATTGGATAGTATAAAGGATAGGAGAGGATAGAGGATAGGATAGGATTGAGGATAGGATAATATAGCGGATAGGACAGGATAGAGGATAGGATAGGATAGAGGATAGGATAGGATAGAGGATAGGATAGGATAGAGGATATGATAGGATAGAAGATAGGATAGGATAGAGGATAGGACAGGATAGAGGATAGGATAGGATAGAGGATAGGATAGAAGATAGGATAGAGGATAGGATAGGATAGAGGACAGGAGACGATAGAGGATAGGATATGAGAGAGGATAGGATAGGATAGATAATAGGATAGGATAGAGGATAGGATAGGATAGAGCATAGGATAAGATAGAGGATAGGATAGAGGATAGGATAGAGGATAGGATAGGATAGAGGATAGGATAGGATAGCGGAGAGGATAGGATAGAGGATCGGATAGGATAGAGGATTGGATAGGATAGAGGATAGGATAGGATAGCGGATAGGATAGGATAGAGGATAGGATAGGATAGAGGATAGGATAGGATAGAGGATAGGATAGGATAGAGGATAGGATAGGATAGATGATAGGATAGGATAGAGGATATAATAGGATAGTGGATAGGATAGGATAGAGGATAGGATAGGATAGAGGATAGGATAGGATAGGGATAGGATAGGATAGAGAATAGGATAGGATAGAGGATTGGATAGGGTAGAGGATCGGATAGGATAGAGGATTGGATATTATAGAGGATAGGATAGGATAGGGATAGGATAGGATAGAGAATAGGATAGGATAGAGGATTGGATAGGGGATTGGATAGGATAGAGGATAGGAGACGATGGAGGATAGGATAGGATAGAGGATAGGATAGGATAGAGGATAGGATATAGGATTGGATAGGGTAGAGGATCGGGTAAGATAGAGGATTGGATAGGATAGAGGATAGTATAGGATAGAGTATAGGATAGAAGATTGGATAGTATAAAGGATAGGAGAGGATAGAGGATATTATAGGATTGAGGATAGGATAATATAGCGGATAGGATAGGATAGAGGATAGGATAGGAGAGAGGATAGGATAGGATAGAGGATAGGATAGGATAGAGGATATGATAGGATAGAAGATAGGATAGGATAGAGGATAGGACAGGATAGAGGATAGGATAGGATAGAGGATAGGATAGAGGATAGGATAGGATAGAGGACCGGAGACGATAGAGGATAGGATAGGAGAGAGGATAGGATAGGATAGAGGATAGGATGGGATAGAGGATAGGATAGAGGATAGGATAGGATAGAGGATAGGATAGGATTGAGGATAGGATAATATAGCGGATAGGATAGGATAGAGGATAGGATAGGATAGATTATAGGATAGGATAGAGGATAGGATAGGATAGAGGATATGATAGGATAGAAGATAGGATAGGATAGAGGATAGGACAGGATAGAGGATAGGATAGGATAGAGGATAGGATAGAGGATAGGATAGGATAGAGAACAGGAGACGATAGAGGATAGGATAGGAGAGAGGAAAGGATAGGATAGATAATAGGATAGGATAGAGGATAGGATAGGATAGGATAGAGGATAGGATAAGATAGAGGATAGGATAGAGGATAGGATAGAGGATAGGATAGGATAGAGGATAGGATAGGATAGCGGAGAGGATAGGATAGAGGATCGGATAGGATAGAGGATTGGATACGATAGAGGATAGGATAGGATAGCGGATAGGATAGGGGATAGGATAGGATAGAGAATAGGATAGGATAGAGGATAGGATAGGTTATTGGATAGGATAGAGGATATTATAGGAATGAGGATATGATTTCCTAGAGGATACGATATTATAGAGGATAGGATAGGATAGAGGATCGGATAGGACAGAGGATTGGATAGGATAGAGGATAGGCAAGGATAGAGGATAGGATAGGATAGAGGATAGGACTTAAGATTGGTTAGGATAGACGATAGGATAGGATAGAGGATAGAATAGGATAGAGGATAGGATAGAGGATAGGATAGAGGATAGGATAGAGGATTGGTTAGGATAGAGGATAGGATAGGATAGAGGATAGGATAGGATTGAGGATAGGATAGGATAGAGGATAGGATGGAGGATATTATGGGATAGAGGATAGGATAGGATAGAGGATATGATAGGGTAGAGGATAGGATAGGATAGAGGAGAGGATAGGATAGAGGATAGGATAGGATAGAGGATAGGATAGGATAGAGGATAGGATATAGGATTGGATAGGATAGAGGATCGGATAGGATAGAGGATTGGATAGGATAGAGGATAGGATAGGATAGAGGACAGGAGACGATCGAGGATAGGATAGGAGAGAGGATAGGATAGGATAGATAATAGGATAGGATAGAGGATATGATAGGATAGGAGATAGGATAGGATAGAGGATAGGACAGGATAGAGGATAGGATAGGATAGAGGATAGGATAGAAGATTGGATAGTATAAAGGATAGGAGAGGATAGAGGATAGGATAGGATTGAGGATAGGATAATATAGCGGATAGGACAGGATAGAGGATAGGATAGGATAGAGGATAGGATAGGATAGAGGATAGGATAGGATAGAGGATATGATAGGATAGAAGATAGGATAGGGGATTGGATAGGATAGAGGATATTATAGGAATGAGGATATGATTTGCTAGAGGATACGATATTATAGAGGATAGGATAGGATACAGGATCTTATAGGACAGAGGATTGGATAGGATAGAGGATGGGATAGGATAGAGGATAGGATAGGATAGAGGATAGGATAGAGGATAGGATAGAGGATAGGATAGGATAGAGGATAGGATAGGATAGAGAATAGGATAGGATAGAGAATAGGATAGAGGATAGGATAGGATAGAGGATAGGATAGGATAGAGGGTAGGATAGGATAGAGGATAGGATATAGGATTGGATAGGGTAGTGGATCGGGTCAGATAGAGGATTGGATAGGATAGAGGATAGTATAGGGGATTGGATAGGATAGAGGATATTATAGGAATGAGGATATGATTTGCTAGAGGATACGATATTATAGAGGATAGGATAGGATACAGGATCGGATAGGACAGAGGATTGGATAGGATAGAGGATGGGATAGGATAGAGGATAGGATAGGATAGAGGATAGGATAGAGAATAGGATAGGATAGAGAATAGGATAGAGGATAGGATAGGATAGAGGAATGGAGAGGATAGAGGATAGGATAGGATTGAGGATAGGATAGGATAGCGGATAGGATAGGATAGAGGATAGGATAGGATAGAGGATAGGAGAGGATAGAGGATAGGATAGGATAGAGGATATGATAGGATAGAAGATAGGATAGGATAGAGGATAGGACAGGATAGAGGATAGGATAGGATAGAGGATAGGATAGAAGATTGGATAGTATAAAGGATAGGAGAGGATAGAGGATAGGATAGGATTGAGGATAGGATAATATAGCGGATAGGACAGGATAGAGGATAGGATAGGATAGAGGATAGGATAGGATAGAGGATAGGATAGGATAGAGGATATGATAGGATAGAAGATAGGATAGGATAGAGGATAGGACAGGATAGAGGATAGGATAGGATAGAGGATAGGATAGAAGATAGGATAGAGGATAGGATAGGATAGAGGACAGGAGACGATAGAGGATAGGATATGAGAGAGGATAGGATAGGATAGATAATAGGATAGGATAGAGGATAGGATAGGATAGAGCATAGGATAAGATAGAGGATAGGATAGAGGATAGGATAGAGGATAGGATAGGATAGAGGATAGGATAGGATAGCGGAGAGGATAGGATAGAGGATCGGATAGGATAGAGGATTGGATAGGATAGAGGATAGGATAGGATAGCGGATAGGATAGGATAGAGGATAGGATAGGATAGAGGATAGGATAGGATAGAGGATAGGATAGGATAGAGGATAGGATAGGATAGATGATAGGATAGGATAGAGGATATAATAGGATAGTGGATAGGATAGGATAGAGGATAGGATAGGATAGAGGATAGGATAGGATAGGGATAGGATAGGATAGAGAATAGGATAGGATAGAGGATTGGATAGGGTAGAGGATCGGATAGGATAGAGGATTGGATATTATAGAGGATAGGATAGGATAGGGATAGGATAGGATAGAGAATAGGATAGGATAGAGGATTGGATAGGGGATTGGATAGGATAGAGGATAGGAGACGATGGAGGATAGGATAGGATAGAGGATAGGATAGGATAGAGGATAGGATATAGGATTGGATAGGGTAGAGGATCGGGTAAGATAGAGGATTGGATAGGATAGAGGATAGTATAGGATAGAGTATAGGATAGAAGATTGGATAGTATAAAGGATAGGAGAGGATAGAGGATATTATAGGATTGAGGATAGGATAATATAGCGGATAGGATAGGATAGAGGATAGGATAGGAGAGAGGATAGGATAGGATAGAGGATAGGATAGGATAGAGGATATGATAGGATAGAAGATAGGATAGGATAGAGGATAGGACAGGATAGAGGATAGGATAGGATAGAGGATAGGATAGAGGATAGGATAGGATAGAGGACCGGAGACGATAGAGGATAGGATAGGAGAGAGGATAGGATAGGATAGAGGATAGGATGGGATAGAGGATAGGATAGAGGATAGGATAGGATAGAGGATAGGATAGGATTGAGGATAGGATAATATAGCGGATAGGATAGGATAGAGGATAGGATAGGATAGATTATAGGATAGGATAGAGGATAGGATAGGATAGAGGATATGATAGGATAGAAGATAGGATAGGATAGAGGATAGGACAGGATAGAGGATAGGATAGGATAGAGGATAGGATAGAGGATAGGATAGGATAGAGAACAGGAGACGATAGAGGATAGGATAGGAGAGAGGAAAGGATAGGATAGATAATAGGATAGGATAGAGGATAGGATAGGATAGGATAGAGGATAGGATAAGATAGAGGATAGGATAGAGGATAGGATAGAGGATAGGATAGGATAGAGGATAGGATAGGATAGCGGAGAGGATAGGATAGAGGATCGGATAGGATAGAGGATTGGATACGATAGAGGATAGGATAGGATAGCGGATAGGATAGGGGATAGGATAGGATAGAGAATAGGATAGGATAGAGGATAGGATAGGTTATTGGATAGGATAGAGGATATTATAGGAATGAGGATATGATTTCCTAGAGGATACGATATTATAGAGGATAGGATAGGATAGAGGATCGGATAGGACAGAGGATTGGATAGGATAGAGGATAGGCAAGGATAGAGGATAGGATAGGATAGAGGATAGGACTTAAGATTGGTTAGGATAGACGATAGGATAGGATAGAGGATAGAATAGGATAGAGGATAGGATAGAGGATAGGATAGAGGATAGGATAGAGGATTGGTTAGGATAGAGGATAGGATAGGATAGAGGATAGGATAGGATTGAGGATAGGATAGGATAGAGGATAGGATGGAGGATATTATGGGATAGAGGATAGGATAGGATAGAGGATATGATAGGGTAGAGGATAGGATAGGATAGAGGAGAGGATAGGATAGAGGATAGGATAGGATAGAGGATAGGATAGGATAGAGGATAGGATATAGGATTGGATAGGATAGAGGATCGGATAGGATAGAGGATTGGATAGGATAGAGGATAGGATAGGATAGAGGACAGGAGACGATCGAGGATAGGATAGGAGAGAGGATAGGATAGGATAGATAATAGGATAGGATAGAGGATACGATAGGATAGAGGATATGATAGGATAGAGGATAGGATAGGATAGAGTCTAGGATAGGATAGAGGATAGGATAGGATAGAGGACAGGAGACGATCGAGGATAGGATAGGAGAGAGGATAGGATAGGATAGATAATAGGATAGGATAGAGGATAGGATTGGATAGAGGATTGGATAGGATACAGGATAGGATAGGATAGCGGATAGGATAGGGGATAGTATAGGATAGAGGATAGGATAGGATAGAGGATAGGATAGAGGAATGGCATAGGATAGAGGATATTATAGGAAAGAGGATATGATATGCAAGAGGATACGATATTATAGAGGATAGGATAGGATAGAGGATCGGATAGGATAGAGGATTGCATAGGATAGAGGATAGGATAGGGGATTGGATAGGATAGAGGATATTGTAGGAAAGAGGATATGATATGCTAGAGGATACGATATTATAGAGGATAGGATAGAATAGAGAATCGGATAGGATAGAGGATTGGATAGGATAGAGGATTGGTTAGGATAGAGGATAGGATAGGATAGAGGATAGGATAGGATTGAGGATAGGATAGGATAGAGGTTAGGATGGAGGATATTATAGGATAGAGGATAGGATAGGATAGAGGATATGATAGGGTAGAGGATAGGATAGGATAGAGGAGAGGATAGGATAGAGGATAGGATAGGATAGAGGATTGGATAGGATAGAGGATAGGATATAGGATTGGATAGGATAGAGGATCGGATAGGATAGAGGATTGGATAGGATAGAGGATAGGATAGGATAGAGGATAGGATAGAGGATTGGATAGTATTAAGGATAGGATAGGATAGAGGATAGGATAGTATAGAGGATAGGATAGGATAGAGGATAGGATAGGATAGAGGATATGATAGGATAGAGGATAGGATAGGATAGAGTCTAGGATAGGATAGAGGATAGGATAGGATAGAGGACAGGAGACGATCGAGGATAGGATAAGAGAGAGGATAGGATAGGATAGATAATAGGACAGGATAGAGGATAGGATAGGGGATTGGATAGGATAGAGGATATTATAGGAAAGAGGATATGATATGCTAGAGGATACGATATTATAGAGGATAGGATAGGATAGAGAATCGGATAGGATAGAGGATTGGATTGGATAGAGGATAGGATAGGATAGAGGATAGGATAGAGGAATGGCATAGGATAGAGGATATTATAGGAAAGAGGATATGATATGCAAGAGGATACGATATTATAGAGGATAGGATAGGATATAGGATCGGATAGGATAGAGGATTGCATAGGATAGAGGATAGGATAGGATAGAGGATAGGGGATAGGATAGAGGATAGGATAGAGGATAGGATAGAGGATAGGATAGAGGATTGGATAGGATAGAGGATATTATAGAAAAGAGGATATGATATGCTAGAGGATACGATATTATAGAGGATAGGATAGGATAGAGGATCGGATAGGATAGAGGATAGGATAGGAGAGAGGATAGGATAGGATAGATAATAGGATAGGATAGAGGATAGGATCGAGGATAGGATAGGATAGAGAATAGGATGGAGGATAGGATAGAGGATAGGATAGAGGATAGGATAGAGTATAGGATAGGATAGAGGATAGGATAGGATTGTGGATAGGATAGGATAGCGGATAGGATAGGATAGAGTATAGAATAGGATAGAATATAAGATCGGATGGAGGATATGATAGGATAGAGGATAGGATAGGATAGAGGATAGGATAGGATAGAGGATAGGATAGAGGATAGGATAGGATAGAGAATAGGATAGGATAGAGGATAGGATATAGGATTGGATAGGTTAGAGGATCGGGTAGGATAGAGGATTGGATAGGATAGAGGATAGTATAGGATAGAGGATAGGATAGATGATTGGATAGGGTAGAGGATATTATAGGAAAGAGGATATGATATGCTAGAGGATACGATATTATAGAGGATAGTATCGGATGGAGGATAGGATAGGATAGAGGATAGGATAGGATAGGATAGAGGATAGGATAGGATAGAGGATCGGATAGGATAGAGGATTGCATAGGATAGAGGATAGGATAGGATAGAGGATAGGGGATAGGATAGAGGATAGGATAGAGGATAGGATAGAGGATAGGATAGAGGATTGGATAGGATAGAGGATATTATAGGAAAGAGGATATGATATGCTAGAGGATACGATATTATAGAGGATAGGATAGGATAGAGGATCGGATAGGATAGAGGATAGGATAGGAGAGAGGATAGGATAGGATAGATAATAGGATAGGATAGAGGATAGGATCGAGGATAGGATAGGATAGAGGATAGGATGGAGGATAGGATAGAGGATAGGATAGAGGATAGGATAGAGTATAGGATAGGATAGAGGATAGGATAGGATTGTGGATAGGATAGGATAGCGGATAGGATAGGATAGAGTATAGAATAGGATAGAATATAAGATCGGATGGAGGATATGATAGGATAGAGGATAGGATAGGATAGAGGATAGGATAGGATAGAGGATATGATAGGGTAGAGGATAGGATAGGATAGAGGAGAGGATAGGATAGAGGATAGGATAGGATAGAGGATAGGATAGGATAGAGGATAGGATATAGGATTGGATAGGATAGAGGATCGGATAGGATAGAGGATTGGATAGGATAGAGGATAGGATAGGATAGAGGATAGGATAGAGAATTGGATAGTATTAAGGATAGGATAGGATAGAGGATAGGATAGTATAGAGGATATGATAGGATAGAGGATACGATAGGATAGAGGATATGATAGGATAGAGGATAGGATAGGATAGAGTCTAGGATAGGATAGAGGATAGGATAGGATAGAGGACAGGAGACGATCGAGGATAGGATAGGAGAGAGGATAGGAAAGGATAGATAATAGGATAGGATAGAGGATAGGATTGGATAGAGGATTGGATAGGATAGAGGATAGGATAGGATAGCGGATAGGATAGGGGATAGTATAGGATAGAGAATAGGATAGGATAGAGGATAGGATAGGGGATTGGATAGGATAGAGGATATTATAGGAAAGAGGATATGATATGCTAGAGGATACGATATTATAGAGGATAGGATAGGATAGAGAATCGGATAGGATAGAGGATTGGATAGGATAGAGGATAGGATAGGATAGAGGATAGGATAGAGGAATGGCATAGGATAGAGGATATTATAGGAAAGAGGATATGATATGCAAGAGGATACGATATTATAGAGGATAGGATAGGATAGAGGATCGGATAGGATAGAGGATTGCATAGGATAGAGGATAGGATAGGGGATTGGATAGGATAGAGGATATTGTAGGAAAGAGGATATGATATGCTAGAGGATACGATATTATAGAGGATAGGATAGGATAGAGAATCGGATAGGATAGAGGATTGGATAGGATAGAGGATTGGTTAGGATAGAGGATAGGATAGGATAGAGGATAGGATAGGATTGAGGATAGGATAGGATAGAGGTTAGGATGGAGGATATTATAGGATAGAGGATAGGATAGGATAGAGGATATGATAGGGTAGAGGATAGGATAGGATAGAGGAGAGGATAGGATAGAGGATAGGATAGTATAGAGGATATGATAGGATAGAGGATACGATAGGATAGAGGATATGATAGGATAGAGGATAGGATAGGATAGAGTCTAGGATAGGATAGAGGATAGGATAGGATAGAGGACAGGAGACGATCGAGGATAGGATAGGAGAGAGGATAGGAAAGGATAGATAATAGGATAGGATAGAGGATAGGATTGGATAGAGGATTGGATAGGATAGAGGATAGGATAGGATAGCGGATAGGATAGGGGATAGTATAGGATAGAGAATAGGATAGGATAGAGGATAGGATAGGGGATTGGATAGGATAGAGGATATTATAGGAAAGAGGATATGATATGCTAGAGGATACGATATTATAGAGGATAGGATAGGATAGAGAATCGGATAGGATAGAGGATTGGATAGGATAGAGGATAGGATAGGATAGAGGATAGGATAGAGGAATGGCATAGGATAGAGGATATTATAGGAAAGAGGATATGATATGCAAGAGGATACGATATTATAGAGGATAGGATAGGATAGAGGATCGGATAGGATAGAGGATTGCATAGGATAGAGGATAGGATAGGGGATTGGATAGGATAGAGGATATTGTAGGAAAGAGGATATGATATGCTAGAGGATACGATATTATAGAGGATAGGATAGGATAGAGAATCGGATAGGATAGAGGATTGGATAGGATAGAGGATTGGTTAGGATAGAGGATAGGATAGGATAGAGGATAGGATAGGATTGAGGATAGGATAGGATAGAGGTTAGGATGGAGGATATTATAGGATAGAGGATAGGATAGGATAGAGGATATGATAGGGTAGAGGATAGGATAGGATAGAGGAGAGGATAGGATAGAGGATAGGATAGGATAGAGGATTGGATAGGATAGAGGATAGGATATAGGATTGGATAGGATAGAGGATCGGATAGGATAGAGGATTGGATAGGATAGAGGATAGGATAGGATAGAGGATAGGATAGAGGATTGGATAGTATTAAGGATAGGATAGGATAGAGGATAGGATAGTATAGAGGATAGGATAGGATAGAGGATAGGATAGGATAGAGGATATGATAGGATAGAGGATAGGATAGGATAGAGTCTGGGATAGGATAGAGGATAGGATAGGATAGAGGACAGGAGACGATCGACGATAGGATAAGAGAGAGGATAGGATAGGATAGACAATAGGACAGGATAGAGGATAGGATAGGGGATTGGATAGGATAGAGGATATTATAGGAAAGAGGATATGATATGCTAGAGGATACGATATTATAGAGGATAGGATAGGATAGAGAATCGGATAGGATAGAGGATTGGATTGGATAGAGGATAGGATAGGATAGAGGATAGGATAGAGGAATGGCATAGGATAGAGGATATTATAGGAAAGAGGATATGATATGCAAGAGGATACGATATTATAGAGGATAGGATAGGATAGAGGATCGGATAGGATAGAGGATTGCATAGGATAGAGGATAGGATAGGATAGAGGATAGGGGATAGGATAGAGGATAGGATAGAGGATAGGATAGAGGATATTATAGAAAAGAGGATATGATATGCTAGAGGATACGATATTATAGAGGATAGGATAGGATAGAGGATCGGATAGGATAGAGGATGGGATAATAGAGAGGATAGGATAGGATAGATAATAGGATAGGATAGAGGATAGGATCGAGGATAGGATAGGATAGAGGATAGGATGGAGGATAGGATAGAGGATAGGATAGAGGATAGGATAGAGTATAGGATAGGATAGAGGATAGGATAGGATTGTGGATAGGATAGGATAGCGGATAGGATAGGATAGAGTATAGAATAGGATAGAATATAAGATCGGATGGAGGATATGATAGGATAGAGGATAGGATAGGATAGAGGATAGGATAGGATAGAGGATAGGATAGAGGATAGGATAGGATAGAGAATAGGATAGGATAGAGGATAGGATATAGGATTGGATAGGTTAGAGGATCGGGTAGGATAGAGGATTGGATAGGATAGAGGATAGTATAGGATAGAGGATAGGATAGATGATTGGATAGGGTAGAGGATATTATAGGAAAGAGGATATGATATGCTAGAGGATACGATATTATAGAGGATAGTATCGGATGGAGGATAGGTTAGGATAGAGGATAGGATAGGATAGGATAGAGGATAGGATAGGATAGAGGATCGGATAGGATAGAGGATTGCATAGGATAGAGGATAGGATAGGATAGAGGATAGGGGATAGGATAGAGGATAGGATAGAGGATAGGATAGAGGATAGGATAGAGGATTGGATAGGATAGAGGATATTATAGGAAAGAGGATATGATATGCTAGAGGATACGATATTATAGAGGATAGGATAGGATAGAGGATAGGATAGGAGAGAGGATAGGATAGGATAGAGGATAGGATGGAGGATAGGATAGAGGATAGGATAGAGGATAGGATAGAGTATAGGATAGGATAGAGGATAGGATAGGATTGTGGATAGGATAGGATAGCGGATAGGATAGGATAGAGTATAGAATAGGATAGAATATAAGATCGGATGGAGGATATGATAGGATAGAGGATAGGATAGGATAGAGGATAGGATAGGATAGAGGATAGGATAGAGGATAGGATAGGATAGAGAATAGGATAGGATAGAGGATAGGATATAGGATTGGATAGGTTAGAGGATCGGGTAGGATAGATGATTGGATAGGATAGAGGATAGTATAGGATAGAGGATTGGATAGATGATTGGATAGGGTAGAGGATATTATAGGAAAGAGGATATGATATGCTAGAGGATACGATATTATAGAGGATAGTATCGGATGGAGGATAGGATAGGATAGAGGATAGGATAGGATAGAGGATAGGATAGGATAGAGGATAGGATAGGATAGAGGATAGGATAGGATAGAGGATAGGATAGGATAGAGGATAGGATAGGATAGATAATAGGATAGAGGATAGGATAGAGGATAGGATAGGATAGAGGATAGGATAGGATAGAGGATAGGACAGGATAGAGGATAGGATAGGACATAAGATTGGATAGGATAGACGATAGGATAGGATAGAGGATAGAATAGGATAGAGGATAGGATAGAGGATAGGATAGAGGATAGGATAGAGGATAGGATAGAGGATAGGATAGAGGATTGGATAGGATAGAGGATATTATAGGAAAGAGGATATGATATGCTAGAGGATACGATATTATAGAGGATAGGATCGGATGGAGGATAGGATAGGATAGAGGATAGGATAGGATAGGATAGGATAGAGGATAGGATAGGATAGAGGATAGGATAGGATAGAGGATAGGATAGGATAGAGGATAGGATAGGATAGAGGATAGGATAGGATAGAGGATAGGATAGGATAGAGGATAGGATAGGATAGAGGATAGGATAGGATAGAGGATAGGATAGGATAGAGGATAGGATAGGATAGAGGATAGGATAGGATAGAGGATAGGATAGGATAGAGGATAGGATAGGATAGAGGATAGGATAGGATAGAGGATAGGATAGGATAGAGGATAGGATAGGATAGAGGATAGGATAGGATAGAGGATAGGATAGGATAGAGGATAGGATAGGATAGATAATAGGATAGAGGATAGGATAGAGGATAGGATAGAGGATAGGATAGGATAGATGATAGGATAGGATAGAGGATATGATAGGATAGAGGACAGGAGACGATAGAGGATAGGATAGGAGAGAGGATAGGATATGATAGATAATAGGATAGGATAGAGGATAGGACAGGATAGAGGATAGGATAGGATAGAGGATAGAATAGAGGATAGGATAGGATAGAGGACAGGAGACGATAGAGGATAGGATAGGAGAGAGGATAGGATAGGGTAGATAATAGGATAGGGTAGAGGATAGGATAGGATAGAGGATAGGATAGGATAGAGGATAGGATCGAGGATAGGATAGAGGATAGGATAGGAGAGAGGATAGGATAGGATAGCGGATAGGATAGGATAGAGGATCGGATAGGATAGAGGATTGGATAGGATAGAGGATAGGATAGGATAGAGGATAGGATAGAGGATAGGATAGAGGATAGGATAGGATAGAGGATAGGATAGTATAGCGGAGAGGATAGGATAGAGGATCGGATAGGATAGAGGATTGGATAGGATAGAGGATAGGAAAGGATAGCGGATAGGATAGGGGATAGGATAGGATAGAGAATAGGATAGGACAGAGGGTATGATAGGGGATTGGATAGGATAGATGATAGGAGACGATGGAGGATAGGATAGGATAGAGGATAGGATAGGATAGAGGATTGGATAGGATAGACGGTAGGATAGGATGGAGGATAGGATAGGATAGAGGATAGGATAGGATAGAGGATAGGATAGGATAGAGGATAGGATAGGATAGAGGATAGGATAGGATAGTGGATAGGATAGGATAGAGGATAGGATAGGGGATAGGATAGGATAGAGAATAGGATAGGATAGAGGGTAGGATAGGATAGAGGATAGGATAGGATAGAGGATATGACATATGATTGGATAGGATAGACGATAGGATAGGATAGAGGATAGAATAGGATAGAGGATAGGATAGAGGATAGGATAGAGGATATGATAGATAACAGGATAGGATAGATAATAGGATAGGATAGAGGATAGGATAGAGGATAGGATGGAGGATAGGATAGAGGATAGGATAGAGGATAGGATAGAGTATAGGACAGTATAGAGGATAGGATAGGATTGTGGATAGGATAGGATAGCGGATAGGATAGGATAGAGTATAGAATAGGATAGAATATAAGATCGGATGGAGGATAGGATAGGATAGAGGATAGAATAGGATAGAGGATAGGATAGGATAGAGGATAGGATAGAGGATAGGATAGAGGATAGGATAGAGGATAGGATAGGATAGAGGACAGGAGACGATGGAGGATAGGATAGGATACAGGATAGAATAGGATAGACGATAGGATCTAGGATAGGATAGAGGATGGGATAGACGATTGGATAGGATAGAGGATATTATAGGAAAGAGGATATGATATGCTAGAGGATACGATATTATAGAGGATAGGATAGGATAGAGGATCGGATAGGATAGAGGATTGGATAGGATAGAGGACAGGATAGGATAGAGGATTGGATATGATAGACGATAGGATAGGATAGAGGATTGAATAGGATAGAGGATAGGATAGAGGATAGGATAGAGGATTGGATGGGATAGAGGATATTATAGGATAGAGGATATGATATGCTAGAGGATACGATATTATAGAGGATAGGATATGATGGAGGATCGGATTGGATAGAGGATTGGATAGGATAGAGGATAGGATAGGATAGAGGGTAGGATAGCATAGAGGATAGGATAGGATAGAGGATAGGACATAAGATTGGAGAGGATAGACGATAGGATAGGATAGAGGATAGAATAGGATAGAGCCTAGGCTAGAGGATAGGATAGAGGATAGGATAGAGGATAGGATGGAGGATAGGATAGAGGATTGGATAGGATAGAGGATATTATAGGAAAGAGGATATGATATGCTAGAGAATACGATATTATAGAGGATAGGACAGGATAGAGGATCGGATAGGATAGAGGATTGGATAGGATAGAGGATAGGATAGGATAGAGGATAGGATAGGATAGAGGAAAGGATAGGGGATAGGATAGAGGATAGGATAGAGGATAGGATAGGATAGAGGATAGGATAGGATAGCGGAGAGGTTAGGATAGAGGATAGGATAGGATAGAGGATAGGATAGGGGATAGGATAGGATAGAGAATAGGATAGGATAGAGGGTAGAATAGGGGATTGGATAGGATAGAGGATAGGAGACGATGGAGGATAGGATAGGATAGAGGATAGGATAGGATAGAGGATAGGATAGGATAGAGGATAGGATAGGATAGAAAATAGGATAGGATAGAGGATAGGATAGAATAGAGGATAGGATAGGATAGAGGATAGGATAGGGGATAGGATAGGATAGAGAATAGGATAGGATAAAGGGTAGAATAGGGGATTGGATAGGATAGAGGATAGGAGACGATGGAGGATAGGATAGGATAGAGGATAGGATAGGCTAGAGGATAGGATAGGATAGAGGATAGGAGAGGATAGAGGATAGGATGGGATAGATAATAGGATAGAGGATAGGATAGAGGATAGGATAGAGGATAGGATAGGATAGATGATAGGATAGGATAGAGGATATGATAGGATAGAAGATAGGATAGGATAGAGGATAGGATAGGATAGAGGATAGGATAGGATAGAGGATAGGAGAGGATAGAGGATAGGATGGGATAGATAATAGGATAGAGGATAGGATAGAGGATAGGATAGAGGATAGGATAGGATAGATGATAGGATAGGATAGAGGATATGATAGGATAGAAGATAGGATAGGATAGAGGATAGGATAGGATAGAGGATAGGATAGGATAGAGGACAGGAGATGATAGAGGATAGGATAGGAGAGAGGATAGGATACGATAGATAATAGGATAGGATAGAGGATAGGACAGGATAGAGGATACGATAGGATAGAGGATAGAATAGAGGATAGGATAGGATAGAGGACAGGAGACGATAGAGGATAGGATATGCTAGAGAATACGATATTATAGAGGATAGGACAGGATAGAGGATCGGATAGGATAGAGGATTGGATATAATAGAGGATAGGATAGGATAGAGGATAGGATAGGATAGAGGAAAGGATAGGGGATAGGATAGAGGATAGGATAGAGGATAGGATAGGATAGAGGATAGGATAGGATAGCGGAGAGGTTAGGATAGAGGATAGGATAGGATAGAGGATAGGATAGGGGATAGGATAGGATAGAGAATAGGATAGGATAGAGGGTAGAATAGGGGATTGGATAGGATAGAGGATAGGAGACGATGGAGGATAGGATAGGATAGAGGATAGGATAGGATAGAGGATAGGATAGGATAGAGGATAGGATAGGATAGAAAATAGGATAGGATAGAGGATAGGATAGAATAGAGGATAGGATAGGATAGAGGATAGGATAGGGGATAGGATAGGATAGAGAATAGGATAGGATAAAGGGTAGAATAGGGGATTGGATAGGATAGAGGATAGGAGACGATGGAGGATAGGATAGGATAGAGGATAGGATAGGATAGAGGATAGGATAGGATAGAGGATAGGAGAGGATAGAGGATAGGATAGGATAGATAATAGGATAGAGGATAGGATAGAGGATAGGATACAGGATAGGATAGGATAGATGATAGGATAGGATAGAGGATATGATAGGATAGAAGATAGGATAGGATAGAGGATAGGATAGGATAGAGGATAGGATAGGATAGAGGACAGGAGACGATAGAGGATAGGATAGGAGAGAGGATAGGATACGATAGATAATAGGATAGGATAGAGGATAGGACAGGATAGAGGATAGGATAGGATAGAGGATAGAATAGAGGATAGGATAGGATAGAGGACAGGAGACGATAGCGGATAGGATAGGAGAGAGGATAGGATAGGGTAGATAATAGGATAGGATAGAGGATAGGATAGGATAGAGGATAGGATAGAGGATAGGATCGAGGATAGGATAGAGGATAGGATAGGATAGAGGATAGGATAGGATAGAGGATAGGATAGGATAGAGGATAGGATAGGATAGAGGATCAGATAGGATAGAGGATTGGATAGGATAGACGATAGGATAGGATAGGGGATAGGATAGGATAGAGAATAGGATAGGATAGAGGATAGGATAGGGGATTGGATAGGATAGAGGATATTATGGGAATGAGGATATGATTTGCTAGAGGATACGATATTATAGAGGATAGGATAGGATACAGGATCGGATAGGACAGAGGATTGGATAGGATAGAGGATAGGATAGGATAGAGGATAGGATAGAGGATAGGATAGAGGATTGGATAGGATAGAGGATAGGATAGGATAGAAGATAGGATAGGATAGAGGATAGGATAGGATAGAGAATAGGATAGGTTAGAGGATAGGATAGGATAGAGGATAGGATAGGATAGAGGATAGGATAGGATAGAGTATAGTATAGGATAGAGGATAGGATATAGGATTGGATAGGGTAGAGGATCGGGTAAGATAGAGGATTGGATAGGATAGAGGATAGTATAAGATAGAGGATAGGATAGAAGATTGGATAGTATAAAGGATAGGAGAGGATACAGGATAGGATAGGATTGAGAATAGGATAGGATAGCGGATAGGATAGGATAGCGGATAGGATAGGATAGAGGATAGGATAGGATAGAGGATAGGATAGGATGGAGGATAGGATAGGATAGAGGATATGATAGGATAGAAGATAGGATAGGATAGAGGATAGGACAGGATAGAGGATAGGAGACGATGGAGGATAGGATAGGATAGAGGATAGGATAGGATAGAGGATAGGATAGGATAGAGGATAGGAGAGGATAGAGGATAGGATAGCATAGATAATAGGATAGAGGATAGGATAGAGGATAGGATAGAGGATAGGATAGGATAGATGATAGGATAGGATAGAGGATATGATAGGATAGAAGATAGGATAGGATAGAGGATAGGATAGGATAGAGGAAAGGATAGGATAGAGGACAGGAGACGATAGAGGATAGGATAGGAGAGAGGATAGGATACGATAGATAATAGGATAGGATAGAGGATAGGACAGGATAGAGGATAGGATAGGATAGAGGATAGAATAGAGGATAGGATAGGATAGAGGACAGGAGACGATAGAGGATAGGATAGGAGAGAGGATAGGATAGGGTAGATAATAGGATAGGATAGAGGATAGGATAGGATAGAGGATAGGATAGAGGATAGGATCGAGGATAGGATAGAGGATAGGATAGGATAGAGGATAGGATAGGATAGAGGATAGGATAGGATAGAGGATCAGATAGGATAGAGGATTGGATAGGATAGAGGATAGGATAGGATAGGGGATAGGATAGGATAGAGAATAGGATAGGATAGAGGCTAGGATAGGGGATTGGATAGGATAGAGGATATTATAGGAAAGAGGATATGATATGCTAGAGGATACGATATTATAGAGGATAGGATAGGATAGAGGATCGGATAGGATAGAGGATTGGATAGGATAGAGGACAGGATAGGATAGAGGATTGGATATGATAGACGATAGGATAGGATAGAGGATTGATTAGGAAAGAGGATAGGATAGAGGATAGGATAGAGGATTGGATGGGATAGAGGATATTATAGGATAGAGGATATGATATGCTAGAGGATACGATATTATAGAGGATAGGATATGATGGAGGATCGGATTGGATAGAGGATTGGATAGGATAGAGGATAGGATAGGATAGAGGGTAGGATAGGATAGAGGATAGGATAGGATAGAGGATAGGACATAAGATTGGAGAGGATAGACGATAGGATAGGATAGAGGATAGAATAGGATAGAGCATAGGATAGAGGATAGGATAGAGGATAGGATAGAGGATAGGATAGAGGATTGGATAGAGGATTGGATAGGATAGAGGATATTATAGGAAAGAGGATATGATATGCTAGAGAATACGATATTATAGAGGATAGGATAGGATAGAGGATCGGATAGGATAGAGGATTGGATAGGATAGAGGATAGGATAGGATAGAGGATAGGATAGGATAGAGGAAAGGATAGGGGATAGGATAGAGGATAGGATAGAGGATAGGATAGGATAGAGAATAGGATAGGATAGCGGAGAGGTTAGGATAGAGGATAGGGTAGGATAGAGGATAGGATAGGGGATAGGATAGGATAGAGAATAGGATAGGATAGAGGGTAGAATAGGGGATTGGATAGGATAGAGGATAGGAGACGATGGAGGATAGGATAGGATAGAGGATAGGATAGGATAGAGGATAGGATAGGATAGAGGATAGGAGAGGATAGAGGATAGGATAGGATAGAGGATAGGATAGGATAGAGGACAGGAGACGATAGAGGATAGGATAGGAGAGAGGATAGGATATGATAGATAATAGGATAGGATAGAGGATAGGACAGGATAGAGGATAGGATAGGATAGAGGATAGAATAGAGGATAGGATAGGATAGAGGACAGGAGACGATAGAGGATAGGATAGGAGAGAGGATAGGATAGGGTAGATAATAGGATAGGATAGAGGATAGGATAGGATAGAGGATAGGATAGGATAGAGGATAGGATAGAGGATAGGATCGAGGATAGGATAGAGGATAGGATAGGATAGAGGATAGGATAGGATAGCGGATAGGATAGGATAGGGGATAGGATAGGATAGAGAATAGGATAGGATAGAGGATAGGATAGGGGATTGGATAGGATAGAGGATATTATGGGAATGAGGATATGATTTGCTAGAGGATACGATATTATAGAGGATAGGATAGGATACAGGATCAGATAGGACAGAGGATTGGATAGGATAGAGGATAGGATAGGATAGAGGATAGGATAGGATAGAGGATAGGATAGAGGATAGGATAGAGGATAGGATAGAGGATAGGATAGAGGATAGGATAGAGGATAGGATAGAGGATAGGATAGAGGATAGGATAGGATAGAGGACAGGAGACGATGGAGGATAGGATAGGAGAGAGGATAGGATAGGATAGATAATAGGATAGGATGGAGGATATGATAGGATAGAGGATTAAATAGGATAGAGGATAGGATAGAGGATAGGATAGGATAGAGGATAGGATAGTATAGCGGAGAGGATAGGATATAGGATCGGATAGGATAGAGGATTGGATAGGATAGAGGATAGGATAGGATAGCGGATAGGATAGGGGATAGGATAGGATAGAGAATAGGATAGGATAGAGGATAGGATAGGGGATTGGATAGGATAGAGGATATTATAGGAATGAGGATATGATTTCCTAGAGGATACGATATTATAGAGGATAGGATAGGATAGAGGATCGGATAGGACAGAGGATTGGATAGGATAGAGGATAGGAAAGGATAGAGGGTAGGATAGGATAGAGGATAGGATAGGATAGAGGCTAGGACATAAGATTGGATAGGATAGACGATACGATAGGATAGGGGATTGGGTAGAGGATAGGATAGAGGATAGGATATAGGATTGGATAGGATAGAGAATAGGATAGGAAAGAGGGTAGGATAGGGGATTGGATAGGATAGATGATAGGAGACGATGGAGGATAGGATAGCATAGAGGATAGGATAGGATAGAGGATCGGATAGGATAGAGGATTGGATAGGATAGAGGATAGGATAGGATACAGGATAGGATAGGATAGAGGATAGGATAGGATAGAGGATAGGATATAGGATTGGATAGGGTAGAGGATCGGATAGGATAGAGGATTGGATATTATAGAGGATAGGATAGGATAGAGGATAGGATAGGGGATAGGATAGGATAGGATAGAGGATAGGATAGGATAGAGGATTGGATAGGATAGAGGATAGGATAGGATAGATGATAGGATAGAGGATAGGATAGAGGATTGGATAGGATAGAGGATAGGATAGGATAGAGGATAGGATAGGATAGCGGAGAGGATAGGATAGAGGATCGGATAGGATAGAGGATTGGATAGGATAGAGGATAGGATAGGATAGCGGATAGGATAGGATAGAGGATAGGATAGAGGATAGGATAGAGGATTGGATAGGATAGAGGATAGGATAGGATAGAGGATAGGATAGGATAGAGGATAGGATAGGATAGAGGATAGGATAGGATAGAGGATAGGATAGGATAGACGATAGGATAGGATAGAGGATAGGATAGGATAGTGGATAGGATAGGATAGAGGATAGGATAGGATAGAGGATAGGATAGGATAGAGGATAGGATAGGATAGAGGATAGGATAGGATAGAGGATAGGATAGGATAGAGGATAGGATATAGGATTGGATAGGGTAGAGGATCGGATAGGATAGAGGATTGGATATTATAGAGGATAGGATAGGATAGGGATAGGATAGGATAGAGAATAGGATAGGATAG
This sequence comes from Halictus rubicundus, assembly GCF_050948215.1. Taxonomy (NCBI): domain Eukaryota; kingdom Metazoa; phylum Arthropoda; class Insecta; order Hymenoptera; family Halictidae; genus Halictus; species Halictus rubicundus. The sequence goes on from NW_027488560.1 coordinate 783,153, forward strand.
AGGATTGGATAGGGGATTGGATAGGATAGAGGATAGGAGACGATGGAGGATAGGATAGGATAGAGGATAGGATAGGATAGAGGATAGGATATAGGATTGGATAGGGTAGAGGATCGGGTAAGATAGAGGATTGGATAGGATAGAGGATAGGATAGGATAGCGGATAGGATAGGATAGAGGATAGGATAGAGGATAGGATAGAGGATTGGATAGGATAGAGGATAGGATAGGATAGAGGATAGGATAGGATAGAGGATAGGATAGGATAGAGGATAGGATAGGATAGAGGATAGGATAGGATAGACGATAGGATAGGATAGAGGATAGGATAGGATAGTGGATAGGATAGGATAGAGGATAGGATAGGATAGAGGATAGGATAGGATAGAGGATAGGATAGGATAGAGGATAGGATAGGATAGAGGATAGAATAGGATAGAGGATAGGATAGAGGATAGGATAGGTTAGAGGATAGGATAGGATAGAGGACAGGAGACGATGGAAGATAGGATAGGATAGAGGATAGAATAGGATAGAGGATAGGATAGAGGATAGGATAGGTTAGAGGATAGGATAGGATAGAGGATAGGATAGGATAGAGGATAGGATAGGATAGAGGATAGGATAGGATAGAGGATAGGATAGGATAGAGGATAGGATAGGATAGATAATAGGATAGAGGATAGGATAGAGGATAGGATAGAGGATAGGATAGGATAGAGGATAGGATAGGATAGAGGATAGGATAGGATAGAGGATATGATAGGATAGAAGATAGGATAGGATAGGATATAGGATTGGATAGGATAGAGGATAGGATAGGATACAGGATAGGATAGGATAGAGGATAGGATAGGATAGAGGATAGGATATAGGATTGGATAGGGTAGAGGATCGGATAGGATAGGGGATTGGATATTATAGAGGATATCATAGGATAGAGGATAGGATAGGGGATAGGATAGGATAGGATAGAGGATTGGATAGGGGATTGGATAGGATAGAGGAAAGGAGACGATGGAAGATAGGATAGGATAGAGGATAGAATAGGATAGAGGATATAATAGAGAATAGGATAGGTTAGAGGATAGGATAGGATAGGGGATAGGATAGGATAGAGGATAGGATAGGATAGAGGATAGGATAGGATAGGATAGAGGATAGGATAGGATAGAGGATAGGATAGGATAGAGGATAGGATAGGATAGAGGATAGGATAGGATAGCGGATATGATAGGATACAAGATAGGATAGGATAGAGGATAGGATAGGATAGAGGATAGGATAGGATAGAGGACAGGAGGCGATAGAGGATAGGATAGGAGAGAGGATAGGATATGATAGATAATAGGATAGGATAGATAATTGGATAGAGGATAGGATAGAGGATAGGATAGGATAGAGGATAGGATAGGATAGAGGATAGGATAAGATAGAGGATAGGATAGGATAGGATAGAGGATAGGATAGGATAGAGGATAGGATAGGATTGAGGATAGGATAGGATAGCGGATAGGATAGGATAGAGGATAGGATAGGATAGAGGATAGGATAGGATAGAGGATAGGATAGGATAGAGGATATGATAGGATAGGAGATAGGATAGGATAGAGGATAGGACAGGATAGAGGATAGGATAGGATAGAGGATAGGATAGAAGATTGGATAGTATAAAGGATAGGAGAGGATAGAGGATAGGATAGGATTGAGGATAGGATAATATAGCGGATAGGACAGGATAGAGGATAGGATAGGATAGAGGATAGGATAGGATAGAGGATAGGATAGGATAGAGGATATGATAGGATAGAAGATAGGATAGGGGATTGGATAGGATAGAGGATATTATAGGAATGAGGATATGATTTGCTAGAGGATACGATATTATAGAGGATAGGATAGGATACAGGATCTTATAGGACAGAGGATTGGATAGAATAGAGGATGGGATAGGATAGAGGATAGGATAGGATAGAGGATAGGATAGAGGATAGGATAGAGGATAGGATAGGATAGAGGATAGGATAGGATAGAGAATAGGATAGGATAGAGAATAGGATAGAGGATAGGATAGGATAGAGGATAGGATAGGATAGAGGGTAGGATAGGATAGAGGATAGGATATAGGATTGGATAGGGTAGTGGATCGGGTCAGATAGAGGATTGGATAGGATAGAGGATAGTATAGGGGATTGGATAGGATAGAGGATATTATAGGAATGAGGATATGATTTGCTAGAGGATACGATATTATAGAGGATAGGATAGGATACAGGATCGGATAGGACAGAGGATTGGATAGGATAGAGGATGGGATAGGATAGAGGATAGGATAGGATAGAGGATAGGATAGAGAATAGGATAGGATAGAGAATAGGATAGAGGATAGGATAGGATAGAGGAATGGAGAGGATAGAGGATAGGATAGGATTGAGGATAGGATAGGATAGCGGATAGGATAGGATAGAGGATAGGATAGGATAGAGGATAGGAGAGGATAGAGGATAGGATAGGATAGAGGATATGATAGGATAGAAGATAGGATAGGATAGAGGATAGGACAGGATAGAGGATAGGATAGGATAGAGGATAGGATAGAAGATTGGATAGTATAAAGGATAGGAGAGGATAGAGGATAGGATAGGATTGAGGATAGGATAATATAGCGGATAGGACAGGATAGAGGATAGGATAGGATAGAGGATAGGATAGGATAGAGGATAGGATAGGATAGAGGATATGATAGGATAGAAGATAGGATAGGATAGAGGATAGGACAGGATAGAGGATAGGATAGGATAGAGGATAGGATAGAAGATAGGATAGAGGATAGGATAGGATAGAGGACAGGAGACGATAGAGGATAGGATATGAGAGAGGATAGGATAGGATAGATAATAGGATAGGATAGAGGATAGGATAGGATAGAGCATAGGATAAGATAGAGGATAGGATAGAGGATAGGATAGAGGATAGGATAGGATAGAGGATAGGATAGGATAGCGGAGAGGATAGGATAGAGGATCGGATAGGATAGAGGATTGGATAGGATAGAGGATAGGATAGGATAGCGGATAGGATAGGATAGAGGATAGGATAGGATAGAGGATAGGATAGGATAGAGGATAGGATAGGATAGAGGATAGGATAGGATAGACGATAGGATAGGATAGAGGATAGGATAGGATAGTGGATAGGATAGGATAGAGGATAGGATAGGATAGAGGATAGGATAGGATAGGGATAGGATAGGATAGAGAATAGGATAGGATAGAGGATTGGATAGGGTAGAGGATCGGATAGGATAGAGGATTGGATATTATAGAGGATAGGATAGGATAGGGATAGGATAGGATAGAGAATAGGATAGGATAGAGGATTGGATAGGGGATTGGATAGGATAGAGGATAGGAGACGATGGAGGATAGGATAGGATAGAGGATAGGATAGGATAGAGGATAGGATATAGGATTGGATAGGGTAGAGGATCGGGTAAGATAGAGGATTGGATAGGATAGAGGATAGTATAGGATAGAGTATAGGATAGAAGATTGGATAGTATAAAGGATAGGAGAGGATAGAGGATATTATAGGATTGAGGATAGGATAATATAGCGGATAGGATAGGATAGAGGATAGGATAGGAGAGAGGATAGGATAGGATAGAGGATAGGATAGGATAGAGGATATGATAGGATAGAAGATAGGATAGGATAGAGGATAGGACAGGATAGAGGATAGGATAGGATAGAGGATAGGATAGAGGATAGGATAGGATAGAGGACCGGAGACGATAGAGGATAGGATAGGAGAGAGGATAGGATAGGATAGAGGATAGGATGGGATAGAGGATAGGATAGAGGATAGGATAGGATAGAGGATAGGATAGGATTGAGGATAGGATAATATAGCGGATAGGATAGGATAGAGGATAGGATAGGATAGATTATAGGATAGGATAGAGGATAGGATAGGATAGAGGATATGATAGGATAGAAGATAGGATAGGATAGAGGATAGGACAGGATAGAGGATAGGATAGGATAGAGGATAGGATAGAGGATAGGATAGGATAGAGAACAGGAGACGATAGAGGATAGGATAGGAGAGAGGAAAGGATAGGATAGATAATAGGATAGGATAGAGGATAGGATAGGATAGGATAGAGGATAGGATAAGATAGAGGATAGGATAGAGGATAGGATAGAGGATAGGATAGGATAGAGGATAGGATAGGATAGCGGAGAGGATAGGATAGAGGATCGGATAGGATAGAGGATTGGATACGATAGAGGATAGGATAGGATAGCGGATAGGATAGGGGATAGGATAGGATAGAGAATAGGATAGGATAGAGGATAGGATAGGTTATTGGATAGGATAGAGGATATTATAGGAATGAGGATATGATTTCCTAGAGGATACGATATTATAGAGGATAGGATAGGATAGAGGATCGGATAGGACAGAGGATTGGATAGGATAGAGGATAGGCAAGGATAGAGGATAGGATAGGATAGAGGATAGGACTTAAGATTGGTTAGGATAGACGATAGGATAGGATAGAGGATAGAATAGGATAGAGGATAGGATAGAGGATAGGATAGAGGATAGGATAGAGGATTGGTTAGGATAGAGGATAGGATAGGATAGAGGATAGGATAGGATTGAGGATAGGATAGGATAGAGGATAGGATGGAGGATATTATGGGATAGAGGATAGGATAGGATAGAGGATATGATAGGGTAGAGGATAGGATAGGATAGAGGAGAGGATAGGATAGAGGATAGGATAGGATAGAGGATAGGATAGGATAGAGGATAGGATATAGGATTGGATAGGATAGAGGATCGGATAGGATAGAGGATTGGATAGGATAGAGGATAGGATAGGATAGAGGACAGGAGACGATCGAGGATAGGATAGGAGAGAGGATAGGATAGGATAGATAATAGGATAGGATAGAGGATACGATAGGATAGAGGATATGATAGGATAGAGGATAGGATAGGATAGAGTCTAGGATAGGATAGAGGATAGGATAGGATAGAGGACAGGAGACGATCGAGGATAGGATAGGAGAGAGGATAGGATAGGATAGATAATAGGATAGGATAGAGGATAGGATTGGATAGAGGATTGGATAGGATACAGGATAGGATAGGATAGCGGATAGGATAGGGGATAGTATAGGATAGAGGATAGGATAGGATAGAGGATAGGATAGAGGAATGGCATAGGATAGAGGATATTATAGGAAAGAGGATATGATATGCAAGAGGATACGATATTATAGAGGATAGGATAGGATAGAGGATCGGATAGGATAGAGGATTGCATAGGATAGAGGATAGGATAGGGGATTGGATAGGATAGAGGATATTGTAGGAAAGAGGATATGATATGCTAGAGGATACGATATTATAGAGGATAGGATAGAATAGAGAATCGGATAGGATAGAGGATTGGATAGGATAGAGGATTGGTTAGGATAGAGGATAGGATAGGATAGAGGATAGGATAGGATTGAGGATAGGATAGGATAGAGGTTAGGATGGAGGATATTATAGGATAGAGGATAGGATAGGATAGAGGATATGATAGGGTAGAGGATAGGATAGGATAGAGGAGAGGATAGGATAGAGGATAGGATAGGATAGAGGATTGGATAGGATAGAGGATAGGATATAGGATTGGATAGGATAGAGGATCGGATAGGATAGAGGATTGGATAGGATAGAGGATAGGATAGGATAGAGGATAGGATAGAGGATTGGATAGTATTAAGGATAGGATAGGATAGAGGATAGGATAGTATAGAGGATAGGATAGGATAGAGGATAGGATAGGATAGAGGATATGATAGGATAGAGGATAGGATAGGATAGAGTCTAGGATAGGATAGAGGATAGGATAGGATAGAGGACAGGAGACGATCGAGGATAGGATAAGAGAGAGGATAGGATAGGATAGATAATAGGACAGGATAGAGGATAGGATAGGGGATTGGATAGGATAGAGGATATTATAGGAAAGAGGATATGATATGCTAAAGGATACGATATTATAGAGGATAGGATAGGATAGAGAATCGGATAGGATAGAGGATTGGATTGGATAGAGGATAGGATAGGATAGAGGATAGGATAGAGGAATGGCATAGGATAGAGGATATTATAGGAAAGAGGATATGATATGCAAGAGGATACGATATTATAGAGGATAGGATAGGATATAGGATCGGATAGGATAGAGGATTGCATAGGATAGAGGATAGGATAGGATAGAGGATAGGGGATAGGATAGAGGATAGGATAGAGGATAGGATAGAGGATAGGATAGAGGATTGGATAGGATAGAGGATATTATAGAAAAGAGGATATGATATCCTAGAGGATACGATATTATAGAGGATAGGATAGGATAGAGGATCGGATAGGATAGAGGATAGGATAGGAGAGAGGATAGGATAGGATAGATAATAGGATAGGATAGAGGATAGGATCGAGGATAGGATAGGATAGAGAATAGGATGGAGGATAGGATAGAGGATAGGATAGAGGATAGGATAGAGTATAGGATAGGATAGAGGATAGGATAGGATTGTGGATAGGATAGGATAGCGGATAGGATAGGATAGAGTATAGAATAGGATAGAATATAAGATCGGATGGAGGATATGATAGGATAGAGGATAGGATAGGATAGAGGATAGGATAGGATAGAGGATAGGATAGAGGATAGGATAGGATAGAGAATAGGATAGGATAGAGGATAGGATATCGGATTGGATAGGTTAGAGGATCGGGTAGGATAGAGGATTGGATAGGATAGAGGATAGTATAGGATAGAGGATAGGATAGATGATTGGATAGGGTAGAGGATATTATAGGAAAGAGGATATGATATGCTAGAGGATACGATATTATAGAGGATAGTATCGGATGGAGGATAGGATAGGATAGAGGATAGGATAGGATAGGATAGAGGATAGGATAGGATAGAGGATCGGATAGGATAGAGGATTGCATAGGATAGAGGATAGGATAGGATAGAGGATAGGGGATAGGATAGAGGATAGGATAGAGGATAGGATAGAGGATAGGATAGAGGATTGGATAGGATAGAGGATATTATAGGAAAGAGGATATGATATGCTAGAGGATACGATATTATAGAGGATAAGATAGGATAGAGGATCGGATAGGATAGAGGATAGGATAGGAGAGAGGATAGGATAGGATAGATAATAGGATAGGATAGAGGATAGGATCGAGGATAGGATAGGATAGAGGATAGGATGGAGGATAGGATAGAGGATAGGATAGAGGATAGGATAGAGTATAGGATAGGATAGAGGATAGGATAGGATTGTGGATAGGATAGGATAGCGGATAGGATAGGATAGAGTATAGAATAGGATAGAATATAAGATCGGATGGAGGATATGATAGGATAGAGGATAGGATAGGATAGAGGATAGGATAGGATAGAGGATATGATAGGGTAGAGGATAGGATAGGATAGAGGAGAGGATAGGATAGAGGATAGGATAGGATAGAGGATAGGATAGGATAGAGGATAGGATATAGGATTGGATAGGATAGAGGATCGGATAGGATAGAGGATTGGATAGGATAGAGGATAGGATAGGATAGAGGATAGGATAGAGAATTGGATAGTATTAAGGATAGGATAGGATAGAGGATAGGATAGTATAGAGGATATGATAGGATAGAGGATACGATAGGATAGAGGATATGATAGGATAGAGGATAGGATAGGATAGAGTCTAGGATAGGATAGAGGATAGGATAGGATAGAGGACAGGAGACGATCGAGGATAGGATAAGAGAGAGGATAGGATAGGATAGATAATAGGACAGGATAGAGGATAGGATAGGGGATTGGATAGGATAGAGGATATTATAGGAAAGAGGATATGATATGCTAAAGGATACGATATTATAGAGGATAGGATAGGATAGAGAATCGGATAGGATAGAGGATTGGATTGGATAGAGGATAGGATAGGATAGAGGATAGGATAGAGGAATGGCATAGGATAGAGGATATTATAGGAAAGAGGATATGATATGCAAGAGGATACGATATTATAGAGGATAGGATAGGATATAGGATCGGATAGGATAGAGGATTGCATAGGATAGAGGATAGGATAGGATAGAGGATAGGGGATAGGATAGAGGATAGGATAGAGGATAGGATAGAGGATAGGATAGAGGATTGGATAGGATAGAGGATATTATAGAAAAGAGGATATGATATCCTAGAGGATACGATATTATAGAGGATAGGATAGGATAGAGGATCGGATAGGATAGAGGATAGGATAGGAGAGAGGATAGGATAGGATAGATAATAGGATAGGATAGAGGATAGGATCGAGGATAGGATAGGATAGAGAATAGGATGGAGGATAGGATAGAGGATAGGATAGAGGATAGGATAGAGTATAGGATAGGATAGAGGATAGGATAGGATTGTGGATAGGATAGGATAGCGGATAGGATAGGATAGAGTATAGAATAGGATAGAATATAAGATCGGATGGAGGATATGATAGGATAGAGGATAGGATAGGATAGAGGATAGGATAGGATAGAGGATAGGATAGAGGATAGGATAGGATAGAGAATAGGATAGGATAGAGGATAGGATATCGGATTGGATAGGTTAGAGGATCGGGTAGGATAGAGGATTGGATAGGATAGAGGATAGTATAGGATAGAGGATAGGATAGATGATTGGATAGGGTAGAGGATATTATAGGAAAGAGGATATGATATGCTAGAGGATACGATATTATAGAGGATAGTATCGGATGGAGGATAGGATAGGATAGAGGATAGGATAGGATAGGATAGAGGATAGGATAGGATAGAGGATCGGATAGGATAGAGGATTGCATAGGATAGAGGATAGGATAGGATAGAGGATAGGGGATAGGATAGAGGATAGGATAGAGGATAGGATAGAGGATAGGATAGAGGATTGGATAGGATAGAGGATATTATAGGAAAGAGGATATGATATGCTAGAGGATACGATATTATAGAGGATAGGATAGGATAGAGGATCGGATAGGATAGAGGATAGGATAGGAGAGAGGATAGGATAGGATAGATAATAGGATAGGATAGAGGATAGGATCGAGGATAGGATAGGATAGAGGATAGGATGGAGGATAGGATAGAGGATAGGATAGAGGATAGGATAGAGTATAGGATAGGATAGAGGATAGGATAGGATTGTGGATAGGATAGGATAGCGGATAGGATAGGATAGAGTATAGAATAGGATAGAATATAAGATCGGATGGAGGATATGATAGGATAGAGGATAGGATAGGATAGAGGATAGGATAGGATAGAGGATATGATAGGGTAGAGGATAGGATAGGATAGAGGAGAGGATAGGATAGAGGATAGGATAGGATAGAGGATAGGATAGGATAGAGGATAGGATATAGGATTGGATAGGATAGAGGATCGGATAGGATAGAGGATTGGATAGGATAGAGGATAGGATAGGATAGAGGATAGGATAGAGAATTGGATAGTATTAAGGATAGGATAGGATAGAGGATAGGATAGTATAGAGGATATGATAGGATAGAGGATACGATAGGATAGAGGATATGATAGGATAGAGGATAGGATAGGATAGAGTCTAGGATAGGATAGAGGATAGGATAGGATAGAGGACAGGAGACGATCGAGGATAGGATAGGAGAGAGGATAGGAAAGGATAGATAATAGGATAGGATAGAGGATAGGATTGGATAGAGGATTGGATAGGATAGAGGATAGGATAGGATAGCGGATAGGATAGGGGATAGTATAGGATAGAGAATAGGATAGGATAGAGGATAGGATAGGGGATTGGATAGGATAGAGGATATTATAGGAAAGAGGATATGATATGCTAGAGGATACGATATTATAGAGGATAGGATAGGATAGAGAATCGGATAGGATAGAGGATTGGATAGGATAGAGGATAGGATAGGATAGAGGATAGGATAGAGGAATGGCATAGGATAGAGGATATTATAGGAAAGAGGATATGATATGCAAGAGGATACGATATTATAGAGGATAGGATAGGATAGAGGATCGGATAGGATAGAGGATTGCATAGGATAGAGGATAGGATAGGGGATTGGATAGGATAGAGGATATTGTAGGAAAGAGGATATGATATTATAGAGGATAGGATAGGATAGAGAATCGGATAGGATAGAGGATTGGATAGGATAGAGGATTGGTTAGGATAGAGGATAGGATAGGATAGAGGATAGGATAGGATTGAGGATAGGATAGGATAGAGGTTAGGATGGAGGATATTATAGGATAGAGGATAGGATAGGATAGAGGATATGATAGGGTAGAGGATAGGATAGGATAGAGGAGAGGATAGGATAGAGGATAGGATAGTATAGAGGATATGATAGGATAGAGGATACGATAGGATAGAGGATATGATAGGATAGAGGATAGGATAGGATAGAGTCTAGGATAGGATAGAGGATAGGATAGGATAGAGGACAGGAGACGATCGAGGATAGGATAGGAGAGAGGATAGGAAAGGATAGATAATAGGATAGGATAGAGGATAGGATTGGATAGAGGATTGGATAGGATAGAGGATAGGATAGGATAGCGGATAGGATAGGGGATAGTATAGGATAGAGAATAGGATAGGATAGAGGATAGGATAGGGGATTGGATAGGATAGAGGATATTATAGGAAAGAGGATATGATATGCTAGAGGATACGATATTATAGAGGATAGGATAGGATAGAGAATCGGATAGGATAGAGGATTGGATAGGATAGAGGATAGGATAGGATAGAGGATAGGATAGAGGAATGGCATAGGATAGAGGATATTATAGGAAAGAGGATATGATATGCAAGAGGATACGATATTATAGAGGATAGGATAGGATAGAGGATCGGATAGGATAGAGGATTGCATAGGATAGAGGATAGGATAGGGGATTGGATAGGATAGAGGATATTGTAGGAAAGAGGATATGATATGCTAGAGGATACGATATTATAGAGGATAGGATAGGATAGAGAATCGGATAGGATAGAGGATTGGATAGGATAGAGGATTGGTTAGGATAGAGGATAGGATAGGATAGAGGATAGGATAGGATTGAGGATAGGATAGGATAGAGGTTAGGATGGAGGATATTATAGGATAGAGGATAGGATAGGATAGAGGATATGATAGGGTAGAGGATAGGATAGGATAGAGGAGAGGATAGGATAGAGGATAGGATAGGATAGAGGATTGGATAGGATAGAGGATAGGATATAGGATTGGATAGGATAGAGGATCGGATAGGATAGAGGATTGGATAGGATAGAGGATAGGATAGGATAGAGGATAGGATAGAGGATTGGATAGTATTAAGGATAGGATAGGATAGAGGATAGGATAGTATAGAGGATAGGATAGGATAGAGGATAGGATAGGATAGAGGATATGATAGGATAGAGGATAGGATAGGATAGAGTCTGGGATAGGATAGAGGATAGGATAGGATAGAGGACAGGAGACGATCGACGATAGGATAAGAGAGAGGATAGGATAGGATAGATAATAGGACAGGATAGAGGATAGGATAGGGGATTGGATAGGATAGAGGATATTATAGGAAAGAGGATATGATATGCTAGAGGATACGATATTATAGAGGATAGGATAGGATAGAGAATCGGATAGGATAGAAAATTGGATTGGATAGAGGATAGGATAGGATAGAGGATAGGATAGAGGAATGGCATAGGATAGAGGATATTATAGGAAAGAGGATATGATATGCAAGAGGATACGATATTATAGAGGATAGGATAGGATAGAGGATCGGATAGGATAGAGGATTGCATAGGATAGAGGATAGGATAGGATAGAGGATAGGGGATAGGATAGAGGATAGGATAGAGGATAGGATAGAGGATATTATAGAAAAGAGGATATGATATGCTAGAGGATACGATATTATAGAGGATAGGATAGGATAGAGGATCGGATAGGATAGAGGATAGGATAATAGAGAGGATAGGATAGGATAGATAATAGGATAGGATAGAGGATAGGATCGAGGATAGGATAGGATAGAGGATAGGATGGAGGATAGGATAGAGGATAGGATAGAGGATAGGATAGAGTATAGGATAGGATAGAGGATAGGATAGGATTGTGGATAGGATAGGATAGCGGATAGGATAGGATAGAGTATAGAATAGGATAGAATATAAGATCGGATGGAGGATATGATAGGATAGAGGATAGGATAGGATAGAGGATAGGATAGGATAGAGGATAGGATAGAGGATAGGATAGGATAGAGAATAGGATAGGATAGAGGATAGGATATAGGATTGGATAGGTTAGAGGATCGGGTAGGATAGAGGATTGGATAGGATAGAGGATAGTATAGGATAGAGGATAGGATAGATGATTGGATAGGGTAGAGGATATTATAGGAAAGAGGATATGATATGCTAGAGGATACGATATTATAGAGGATAGTATCGGATGGAGGATAGGATAGGATAGAGGATAGGATAGGATAGGATAGAGGATAGGATAGGATAGAGGATCGGATAGGATAGAGGATTGCATAGGATAGAGGATAGGATAGGATAGAGGATAGGGGATAGGATAGAGGATAGGATAGAGGATAGGATAGAGGATAGGATAGAGGATTGGATAGGATAGAGGATATTATAGGAAAGAGGATATGATATGCTAGAGGATACGATATTATAGAGGATAGGATAGGATAGAGGATAGGATAGGAGAGAGGATAGGATAGGATAGAGGATAGGATGGAGGATAGGATAGAGGATAGGATAGAGGATAGGATAGAGTATAGGATAGGATAGAGGATAGGATAGGATTGTGGATAGGATAGGATAGCGGATAGGATAGGATAGAGTATAGAATAGGATAGAATATAAGATCGGATGGAGGATATGATAGGATAGAGGATAGGATAGGATAGAGGATAGGATAGGATAGAGGATAGGATAGAGGATAGGATAGGATAGAGAATAGGATAGGATAGAGGATAGGATATAGGATTGGATAGGTTAGAGGATCGGGTAGGATAGATGATTGGATAGGATAGAGGATAGTATAGGATAGAGGATTGGATAGATGATTGGATAGGGTAGAGGATATTATAGGAAAGAGGATATGATATGCTAGAGGATACGATATTATAGAGGATAGTATCGGATGGAGGATAGGATAGGATAGAGGATAGGATAGGATAGAGGATAGGATAGGATAGAGGATAGGATAGGATAGAGGATAGGATAGGATAGAGGATAGGATAGGATAGAGGATAGGATAGGATAGATAATAGGATAGAGGATAGGATAGAGGATAGGATAGGATAGAGGATAGGATAGGATAGAGGATAGGACAGGATAGAGGATAGGATAGGACATAAGATTGGATAGGATAGACGATAGGATAGGATAGAGGATAGAATAGGATAGAGGATAGGATAGAGGATAGGATAGAGGATAGGATAGAGGATAGGATAGAGGATAGGATAGAGGATTGGATAGGATAGAGGATATTATAGGAAAGAGGATATGATATGCTAGAGGATACGATATTATAGAGGATAGGATCGGATGGAGGATAGGATAGGATAGAGGATAGGATAGGATAGGATAGGATAGAGGATAGGATAGGATAGAGGATAGGATAGGATAGAGGATAGGATAGGATAGAGGATAGGATAGGATAGAGGATAGGATAGGATAGAGGATAGGATAGGATAGAGGATAGGATAGGATAGAGGATAGGATAGGATAGAGGATAGGATAGGATAGAGGATAGGATAGGATAGAGGATAGGATAGGATAGAGGATAGGATAGGATAGAGGATAGGATAGGATAGAGGATAGGATAGGATAGAGGATAGGATAGGATAGAGGATAGGATAGGATAGAGGATAGGATAGGATAGAGGATAGGATAGGATAGATAATAGGATAGAGGATAGGATAGAGGATAGGATAGAGGATAGGATAGGATAGATGATAGGATAGGATAGAGGATATGATAGGATAGAGGACAGGAGACGATAGAGGATAGGATAGGAGAGAGGATAGGATATGATAGATAATAGGATAGGATAGAGGATAGGACAGGATAGAGGATAGGATAGGATAGAGGATAGAATAGAGGATAGGATAGGATAGAGGACAGGAGACGATAGAGGATAGGATAGGAGAGAGGATAGGATAGGGTAGATAATAGGATAGGGTAGAGGATAGGATAGGATAGAGGATAGGATAGGATAGAGGATAGGATCGAGGATAGGATAGAGGATAGGATAGGAGAGAGGATAGGATAGGATAGCGGATAGGATAGGATAGAGGATCGGATAGGATAGAGGATTGGATAGGATAGAGGATAGGATAGGATAGAGGATAGGATAGAGGATAGGATAGAGGATAGGATAGGATAGAGGATAGGATAGTATAGCGGAGAGGATAGGATAGAGGATCGGATAGGATAGAGGATTGGATAGGATAGAGGATAGGAAAGGATAGCGGATAGGATAGGGGATAGGATAGGATAGAGAATAGGATAGGACAGAGGGTATGATAGGGGATTGGATAGGATAGATGATAGGAGACGATGGAGGATAGGATAGGATAGAGGATAGGATAGGATAGAGGATTGGATAGGATAGACGGTAGGATAGGATGGAGGATAGGATAGGATAGAGGATAGGATAGGATAGAGGATAGGATAGGATAGAGGATAGGATAGGATAGAGGATAGGATAGGATAGTGGATAGGATAGGATAGAGGATAGGATAGGGGATAGGATAGGATAGAGAATAGGATAGGATAGAGGGTAGGATAGGATAGAGGATAGGATAGGATAGAGGATATGACATATGATTGGATAGGATAGACGATAGGATAGGATAGAGGATAGAATAGGATAGAGGATAGGATAGAGGATAGGATAGAGGATATGATAGATAACAGGATAGGATAGATAATAGGATAGGATAGAGGATAGGATAGAGGATAGGATGGAGGATAGGATAGAGGATAGGATAGAGGATAGGATAGAGTATAGGACAGTATAGAGGATAGGATAGGATTGTGGATAGGATAGGATAGCGGATAGGATAGGATAGAGTATAGAATAGGATAGAATATAAGATCGGATGGAGGATAGGATAGGATAGAGGATAGAATAGGATAGAGGATAGGATAGGATAGAGGATAGGATAGAGGATAGGATAGGATAGAGAATAGAATAGGATAGAGAATAGGATATAGGATTGGATAAGTTAGAGGATCGGGTAGGATAGAGGATTGGATATGATAGAGGATAGTATAGGATAGAGGATAGGATAGAGGATTGGATAGGATAGAGGATTGGATAGGATAGAGGATATTATAGGAAAGAGGATATGATATGCTAGAGGATACGATATTATAGAGGATAGGGTCGGATGGAGGATAGGATAGGATAGAGGATAGGATAGGATAGAGGATAGGATAGGATAGAGGATAGGACATAAGATTGGTTAGGATAGACGATAGGATAGGATAGAGGATAGAATATGATTGAGGATAGGATAGAGGATAGGATACAGGATAGAATAGGATAGAGGATAGGATAGAGGATAGGATGGAGGATTGGTTAGGATAGAGGATAGGATAGGATAGAGGATAGGATAGGATTGAGGATAGGATAGGATAGAGGATAGGATGGAGGATAAGATAGGATAGAGGATAGGATAGGATAGAGGATATGATAGGGTAGAGGATAGGATAGGATAGAGGAGAGGATAGGATAGAGGATAGGATAGGATAGAGGATAGGATAGGATAGAGGATAGGATAGGATAGAGGATAGGAAAGGATAGAGGGTAGGATAGGATAGAGGATAGGATAGGATAGAGGCTAGGACATAAGATTGGATAGGATAGGCGATAGGATAGGATAGGGGATAGGGTAGAGGATAGGATAGAGGATAGGATAGAGGATTGGATAGGATAGAGGATAGGATAGGATAGAGGGTAGGATAGGATAGAGGATAGGATAGGATAGAGGATAGGACATAAGATTGGTTAGGATAGACGATAGGATAGGATAGAGGATAGAATAGGATTGAGGATAGGATAGAGGATAGGATACAGGATAGAATAGGATAGAGGATAGGATAGAGGATAGGATGGAGGATTGGTTAGGATAGAGGATAGGATAGGATAGAGGATAGGATAGGATTGAGGATAGGATAGGATAGAGGATAGGATGGAGGATAAGATAGGATAGAGGATAGGATAGGATAGAGGATATGATAGGGTAGAGGATAGGATAGGATAGAGGAGAGGATAGGATAGAGGATAGGATAGGATAGAGGATAGGATAGGATAGAGGATAGGATATAGGATTGGATAGGATAGAGAATAGGATAGGATAGAGGGTAGGATAGGGGATTGGATAGGATAGATGATAGGAGACGATGGAGGATAGGATAGGATAGAGGATAGGATAGGATAGATGATAGGATAGGATAGAGGATTGGATAGGATAGACGATAGGATAGGATAGAGGATAGGATAGGATAGAGGATAGGATAGGATAGAGGATAGGATAGAGGATTGGATAGTATTAAGGATAGGATAGGATAGAGGATAGGATAGGATAGAGGATAGGATAGGATAGAGGATAGGATAGGATAGAGGATATGATAGGATAGAGGATAGGATATGCTAGAGGATACGATATTATAGAGGATAGGATATGATGGAGGATCGGATTGGATAGAGGATTGGATAGGATAGAGGATAGGATAGGATAGAGGGTAGGATAGGATAGAGGATAGGATAGGATAGAGGATAGGACATAAGATTGGAGAGGATAGACGATAGGATAGGATAGAGGATAGAATAGGATAGAGCCTAGGATAGAGGATAGGATAGAGGATAGGATAGGATAGAGGATAGGATAGGATAGAGGATAGGATAGGATAGAGGATAGGATAGGATAGAGAATAGGATAGGACAGAGGGTATGATAGGGGATTGGATAGGATAGATGATAGGAGACGATGGAGGATAGGATAGGATAGAGGATAGGATAGGATAGAGGATTGGATAGGATAGACGGTAGGATAGGATGGAGGATAGGATAGGATAGAGGATAGGATAGGATAGAGGATAGGATAGGATAGAGGATAGGATAGGATAGAGGATAGGATAGGATAGTGGATAGGATAGGATAGAGGATAGGATAGGGGATAGGATAGGATAGAGAATAGGATAGGATAGAGGGTAGGATAGGATAGAGGATAGGATAGGATAGAGGATATGACATATGATTGGATAGGATAGACGATAGGATAGGATAGAGGATAGAATAGGATAGAGGATAGGATAGAGGATAGGATAGAGGATATGATAGATAACAGGATAGGATAGATAATAGGATAGGATAGAGGATAGGATAGAGGATAGGATGGAGGATAGGATAGAGGATAGGATAGAGGATAGGATAGAGTATAGGACAGTATAGAGGATAGGATAGGATTGTGGATAGGATAGGATAGCGGATAGGATAGGATAGAGTATAGAATAGGATAGAATATAAGATCGGATGGAGGATAGGATAGGATAGAGGATAGAATAGGATAGAGGATAGGATAGGATAGAGGATAGGATAGAGGATAGGATAGGATAGAGAATAGAATAGGATAGAGAATAGGATATAGGATTGGATAAGTTAGAGGATCGGGTAGGATAGAGGATTGGATATGATAGAGGATAGTATAGGATAGAGGATAGGATAGAGGATTGGATAGGATAGAGGATTGGATAGGATAGAGGATATTATAGGAAAGAGGATATGATATGCTAGAGGATACGATATTATAGAGGATAGGGTCGGATGGAGGATAGGATAGGATAGAGGATAGGATAGGATAGAGGATAGGATAGGATAGAGGATAGGACATAAGATTGGTTAGGATAGACGATAGGATAGGATAGAGGATAGAATATGATTGAGGATAGGATAGAGGATAGGATACAGGATAGAATAGGATAGAGGATAGGATAGAGGATAGGATGGAGGATTGGTTAGGATAGAGGATAGGATAGGATAGAGGATAGGATAGGATTGAGGATAGGATAGGATAGAGGATAGGATGGAGGATAAGATAGGATAGAGGATAGGATAGGATAGAGGATATGATAGGGTAGAGGATAGGATAGGATAGAGGAGAGGATAGGATAGAGGATAGGATAGGATAGAGGATAGGATAGGATAGAGGATAGGATAGGATAGAGGATAGGAAAGGATAGAGGGTAGGATAGGATAGAGGATAGGATAGGATAGAGGCTAGGACATAAGATTGGATAGGATAGGCGATAGGATAGGATAGGGGATAGGGTAGAGGATAGGATAGAGGATAGGATAGAGGATTGGATAGGATAGAGGATAGGATAGGATAGAGGGTAGGATAGGATAGAGGATAGGATAGGATAGAGGATAGGACATAAGATTGGTTAGGATAGACGATAGGATAGGATAGAGGATAGAATAGGATTGAGGATAGGATAGAGGATAGGATACAGGATAGAATAGGATAGAGGATAGGATAGAGGATAGGATGGAGGATTGGTTAGGATAGAGGATAGGATAGGATAGAGGATAGGATAGGATTGAGGATAGGATAGGATAGAGGATAGGATGGAGGATAAGATAGGATAGAGGATAGGATAGGATAGAGGATATGATAGGGTAGAGGATAGGATAGGATAGAGGAGAGGATAGGATAGAGGATAGGATAGGATAGAGGATAGGATAGGATAGAGGATAGGATATAGGATTGGATAGGATAGAGAATAGGATAGGATAGAGGGTAGGATAGGGGATTGGATAGGATAGATGATAGGAGACGATGGAGGATAGGATAGGATAGAGGATAGGATAGGATAGATGATAGGATAGGATAGAGGATTGGATAGGATAGACGATAGGATAGGATAGAGGATAGGATAGGATAGAGGATAGGATAGGATAGAGGATAGGATAGAGGATTGGATAGTATTAAGGATAGGATAGGATAGAGGATAGGATAGGATAGAGGATAGGATAGGATAGAGGATAGGATAGGATAGAGGATATGATAGGATAGAGGATAGGATATGCTAGAGGATACGATATTATAGAGGATAGGATAGGATAGAGGATCGGATAGGATAGAGGATTGGATAGGATAGAGGACAGGATAGGATAGAGGATTGGATATGATAGACGATAGGATAGGATAGAGGATTGAATAGGATAGAGGATAGGATAGAGGATAGGATAGAGGATTGGATGGGATAGAGGATATTATAGGATAGAGGATATGATATGCTAGAGGATACGATATTATAGAGGATAGGATATGATGGAGGATCGGATTGGATAGAGGATTGGATAGGATAGAGGATAGGATAGGATAGAGGGTAGGATAGGATAGAGGATAGGATAGGATAGAGGATAGGACATAAGATTTCAGAGGATAGACGATAGGATAGGATAGAGGATAGAATAGGATAGAGCCTAGGATAGAGGATAGGATAGAGGATAGGATAGAGGATAGGATGGAGTATAGGATAGAGGATTGGATAGGATAGAGGATATTATAGGAAAGAGGATATGATATGCTAGAGAATACGATATTATAGAGGATAGGACAGGATAGAGGATCGGATAGGATAGAGGATTGGATAGGATAGAGGATAGGATAGGATAGAGGATAGGATAGGATAGAGGAAAGGATAGGGGATAGGATAGAGGATAGGATAGAGGATAGGATAGGATAGAGGATAGGATAGGATAGCGGAGAGGTTAGGATAGAGGATAGGATAGGATAGAGGATAGGATAGGGGATAGGATAGGATAGAGAATAGGATAGGATAGAGGGTAGAATAGGGGATTGGATAGGATAGAGGATAGGAGACGATGGAGGATAGGATAGGATAGAGGATAGGATAGGATAGAGGATAGGATAGGATAGAGGATAGGATAGGATAGAAAATAGGATAGGATAGAGGATAGGATAGAATAGAGGATAGGATAGGATAGAGGATAGGATAGGGGATAGGATAGGATAGAGAATAGGATAGGATAGATGATAGGATAGGATAGAGGATTGGATAGGATAGACGATAGGATAGGATAGAGGATAGGATAGGATAGAGGATAGGATAGGATAGAGGATAGGATAGAGGATTGGATAGTATTAAGGATAGGATAGGATAGAGGATAGGATAGGATAGAGGATAGGATAGGATAGAGGATAGGATAGGATAGAGGATATGATAGGATAGAGGATAGGATAGGATAGAGTCTAGGATAGGATAGAGGATAGGATAGGATAGAGGACAGGAGACGATCGAGGATAGGATAGGAGAGAGGATAGGATAGGATAGATAATAGGATAGGATAGAGCATAGGATTGGATAGAGGATTGGATAGGATAGAGGATAGGATAGGATAGCGGATAGGATAGGGGATAGTATAGGATAGAGAATAGGATAGGATAGAGGATAGGATAGGGGATTGGATAGGATAGAGGATATTATAGGAAAGAGGATATGATATGCTAGAGGATACGATATTATAGAGGATAGGATAGGATAGAGAATCGGATAGGGTAGAGGATTGGATAGGATAGAGGATAGGGTAGGATAGAGGATAGGATAGAGGATTGGATAGGATAGAGGATATTATAGGAAAGAGGATATGATATGCTAGAGGATACGATATTATAGAGGATAGGATCGGATGAAGGATAGGATAGGATAGAGGATAGGATAGGATAGGATAGAGGATAGGATAGGATAGAGGATAGGATAGGATAGAGGATAGGATAGGATAGAGGATAGGATAGGATAGAGGATAGGATAGGATAGAGGATAGGATAGGATAGAGGATAGGATAGGATAGAGGATAGGATAGGATAGAGGATAGGATAGGATAGAGGATAGGATAGGATAGAGGATAGGATAGGATAGAGGATAGGATAGGATAGAGGATAGGATAGGATAGAGGATAGGATAGGATAGAGGATAGGATAGGATAGAGGATAGGATAGAGGATAGGATAGGATAGATAATAGGATAGAGGATAGGATAGAGGATAGGATAGAGGATAGGATAGGATAGATGATAGGATAGGATAGCGGATAGGATAGGATAGAGGATAGGATAGGATAGAGGATAGGATAGGATGGAGGATAGGATAGGATAGAGGATATGATAGGATAGAAGATAGGATAGGATAGAGCATAGGACAGGATAGAGGATAGGATAGGATAGAGGACAGGAGACGATAGAGGATAGGATAGGAGAGAGGATAGGATAGGGTAGATAATAGGATAGGATAGAGGATAGGATAGGATAGAGGATAGGATAGGATAGAGGATAGGATAGAGGATAGGATCGAGGATAGGATAGAGGATAGGATAGGATAGAGGATAGGATAGGATAGCGGATAGGATAGGATAGAGGATCGGATAGGATAGAGGATTGGATAGGATAGAGGATAGGATAGGATAGGGGATAGGATAGCATAGAGAATAGGATAGGATAGAGGATAGGATAGGGGATTGGATAGGATAGAGGATATTATGGGAATGAGGATATGATTTGCTAGAGGATACGATATTATAGAGGATAGGATAGGATACAGGATCGGATAGGACAGAGGATTGGATAGGATAGAGGATAGGATAGGATAGAGGATAGGATAGAGGATAGGATAGAGGATTGGATAGGATAGAGGATAGGATAGGATAGAAGATAGGATAGGATAGAGGATAGGATAGGATAGAGAATAGGATAGGTTAGAGGATAGGATAGGATAGAGGATAGGATAGGATAGAGAATAGGATAGGATAGAGGATAGGATAGGATAGAGGATAGTATAGGATAGAGGATAGGATATAGGATTGGATAGGGTAGAGGATCGGGTAAGATAGAGGATTGGATAGGATAGAGGATAGTATAGGATAGAGGATAGGATAGAAGATTGGATAGTATAAAGGATAGGAGAGGATACAGGATAGGATAGGATTGAGAATAGGATAGGATAGCGGATAGGATAGGATAGCGGATAGGATAGGATAGAGGATAGGATAGGATAGAGGATAGGATAGGATGGAGGATAGGATAGGATAGAGGATATGATAGGATAGAAGATAGGATAGGATAGAGGATAGGACAGGATAGAGGATAGGATAGGATAGAGGATAGGATAGAGGATAGGATAGAGGATAGGATAGAGGATAGGATAGAGGATAGGATAGGATAGAGGACAGGAGACGATGGAGGATAGGATAGGAGAGAGGATAGGATAGGATAGATAATAGGATAGGATGGAGGATATGATAGGATAGAGGATTAAATAGGATAGAGGATAGGATAGGATAGAGGATAGGATATAGGTTTGGATAGGGTAGAGGATCGGATAGGATAGAGGATATAATAGGATAGAGGATAGGATATAAGATTGGATAGGATAGACGATAGGATAGGATACAGGATAGAATAGGATAGACGATAGGATCTAGGATAGGATAGAGGATGGGATAGACGATTGGATAGGATAGAGGATATTATAGGAAAGAGGATATGATATGCTAGAGGATACGATATTATAGAGGATAGGATAGGATAGAGGATCGGATAGGATAGAGGATTGGATAGGATAGAGGACAGGATAGGATAGAGGATTGGATATGATAGACGATAGGATAGGATAGAGGATTGAATAGGATAGAGGATAGGATAGAGGATAGGATAGAGGATTGGATGGGATAGAGGATATTATAGGATAGAGGATATGATATGCTAGAGGATACGATATTATAGAGGATAGGATATGATGGAGGATCGGATTGGATAGAGGATTGGATAGGATAGAGGATAGGATAGGATAGAGGGTAGGATAGGATAGAGGATAGGATAGGATAGAGGATAGGACATAAGATTGGAGAGGATAGACGATAGGATAGGATAGAGGATAGAATAGGATAGAGCCTAGGCTAGAGGATAGGATAGAGGATAGGATAGAGGATAGGATGGAGGATAGGATAGAGGATTGGATAGGATAGAGGATATTATAGGAAAGAGGATATGATATGCTAGAGAATACGATATTATAGAGGATAGGACAGGATAGAGGATCGGATAGGATAGAGGATTGGATAGGATAGAGGATAGGATAGGATAGAGGATAGGATAGGATAGAGGAAAGGATAGGGGATAGGATAGAGGATAGGATAGAGGATAGGATAGGATAGAGGATAGGATAGGATAGCGGAGAGGTTAGGATAGAGGATAGGATAGGATAGAGGATAGGATAGGGGATAGGATAGGATAGAGAATAGGATAGGATAGAGGGTAGAATAGGGGATTGGATAGGATAGAGGATAGGAGACGATGGAGGATAGGATAGGATAGAGGATAGGATAGGATAGAGGATAGGATAGGATAGAGGATAGGATAGGATAGAAAATAGGATAGGATAGAGGATAGGATAGAATAGAGGATAGGATAGGATAGAGGATAGGATAGGGGATAGGATAGGATAGAGAATAGGATAGGATAAAGGGTAGAATAGGGGATTGGATAGGATAGAGGATAGGAGACGATGGAGGATAGGATAGGATAGAGGATAGGATAGGCTAGAGGATAGGATAGGATAGAGGATAGGAGAGGATAGAGGATAGGATGGGATAGATAATAGGATAGAGGATAGGATAGAGGATAGGATAGAGGATAGGATAGGATAGATGATAGGATAGGATAGAGGATATGATAGGATAGAAGATAGGATAGGATAGAGGATAGGATAGGATAGAGGATAGGATAGGATAGAGGACAGGAGATGATAGAGGATAGGATAGGAGAGAGGATAGGATACGATAGATAATAGGATAGGATAGAGGATAGGACAGGATAGAGGATACGATAGGATAGAGGATAGAATAGAGGATAGGATAGGATAGAGGACAGGAGACGATAGAGGATAGGATATGCTAGAGAATACGATATTATAGAGGATAGGACAGGATAGAGGATCGGATAGGATAGAGGATTGGATATAATAGAGGATAGGATAGGATAGAGGATAGGATAGGATAGAGGAAAGGATAGGGGATAGGATAGAGGATAGGATAGAGGATAGGATAGGATAGAGGATAGGATAGGATAGCGGAGAGGTTAGGATAGAGGATAGGATAGGATAGAGGATAGGATAGGGGATAGGATAGGATAGAGAATAGGATAGGATAGAGGGTAGAATAGGGGATTGGATAGGATAGAGGATAGGAGACGATGGAGGATAGGATAGGATAGAGGATAGGATAGGATAGAGGATAGGATAGGATAGAGGATAGGATAGGATAGAAAATAGGATAGGATAGAGGATAGGATAGAATAGAGGATAGGATAGGATAGAGGATAGGATAGGGGATAGGATAGGATAGAGAATAGGATAGGATAAAGGGTAGAATAGGGGATTGGATAGGATAGAGGATAGGAGACGATGGAGGATAGGATAGGATAGAGGATAGGATAGGATAGAGGATAGGATAGGATAGAGGATAGGAGAGGATAGAGGATAGGATAGGATAGATAATAGGATAGAGGATAGGATAGAGGATAGGATAGAGGATAGGATAGGATAGATGATAGGATAGGATAGAGGATATGATAGGATAGAAGATAGGATAGGATAGAGGATAGGATAGGATAGAGGATAGGATAGGATAGAGGACAGGAGACGATAGAGGATAGGATAGGAGAGAGGATAGGATACGATAGATAATAGGATAGGATAGAGGATAGGACAGGATAGAGGATAGGATAGGATAGAGGATAGAATAGAGGATAGGATAGGATAGAGGACAGGAGACGATAGCGGATAGGATAGGAGAGAGGATAGGATAGGGTAGATAATAGGATAGGATAGAGGATAGGATAGGATAGAGGATAGGATAGAGGATAGGATCGAGGATAGGATAGAGGATAGGATAGGATAGAGGATAGGATAGGATAGAGGATAGGATAGGATAGAGGATAGGATAGGATAGAGGATCAGATAGGATAGAGGATTGGATAGGATAGACGATAGGATAGGATAGGGGATAGGATAGGATAGAGAATAGGATAGGATAGAGGATAGGATAGGGGATTGGATAGGATAGAGGATATTATGGGAATGAGGATATGATTTGCTAGAGGATACGATATTATAGAGGATAGGATAGGATACAGGATCGGATAGGACAGAGGATTGGATAGGATAGAGGATAGGATAGGATAGAGGATAGGATAGAGGATAGGATAGAGGATTGGATAGGATAGAGGATAGGATAGGATAGAAGATAGGATAGGATAGAGGATAGGATAGGATAGAGAATAGGATAGGTTAGAGGATAGGATAGGATAGAGGATAGGATAGGATAGAGGATAGGATAGGATAGAGTATAGTATAGGATAGAGGATAGGATATAGGATTGGATAGGGTAGAGGATCGGGTAAGATAGAGGATTGGATAGGATAGAGGATAGTATAAGATAGAGGATAGGATAGAAGATTGGATAGTATAAAGGATAGGAGAGGATACAGGATAGGATAGGATTGAGAATAGGATAGGATAGCGGATAGGATAGGATAGCGGATAGGATAGGATAGAGGATAGGATAGGATAGAGGATAGGATAGGATGGAGGATAGGATAGGATAGAGGATATGATAGGATAGAAGATAGGATAGGATAGAGGATAGGACAGGATAGAGGATAGGAGACGATGGAGGATAGGATAGGATAGAGGATAGGATAGGATAGAGGATAGGATAGGATAGAGGATAGGAGAGGATAGAGGATAGGATAGCATAGATAATAGGATAGAGGATAGGATAGAGGATAGGATAGAGGATAGGATAGGATAGATGATAGGATAGGATAGAGGATATGATAGGATAGAAGATAGGATAGGATAGAGGATAGGATAGGATAGAGGAAAGGATAGGATAGAGGACAGGAGACGATAGAGGATAGGATAGGAGAGAGGATAGGATACGATAGATAATAGGATAGGATAGAGGATAGGACAGGATAGAGGATAGGATAGGATAGAGGATAGAATAGAGGATAGGATAGGATAGAGGACAGGAGACGATAGAGGATAGGATAGGAGAGAGGATAGGATAGGGTAGATAATAGGATAGGATAGAGGATAGGATAGGATAGAGGATAGGATAGAGGATAGGATCGAGGATAGGATAGAGGATAGGATAGGATAGAGGATAGGATAGGATAGAGGATAGGATAGGATAGAGGATCAGATAGGATAGAGGATTGGATAGGATAGAGGATAGGATAGGATAGGGGATAGGATAGGATAGAGAATAGGATAGGATAGAGGCTAGGATAGGGGATTGGATAGGATAGAGGATATTATAGGAAAGAGGATATGATATGCTAGAGGATACGATATTATAGAGGATAGGATAGGATAGAGGATCGGATAGGATAGAGGATTGGATAGGATAGAGGACAGGATAGGATAGAGGATTGGATATGATAGACGATAGGATAGGATAGAGGATTGATTAGGAAAGAGGATAGGATAGAGGATAGGATAGAGGATTGGATGGGATAGAGGATATTATAGGATAGAGGATATGATATGCTAGAGGATACGATATTATAGAGGATAGGATATGATGGAGGATCGGATTGGATAGAGGATTGGATAGGATAGAGGATAGGATAGGATAGAGGGTAGGATAGGATAGAGGATAGGATAGGATAGAGGATAGGACATAAGATTGGAGAGGATAGACGATAGGATAGGATAGAGGATAGAATAGGATAGAGCATAGGATAGAGGATAGGATAGAGGATAGGATAGAGGATAGGATAGAGGATTGGATAGAGGATTGGATAGGATAGAGGATATTATAGGAAAGAGGATATGATATGCTAGAGAATACGATATTATAGAGGATAGGATAGGATAGAGGATCGGATAGGATAGAGGATTGGATAGTATAGAGGATAGGATAGGATAGAGGATAGGATAGGATAGAGGAAAGGATAGGGGATAGGATAGAGGATAGGATAGAGGATAGGATAGGATAGAGAATAGGATAGGATAGCGGAGAGGTTAGGATAGAGGATAGGGTAGGATAGAGGATAGGATAGGGGATAGGATAGGATAGAGAATAGGATAGGATAGAGGGTAGAATAGGGGATTGGATAGGATAGAGGATAGGAGACGATGGAGGATAGGATAGGATAGAGGATAGGATAGGATAGAGGATAGGATAGGATAGAGGATAGGAGAGGATAGAGGATAGGATAGGATAGAGGATAGGATAGGATAGAGGACAGGAGACGATAGAGGATAGGATAGGAGAGAGGATAGGATATGATAGATAATAGGATAGGATAGAGGATAGGACAGGATAGAGGATAGGATAGGATAGAGGATAGAATAGAGGATAGGATAGGATAGAGGACAGGAGACGATAGAGGATAGGATAGGAGAGAGGATAGGATAGGGTAGATAATAGGATAGGATAGAGGATAGGATAGGATAGAGGATAGGATAGGATAGAGGATAGGATAGAGGATAGGATCGAGGATAGGATAGAGGATAGGATAGGATAGAGGATAGGATAGGATAGCGGATAGGATAGGATAGGGGATAGGATAGGATAGAGAATAGGATAGGATAGAGGATAGGATAGGGGATTGGATAGGATAGAGGATATTATGGGAATGAGGATATGATTTGCTAGAGGATACGATATTATAGAGGATAGGATAGGATACAGGATCAGATAGGACAGAGGATTGGATAGGATAGAGGATAGGATAGGATAGAGGATAGGATAGGATAGAGGATAGGATAGAGGATAGGATAGAGGATAGGATAGAGGATAGGATAGAGGATAGGATAGAGGATAGGATAGAGGATAGGATAGAGGATAGGATAGGATAGAGGACAGGAGACGATGGAGGATAGGATAGGAGAGAGGATAGGATAGGATAGATAATAGGATAGGATGGAGGATATGATAGGATAGAGGATTAAATAGGATAGAGGATAGGATAGAGGATAGGATAGGATAGAGGATAGGATAGGATAGAGGATAGGATAGTATAGCGGAGAGGATAGGATATAGGATCGGATAGGATAGAGGATTGGATAGGATAGAGGATAGGATAGGATAGCGGATAGGATAGGGGATAGGATAGGATAGAGAATAGGATAGGATAGAGGATAGGATAAGGGATTGGATAGGATAGAGGATATTATAGGAATGAGGATATGATTTCCTAGAGGATACGATATTATAGAGGATAGGATAGGATAGAGGATCGGATAGGACAGAGGATTGGATAGGATAGAGGATAGGAAAGGATAGAGGGTAGGATAGGATAGAGGATAGGATAGGATAGAGGCTAGGACATAAGATTGGATAGGATAGACGATACGATAGGATAGGGGATAGGGTAGAGGATAGGATAGAGGATAGGATATAGGATTGGATAGGATAGAGAATAGGATAGGAAAGAGGGTAGGATAGGGGATTGGATAGGATAGATGATAGGAGACGATGGAGGATAGGATAGCATAGAGGATAGGATAGGATAGAGGATAGGATAGGATAGAGGATTGGATAGGATAGACGATAGGATAGGATAGAGGATAGGATAGGAGAGAGGATAGGAT
Organism: Halictus rubicundus; assembly: GCF_050948215.1. Classification (NCBI taxonomy): domain Eukaryota; kingdom Metazoa; phylum Arthropoda; class Insecta; order Hymenoptera; family Halictidae; genus Halictus; species Halictus rubicundus. The sequence goes on from NW_027488560.1 coordinate 811,994, forward strand.
AGGATAGAGGATAGGATAGGATAGAGGATAGGATAGGATAGAGGATAGGATAGGATAGAGGATAGGATAGGGGATAGGATAGGATAGAGAATAGGATAGGATAGAGGGTAGGATAGGATAGAGGATAGGATAGGATAGAGGATAGGACATATGATTGGATAGGATAGACGATAGGATAGGATAGAGGATAGAATAGGATAGAGGATAGGATAGAGGATAGTATAGAGGATAGGATAGATAATAGGATAGGATAGAGGATAGGATAGGGTAGAGGATAGGATAGGATAGAGGATAGGATAGAGGATAGGATAGAGGATAGGATAGGATAGAGGATCGGATAGGATAGAGGATTGGATAGGATAGAGGATAGGATAGGTTAGAGGGTAGGATAGGATAGCGGAGAAGATAGGATAGAGGATCGGATAGGATCGAGGATAGGATAGGATAGAGGATAGGATAGGGGATAGGATAGGATAGGGGATAGGATAGGATAGAGAATAGGATAGGATAGAGGGTAGGATAGGGGATTGGATAGGATAGAGGATAGGAGACGATGGAGGTTTGGATAGGATAGAGGATAGGATAGGATAGAGGACAGGAGACGATCGCGGATAGGATAGGAGAGAGGATAGGATAGGATAGAGGATAGGATAGGATAGAGGATATGATAGGATAGAAGATAGGATAGGATAGAGGATAGGACAGGATAGAGGATAGGATAAGATAGAGGACAGGAGACGATGGAGGATAGGATAGGAGAGAGGATAGGATAGGATAGAGGATAGAATAGGATAGAGCATAGGATAGAGGATAGGATAGAGGATAGGATAGAGGATAGGATAGAGGATTGGATAGAGGATTGGATAGGATAGAGGATATTATAGGAAAGAGGATATGATATGCTAGAGAATACGATATTATAGAGGATAGGATAGGATAGAGGATCGGATAGGATAGAGGATTGGATAGGATAGAGGATAGGATAGGATAGAGGATAGGATAGGATAGAGGAAAGGATAGGGGATAGGATAGAGGATAGGATAGAGGATAGGATAGGATAGAGAATAGGATAGGATAGCGGAGAGGTTAGGATAGAGGATAGGGTAGGATAGAGGATAGGATAGGGGATAGGATAGGATAGAGAATAGGATAGGATAGAGGGTAGAATAGGGGATTGGATAGGATAGAGGATAGGAGACGATGGAGGATAGGATAGGATAGAGGATAGGATAGGATAGAGGATAGGATAGGATAGAGGATAGGAGAGGATAGAGGATAGGATAGGATAGAGGATAGGATAGGATAGAGGACAGGAGACGATAGAGGATAGGATAGGAGAGAGGATAGGATATGATAGATAATAGGATAGGATAGAGGATAGGACAGGATAGAGGATAGGATAGGATAGAGGATAGAATAGAGGATAGGATAGGATAGAGGACAGGAGACGATAGAGGATAGGATAGGAGAGAGGATAGGATAGGGTAGATAATAGGATAGGATAGAGGATAGGATAGGATAGAGGATAGGATAGGATAGAGGATAGGATAGAGGATAGGATCGAGGATAGGATAGAGGATAGGATAGGATAGAGGATAGGATAGGATAGCGGATAGGATAGGATAGAGGATCGGATAGGATAGAGGATTGGATAGGATAGAGGATAGGATAGGATAGGGGATAGGATAGGATAGAGAATAGGATAGGATAGAGGATAGGATAGGGGATTGGATAGGATAGAGGATATTATGGGAATGAGGATATGATTTGCTGGAGGATACGATATTATAGAGGATAGGATAGGATACAGGATCAGATAGGACAGAGGATTGGATAGGATAGAGGATAGGATAGGATAGAGGATAGGATAGGATAGAGGATAGGATAGAGGATAGGATAGAGGATAGGATAGAGGATAGGATAGAGGATAGGATAGAGGATAGGATAGACGATAGGATAGAGGATAGGATAGGATAGAGGACAGGAGACGATGGAGGATAGGATAGGAGAGAGGATAGGATAGGATAGATAATAGGATAGGATGGAGGATATGATAGGATAGAGGATTAAATAGGATAGAGGATAGGATAGAGGATAGGATAGGATAGAGGATAGGATAGTATAGCGGAGAGGATAGGATATAGGATCGGATAGGGTAGAGGATTGGATAGGATAGAGGATAGGATAGGATAGCGGATAGGATAGGGGATAGGATAGGATAGAGAATAGGATAGGATAGAGGATAGGATAGGGGATTGGATAGGATAGAGGATATTATAGGAATGAGGATATGATTTCCTAGAGGATACGATATTATAGAGGATAGGATAGGATAGAGGATCGGATAGGACAGAGGATTGGATAGGATAGAGGATAGGAAAGGATAGAGGGTAGGATAGGATAGAGGATAGGATAGGATAGAGGCTAGGACATAAGATTGGATAGGATAGACGATACGATAGGATAGGGGATAGGGTAGATGATAGGATAGAGGATAGGATATAGGATTGGATAGGATAGAGAATAGGATAGGAAAGAGGGTAGGATAGGGGATTGGATAGGATAGATGATAGGAGACGATGGAGGATAGGATAGCATAGAGGATAGGATAGGATAGAGGATAGGATAGGATAGAGGATTGGATAGGATAGACGATAGGATAGGATAGAGGATAGGATAGGAGAGAGGATAGGATAGGATAGAGGATAGGATAGGATAGAGGATAGGATAGGATAGAGGATAGGATAGGATAGAGGATAGGATAGGGGATAGGATAGGATAGAGAATAGGATAGGATAGAGGGTAGGATAGGATAGAGGATAGGATAGGATAGAGGATAGGACATATGATTGGATAGGATAGACGATAGGATAGGATAGAGGATAGAATAGGATAGAGGATAGGATAGAGGATAGTATAGAGGATAGGATAGATAATAGGATAGGATAGAGGATAGGATAGGGTAGAGGATAGGATAGGATAGAGGATAGGATAGAGGATAGGATAGAGGATAGGATAGGATAGAGGATCGGATAGGATAGAGGATTGGATAGGATAGAGGATAGGATAGGTTAGAGGGTAGGATAGGATAGCGGAGAAGATAGGATAGAGGATCGGATAGGATCGAGGATAGGATAGGATAGAGGATAGGATAGGGGATAGGATAGGATAGGGGATAGGATAGGATAGAGAATAGGATAGGATAGAGGGTAGGATAGGGGATTGGATAGGATAGAGGATAGGAGACGATGGAGGTTTGGATAGGATAGAGGATAGGATAGGATAGAGGACAGGAGACGATCGCGGATAGGATAGGAGAGAGGATAGGATAGGATAGAGGATAGGATAGGATAGAGGATATGATAGGATAGAAGATAGGATAGGATAGAGGATAGGACAGGATAGAGGATAGGATAAGATAGAGGACAGGAGACGATGGAGGATAGGATAGGAGAGAGGATAGGATAGGATAGATAATAGGATAGGATAGCGGATAGGATAGGATAGAGGATAGGATAGGATAGAGGATAGGATAGAGGATAGGATAGAGGATAGGATAGGATAGAGGATAGGATAGGATAGAGGATAGGATAGGATAGAGGATAGGATATGGGATAGGATAGGATAGAGAATAGGATAGGATAGAGGGTAGGATAGGATAGAGGATAGGATAGGATAGAGGATAGGACATATGATTGGATAGGATAGACGATAGGATAGGATAGAGGATAGAATAGGATAGAGGATAGGATAGAGGATGGGATAGAGGATAGGATAGATAATAGGATAGGATAGAGGATAGGATAGCATAGAGGATAGGATAGGATAGAGGATAGGATACAGGATAGGATAGAGGATAGGATAGGATAGAGGATCGGATAGGATAGAGGATTGGATAGGATAGAGGATAGGATAGGATAGAGGGTAGGATAGGATAGAGGATAGGATAGGATAGAGGATAGGATAGGGGATAGGATGGAGGATAGGATAGAGGATAGGATAGGATAGAGGATAGGATAGGATAGCGGAGAGGATAGGATAGAGGATCGGATAGGATCGAGGATAGGATAGGATAGAGGATAGGATAGGGGATAGGATAGGATAGGGGATAGGATAGGATAGAGAATAGGATAGGATAGAGGGTAGGATAGGGGATTGGTTAGGATAGAGGATAGGAGACGATGGAGGTTTGGATAGGATAGAGGATAGGATAGGATAGAGGACAGGAGACGATCGAGGATAGGATAGGAGAGAGGATAGGATAGGATAGAGGATAGGATAGGATAGAGGATACGATAGGATAGAAGATAGGATAGGATAGAGGATAGGACAGGATAGAGGATAGGATAGGATAGAGGATAGGATAGAGGATAGGATAGAGGATAGGATAGAGGATAGGATAGAGGATAGGATAGGATAGAGGACAGGAGACGATGGAGGATAGGATAGGAGAGAGGATAGGATAGGATAGATAATAGGATAGGATAGAGGATAGGATAGGATAGACGCTAGGACATAAGATTGGATAGGATAGACGATAGGATAGGATAGGGGATAGGGTAGAGGATAGGATAGAGGATAGGATAGAGGATTGGATAGGATAGAGGATAGGATAGGATAGAGGGTAGGATAGGATAGAGGATAGGATAGGATAGAGGATAGGACATAAGATTGGTTAAGATAGACGATAGGATAGGATAGAGGATAGAATAGGATTGAGGATAGGATAGAGGATAGGATAGAGGATAGAATAGGATAGAGGATAGGATTGAGGATAGGATAGAGGATAGGATAGAGGATAGAATAGGATAGAGGATAGGATAGAGGATAGGATGGAGGATTGGTTAGGATAGAGGATAGGATAGGATAGAGGATAGGATTGGATTGAGGATAGGATAGGATAGAGGATATGATAGGGTAGAGGATAGGATAGGATAGAGGAGAGGATAGGATAGAGGATAGGATAGGATAGAGGATAGGATAGGATAGAGGATAGGATATAGGATTGGATAGGATAGAGAATAGGATAGGATAGAGGGTAGGATAGGGGATTGGATAGGATAGATGATAGGAGACGATGGAGGTTTGGATAGGATAGAGGATATGATAGGATAGAGGACAGGAGACGATCGAGGATAGGATAGGAGAGAGGATAGGATAGGATAGATAATAGGATAGGATAGAGGATAGGATAGGATAGAGGATTGGATAGGATAGAGGATAGGATAGGATAGCGGATAGGATAGGGGATAGGATAGGATAGAGAATAGGATAGGATAGAGGATAGGATAGGGGATTGGATAGGATAGGGGATATTATAGGAAAGAGGATATGATATGCTAGAGGATACGATATTATACAGGATAGGATAGGATAGAGAATCGGATAGGATAGAGGATTGGATAGGATAGAGGATAGGAGAGGATAGATGATAGGATAGAGGATCGGATAGGATAGAGGATTGGATAGGATAGAGGACAGGATAGGATAGAGGATTGGATAGGATAGACGATAGGATAGGATAGAGGATAGGATAGAGGATTGGATAGGATAGAGGATATTATAGGAAAGAGGATATGATATGCTAGAGGATACGATATTATAGAGGATAGGATAGGATAGAGGATTGGATAGGATAGAGGATAGGATAGGATAGAGGATAGGAGAGGATAGATGATAGGATAGAGGATCGGATAGGATAGAGGATTGGATAGGATAGAGGATAGGATAGGTTAGAGGGTAGGATAGGATAGCGGAGAAGATAGGATAGAGGATCGGATAGGATCGAGGATAGGATAGGATAGAGGATAGGATAGGGGATAGGATAGGATAGGGGATAGGATAGGATAGAGAATAGGATAGGATAGAGGGTAGGATAGGGGATTGGATAGGATAGAGGATAGGAGACGATGGAGGTTTGGATAGGATAGAGGATAGGATAGGATAGAGGACAGGAGACGATCGCGGATAGGATAGGAGAGAGGATAGGATAGGATAGAGGATAGGATAGGATAGAGGATATGATAGGATAGAAGATAGGATAGGATAGAGGATAGGACAGGATAGAGGATAGGATAAGATAGAGGACAGGAGACGATGGAGGATAGGATAGGAGAGAGGATAGGATAGGATAGATAATAGGATAGGATAGCGGATAGGATAGGATAGAGGATAGGATAGGATAGAGGATAGGATAGAGGATAGGATAGAGGATAGGATAGGATAGAGGATAGGATAGGATAGAGGATAGGATAGGATAGAGGATAGGATATGGGATAGGATAGGATAGAGAATAGGATAGGATAGAGGGTAGGATAGGATAGAGGATAGGATAGGATAGAGGATAGGACATATGATTGGATAGGATAGACGATAGGATAGGATAGAGGATAGAATAGGATAGAGGATAGGATAGAGGATGGGATAGAGGATAGGATAGATAATAGGATAGGATAGAGGATAGGATAGCATAGAGGATAGGATAGGATAGAGGATAGGATACAGGATAGGATAGAGGATAGGATAGGATAGAGGATCGGATAGGATAGAGGATTGGATAGGATAGAGGATAGGATAGGATAGAGGGTAGGATAGGATAGAGGATAGGATAGGATAGAGGATAGGATAGGGGATAGGATGGAGGATAGGATAGAGGATAGGATAGGATAGAGGATAGGATAGGATAGCGGAGAGGATAGGATAGAGGATCGGATAGGATCGAGGATAGGATAGGATAGAGGATAGGATAGGGGATAGGATAGGATAGGGGATAGGATAGGATAGAGAATAGGATAGGATAGAGGGTAGGATAGGGATTGGTTAGGATAGAGGATAGGAGACGATGGAGGTTTGGATAGGATAGAGGATAGGATAGGATAGAGGACAGGAGACGATCGAGGATAGGATAGGAGAGAGGATAGGATAGGATAGAGGATAGGATAGGATAGAGGATACGATAGGATAGAAGATAGGATAGGATAGAGGATAGGACAGGATAGAGGATAGGATAGGATAGAGGATAGGATAGAGGATAGGATAGAGGATAGGATAGAGGATAGGATAGAGGATAGGATAGGATAGAGGACAGGAGACGATGGAGGATAGGATAGGAGAGAGGATAGGATAGGATAGATAATAGGATAGGATAGAGGATAGGATAGGATAGACGCTAGGACATAAGATTGGATAGGATAGACGATAGGATAGGATAGGGGATAGGGTAGAGGATAGGATAGAGGATAGGATAGAGGATTGGATAGGATAGAGGATAGGATAGGATAGAGGGTAGGATAGGATAGAGGATAGGATAGGATAGAGGATAGGACATAAGATTGGTTAAGATAGACGATAGGATAGGATAGAGGATAGAATAGGATTGAGGATAGGATAGAGGATAGGATAGAGGATAGAATAGGATAGAGGATAGGATTGAGGATAGGATAGAGGATAGGATAGAGGATAGAATAGGATAGAGGACAGGATAGGATAGAGGATTGGATAGGATAGACGATAGGATAGGATAGAGGATAGGATAGAGGATTGGATAGGATAGAGGATATTATAGGAAAGAGGATATGATATGCTAGAGGATACGATATTATAGAGGATAGGATAGGATAGAGGATTGGATAGGATAGAGGATAGGATAGGATAGAGGATAGGATATAGGTTTGGATAGGGTAGAGGATCGGATAGGATAGAGGTTATAATAGGATAGAGGATAGGATATAAGATTGGATAGGATAGACGATAGGATAGGATACAGGATAGAATAGGATAGACGATAGGATCGAGGATAGGATAGAGGATGGGATAGACGATTGGATAGGATAGAGGATATTATAGGAAAGAGGATATGATATGCTAGAGGATACGATATTATAGAGGATAGGATAGGATAGAGGATCGGATAGGATAGAGGATTGGATAGGATAGAGGACAGGATAGGATAGAGGATTGGATAGGATAGACGATAGGATAGGATAGAGGATTGAATAGGATAGAGGATAGGATAGAGGATAGGATAGAGGATTGGATGGGATAGAGGATATTATAGGATAGAGGATATGATATGCTAGAGGATACGATATTATAGAGGATAGGATATGATGGAGGATCGGATTGGATAGAGGATTGGATAGGATAGAGGATAGGATAGGATAGAGGGTAGGATAGGATAGAGGATAGGATAGGATAGAGGATAGGACATAAGATTGGAGAGGATAGACGATAGGATAGGATAGAGGATAGAATAGGATAGAGCATAGGATAGAGGATAGGATAGAGGATAGGATAAAGGATAGGATAGAGGATAGGATAGGATAGAGGATAGGACATAAGATTGGAGAGGATAGACGATAGGATAGGATAGAGGATAGAATAGGATAGAGCATAGGATAGAGGATAGGATAGAGGATAGGATAAAGGATAGGATAGAGGATAGGATAGAGGATAGGATAGAGGATTGGATAGGATAGAGGATATTATAGGAAAGAGGATATGATATGCTAGAGAATACGATATTATAGCGGATAGGATAGGATAGAGGATCGGATAGGATAGAGGATTGGATAGGATAGAGGATAGGATAGGATAGAGGATAGGATAGGATAGAGGATAGAATAGGGGATAGGATAGGATAGAGAATAGGATAGGATAGAAGGTAGAATAGGGGATTGGATAGGATAGAGGATAGGAGACGATGGAGGATAGGATAGGATAGAGGATAGGATAGGATAGAGGATAGGATAGGATAGAGGATAGGACAGGATAGAGGATAGGATAGGATAGAGGATAGGATAGAATAGAGGATAGGATAGGATAGAGGATAGGATAGGGTTATAGGATAGGATAGAGAATAGGATAGGATAGAGGGTGGAATAGGGGATTGGATAGGATAGAGGATAGGAGACGATGGAGGATAGGATAGGATAGAGGATAGGATAGGATAGAGGATAGGATAGGATAGAGGATAGGATAGGATAGACGATAGGATAGAGGATAGGATAGAGGATAGGATAGAGGATTGGATAGGATAGAGGATATTATAGGAAAGAGGATATGATATGCTAGAGGATACGATATTATAGAGGATAGGATAGGGGATAGGATAGGATAGAGAAGAGTATAGGATAGAGGGTAGGATAGGGGATTGGATAGGATAGAGGATAGGAGACGATGGAGGTTTGGATAGGATAGAGGATAGGATAGGATAGAGGATAGGATAGGATAGAGGATAGGATAGTATAGAGGATAGGATAGGATAGAGGATAGGATAGGATAGAGGATAGGATAGCATAGAGGATTGGATATGATAGACGATAGGATAGGATAGAGGATAGGATAGAGGATTGGATAGGATAGAGGATATTATAGGAAAGAGGATATGATATGCTAGAGGATACGATATTATAGAGGATAGGATAGGATAGAGGATAGGATAGGGGATAGGATAGAGGATAGGATAGGATAGAGGGTAGGATAGGATAGAGAATAGGATAGGATAGAGGATAGGACATAAGATTGGTTAGGATAGACGATAGGATAGGATAGAGGATAGGATAGGGGATAGGATAGGATAGAGAATAGGATAGGATAGAGGGTAGGATAGGGGATTGGTTAGGATAGAGGATAGGAGACGATGGAGGTTTGGATAGGATAGAGGATAGGATAGGATAGAGGACAGGAGACGATCGAGGATAGGATAGGAGAGAGGATAGGATAGGATAGATAATAGGATAGGATAGAGGATAGGATAGGATAGAGGATTGGATAGGATAGAGGATAGGATAGGATAGCGGATAGGATAGGGGATAGGATAGGATAGAGAATAGGATAGGATAGAGGGTAGAATAGGGGATTGGATAGGATAGAGGATAGGAGACGATGGAGGATAGGATAGGATAGAGGATAGGATAGGATAGAGGATAGGATAGGATAGAGGATAGGATAGGATAGAGGATAGGATAGGATAGAGGATAGGATAGGATAGAGGATAGGATAGAATAGAGGATAGGATAGGATAGAGGATAGGATAGGGGATAGGATAGGATAGAGAATAGGATAGGATAGAGGGTAGAATAGGAGATTGGATAGGATAGAGGATAGGAGACGATGGAGGATAGGATAGGATAGAGGATAGGATAGGATAGAGGATAGGATAGGATAGAGGATAGGATAGGATAGAGGATAGGATAGGATAGAGGATAGGATAGGATAGAGGTTAGGATAGGATAGATAATAGGATAGAGGATAGGATAGAAGATAGGATAGAGGATAGGATAGGATAGATGATAGGATAGGATAGAGGATATGATAGGATAGAAGATAGGATAGGATAGAGGATAGGATAGGATAGAGGATAGAATAGAGGATAGGATAGGATAGAGGACAGGAGACGATAGAGGATAGGATAGGAGAGAGGATAGGATAGGGTAGATAATAGGATAGGATAGAGGATAGGATAGGATAGAGGATAGGATAGGATAGAGGATAGGATAGAGGATAGGATCGAGGATAGGATAGAGGATAGGATAGGATAGAGGATAGGATAGGATAGCGGATAGGATAGGATAGAGGATCGGATAGGATAGAGGATTGGATAGGATAGAGGATAGGATAGGATAGGGGATAGGATAGGATAGAGAATAGGATAGGATAGAGGATAGGATAGGGGATTGGATAGGATAGAGGATATTATGGGAATGAGGATATGATTTGCTAGAGGATACGATATTATAGAGGATAGGATAGGATACAGGATCGGATAGGACAGAGGATTGGATAGGATAGAGGATAGGATAGGATAGAGGATAGGATAGGATAGAGGATAGGATAGAGGATAGGATAGAGGATTGGATAGGATAGAGGATAGGATAGGATAGAAGATAGGTTAGGATAGAGGATAGGATAGGATAGAGAATAGGATAGGATAGAGGATAGGATAGGATAGATGATAGGATAGGATAGAGAATAGGATAGGATAGAGGATAGGATAGAGGATAGGATAGAGGATAGGATAGGATAGAGGATAGGATATAGGATTGGATAGGGTAGAGGATCGGGTAAGATAGAGGATTGGATAGGATAGAGGATAGTATAGGATAGAGGATAGGATAGAAGATTGGATAGTATAAAGGATAGGAGAGGATACAGGATAGGATAGGATTGAGAATAGGATAGGATAGCGGATAGGACAGGATAGCGGATAGGATAGGATAGAGGATAGGATAGGATAGAGGATAGGATAGGATAGAGGATAGGATAGGATAGAGGATATGATAGGATAGAAGATAGGATAGGATAGAGGATAGGACAGGATAGAGGATAGGATAGGATAGAGGATAGGATAGAGGATAGGATAGAGGATAGGATAGAGGATAGGATAGAGGATAGGATAGGATAGAGGACAGGAGACGATGGAGGATAGGATAGGAGAGAGGATAGGATAGGATAGATAATAGGATAGGATGGAGGATATGATAGGATAGAGGATTAAATAGGATAGAGGATAGGATAGAGGATAGGATAGGATAGAGGATAGGATAGTATAGCGGAGAGGATAGGATAGAGGATCGGATAGGATAGAGGATTGGATAGGATAGAGGATAGGATAGGATAGCGGATAGGATAGGGGATAGGATAGGATAGAGAATAGGATAGGATAGAGGATAGGATAGGGGATTGGATAGGATAGAGGATATTATAGGAATGAGGATATGATTTCCTAGAGGATACGATATTATAGAGGATAGGATAGGATAGAGGATCGGATAGGACAGAGGATTGGATAGGATAGAGGATAGGAAAGGATAGAGGGTAGGATAGGATAGAGGATAGGATAGGATAGAGGCTAGGACATAAGATTGGATAGGATAGACGATAGGATAGGATAGGGGATAGGGTAGGATAGAGGACAGGATAGGGGATAGGATAGGATAGGGGATAGGATAGGATAGAGGATAGAATAGGATAGAGGATAGGATAGAGGATAGGATAGAGGATTGGATAGGATACGATAGAGGATAGGATAGAGGATTGGATAGGATAGAGGATATTATAGGATAGAGGATATGATATGCTAGAGGATACGATATTATAGAGGATAGGATAGGATAGAGGATCGGATAGGATAGAGGATTGGATAGGATAGAGGATAGGATAGAGGATAGGATAGATAATAGGATAGGATAGAGGATAGGATAGGATAGAGGATAGAATAGGATAGAGGATAGGATAGAGGGTAGGATAGAGGATAGGATAGATAATAGGATAGGATAGAGGATAGGATAGGATAGAGGATAGGATAGGATAGAGGATAGGATAGAGGATAGGATAGAGGATAGGAAAGGATAGAGGGTAGGATACGATAGAGGATAGGATAGGATAGAGGCTAGGACATAAGATTGGATAGGATAGACGATAGGATAGGATAGAGGATAGAATAGGATAGAGGATAGGATAGAGGATAGGATAGAGGATGGGATAGAGGATAGGATAGAGGATAGGATAGGATAGAGGATAGGATAGGGGATAGGATAGAGGATAGGATAGGGGATAGGATAGAGGATAGGATAGAGGATTGGATAGGATAGAGGATAGGATAGGATAGCGGAGAGGATAGGCTAGAGGATAGGATAGAGGATAGGATAGGATAGAGGATAGGATAGGATAGAGGATAGGATAGGATAGAGGATAGGATAGGATAGCGGAGAGGATAGGATAGAGGATCGGATAGGATCGAGGATAGGATATGATAGAGGATAGGATAGGATAGGATAGAGGATAGGATAAGATAGAGGATTGGATAGGATAGACGATAGGATAGGATAGAGGATAGAATAGGATAGAGGATAGGATAGAATATAGGATAGAGGATTGGATAGGATAGAGGATATTATAGGATAGAGGATATGATATGCTAGAGGATACGATATTATAGAGGATAGGATAGGATAGAGGATCGGATAGGATAGAGGATTGGATAGGATAGAGGATAGGATAGGATAGAGGGTAGGATAGGATAGAGGAAAGGATAGGATAGAGGATAGGATAGAGGATTGGATAGGATAGAGGATATTATAGGAAAGAGGATATGATATGCTAGAGGATACGATATTATAGAGGATAGGATAGGATAGAGGATTGGATAGGATAGAGGATAGGATAGGATAGAGGATAGGATATAGGTTTGGATAGGGTAGAGGATCGGATAGGATAGAGGTTATAATAGGATAGAGGATAGGATATAAGATTGGATAGGATAGACGATAGGATAGGATACAGGATAGAATAGGATAGACGATAGGATCGAGGATAGGATAGAGGATGGGATAGACGATTGGATAGGATAGAGGATATTATAGGAAAGAGGATATGATATGCTAGAGGATACGATATTATAGAGGATAGGATAGGATAGAGGATCGGATAGGATAGAGGATTGGATAGGATAGAGGACAGGATAGGATAGAGGATTGGATAGGATAGACGATAGGATAGGATAGAGGATTGAATAGGATAGAGGATAGGATAGAGGATAGGATAGAGGATTGGATGGGATAGAGGATATTATAGGAAAGAGGATATGATATGCTAGAGGATACGATATTATAGAGGATAGGATAGGATAGAGGATTGGATAGGATAGAGGATTGGATAGGATAGAGGACAGGATAGGATAGAGGATTGGATAGGATAGACGATAGGATAGTATAGAGGATTGAATAGGATAGAGGATAGGATAGAGGATAGGATAGAGGATTGGATGGGATAGAGGATATTATAGGATAGAGGATATGATATGCTAGAGGATACGATATTATAGAGGATAGGATATGATGGAGGATCGGATTGGATAGAGGATTGGATAGGATAGAGGATAGGATAGGATAGAGGGTAGGATAGGATAGAGGACAGGATAGGATAGAGGATTGGATAGGATAGACGATAGGATAGTATAGAGGATTGAATAGGATAGAGGATAGGATTGAGGATAGGATAGAGGATTGGATGGGATAGAGGATATTATAGGATAGAGGATATGATATGCTAGAGGATACGATATTATAGAGGATAGGATATGATGGAGGATCGGATTGGATAGAGGATTGGATAGGATAGAGGATAGGATAGGATAGAGGGTAGGATAGGATAGAGGATAGGATAGGATAGAGGATAGGACATAAGATTGGAGAGGATACGCGATACGATAGGATAGAGGATAGAATAGGATAGAGCATAGGATAGAGGATAGGATAGAGGATAGGATAAAGGATAGGATAGAGGATAGGATAGAGGATAGGATAGAGGATTGGATAGGATAGAGGATATTATAGGAAAGAGGATATGATATGCTAGAGAATACGATATTATAGAGGATAGGATAGGATAGAGGATCGGATAGGATAGAGGATTGGATAGGATAGAGGATAGGATAGGATAGAGGATAGGATAGGATAGAGGATAGAATAGGGGATAGGATAGGATAGAGAATAGGATAGGATAGAAGGTAGAATAGGGGATTGGATAGGATAGAGGATAGGAGACGATGGAGGATAGGATAGGATAGAGGATAGGATAGGATAGAGGATAGGATAGGATAGAGGATAGGATAGGATAGAGGATAGGATAGGATAGAGGATAGGATAGAATAGAGGATAGGATAGGATAGAGGATAGGATAGGGGATAGGATAGGATAGAGAATAGGATAGGATAGAGGGTAGAATAGGGGATTGGATAGGATAGAGGATAGGATAGGATAGAGGATAGGATACGATAGAGGATAGGATAGGATAGCGGAGAGGATAGGATAGAGGATCGGATAGGATCGAGGATAGGATAGAGGATAGGATAGAGGATTGGATAGGATAGAGTATATTATAGGATAGAGGATATGATATGCTAGAGGATACGATATTATAGAGGATAGGAAAGGATAGAGGATATTATAGGATAGAGGATATGATATGCTAGAGGATACGATATTATAGAGGATAGGATAGGATAGAGGATAGGATAGGATAGAGGATAGGATAGGATAGAGGATAGAGGATATAATAGGATAGAGGATAGGATAGGATAGAGGATAGGATAGGATAGAGGATAGGATAGGATAGAGGATAGGATAGGATAGAGGATAGGATAGGATAGAGGATAGGATAGGATAGAGGATAGGATAGGATAGAGGATAGGATAGGATAGAGGATAGGATAGGATAGAGGATAGGATAGGATAGATTATAGGATAGGATAGAGGATAGGATAGGATAGAGGATAGGATAGGGGATAGGATAGGATAGAGAATAGGATAGGATAGAGGGTAGGATAGGATAGAGGATAGGATAGGATAGAGGATAGGACATATGATTGGATAGGATAGACGATAGGATAGGATAGAGGATAGAATAGGATAGAGGATAGGATAGAGGGTAGGACAGAGGATAGGATAGATAATAGGATAGGATAGAGGATAGGATAGGATAGAGGATAGGATAGGATAGAGGATAGGATAGAGGATAGGAAAGGATAGAGGGTAGGATAGGATAGAGGATAGGATAGAGGCTAGGACATAAGATTGGATAGGATAGACGATAGGATAGGATAGAGGATAGAATAGGATAGAGGATAGGATAGAGGATATGATAGAGGATGGGATAGAGGATAGGATAGAGGATAGGATAGAGGATAGGATAGAGGATTGGATAGGATAGAGGATATTATAATAAAGAGGATATGATATGCTAGAGGATACGATATTATAGAGGATAGGATAGGATAGAGGATCGGATAGGATAGAGGATTGGATAGGATAGGGGATAGGATAGGATAGAGGATAGGATAGGATAGAGGATAGGATAGGGGATAGGATAGAGGATAGGATAGGGGATAGGATAGAGGATAGGATAGAGGATAGGATAGGATAGAGGATAGGATAGGATAGCGGAGAGGATAGGCTAGAGGATAGGATAGAGGATAGGATAGGATAGAGGATAGGATAGGATAGAGGATAGGATAGGATAGAAGATAGGACAGGATAGAGGATAGGACATAAGATTGGTTAGGATAGACGATAGGATAGGATAGAGGATAGAATAGGATAGAGGATAGGATAGAGGATAGGATAGAGGATAGGATAGAGCATAGGAAAGGATAGAGGGTAGGATAGGATAGAGGATAGGATAGAGGCTAGGACATAAGATTGGATAGGATAGACGATAGGATAGGATAGAGGATAGAATAGGATAGAGGATAGGATAGAGGATATGATAGAGGATGGGATAGAGGATAGGATAGAGGATTGGATAGGATAGAGGATATTATAATAAAGAGGATATGATATGCTAGAGGATACGATATTATAGAGGATAGGATAGGATAGAGGATCGGATAGGATAGAGGATTGGATAGGATAGAGGATAGGATAGGATAGAGGATAGGATAGGATAGAGGATAGAATAGGGGATAGGATAGGATAGAGAATAGGATAGGATAGAAGGTAGAAAAGGGGGTTGGATAGGATAGAGGATAGGAGACGATGGAGGATAGGATAGGATAGAGGATAGGATAGGATAGAGGATAGGATAGGATAGAGGATAGGATAGGATAGAGGATAGGATAGGATAGAGGATAGGATAGAATAGAGGATAGGATAGGATAGAGGATAGGATAGGGGATAGGATAGGATAGAGAATAGGATAGGATAGAGGGTAGAATAGGGGATTGGATAGGATAGAGGATAGGATAGGATAGAGGATAGGATACGATAGAGGATAGGATAGGATAGCGGAGAGGATAGGATAGAGGATCGGATAGGATCGAGGATAGGATAGAGGATAGGATAGAGGATTGGATAGGATAGAGGATAGGATAGGATAGCGGAGAGGATAGGCTAGAGGATAGGATAGAGGATAGGATAGGATAGAGGATAGGATAGGATAGAGGATAGGATAGGATAGAGGATAGGATAGGATAGAGGATAGGATAGGATAGCGGAGAGGATAGGATAGAGGATCGGATAGGATCGAGGATAGGATATGATAGAGGATAGGATAGGATAGGATAGAGGATAGGATAAGATAGAGGATTGGATAGGATAGACGATAGGATAGGATAGAGGATAGAATAGGATAGAGGATAGGATAGAGGATAGGATAGAGGATTGGATAGGATAGAGGATATTATAGGATAGAGGATATGATATGCTAGAGGATACGATATTATAGAGGATAGGATAGGATAGAGGATCGGATAGGATAGAGGATTGGATAGGATAGAGGATAGGATAGGATAGAGGGTAGGATAGGATAGAGGAAAGGATAGGATAGAGGATAGGATAGAGGATTGGATAGGATAGAGGATATTATAGGAAAGAGGATATGATATGCTAGAGGATACGATATTATAGAGGATAGGATAGGATAGAGGATTGGATAGGATAGAGGATAGGATAGGATAGAGGATAGGATATAGGTTTGGATAGGGTAGAGGATCGGATAGGATAGAGGTTATAATAGGATAGAGGATAGGATATAAGATTGGATAGGATAGACGATAGGATAGGATACAGGATAGAATAGGATAGACGATAGGATCGAGGATAGGATAGAGGATGGGATAGACGATTGGATAGGATAGAGGATATTATAGGAAAGAGGATATGATATGCTAGAGGATACGATATTATAGAGGATAGGATAGGATAGAGGATCGGATAGGATAGAGGATTGGATAGGATAGAGGACAGGATAGGATAGAGGATTGGATAGGATAGACGATAGGATAGGATAGAGGATTGAATAGGATAGAGGATAGGATAGAGGATAGGATAGAGGATTGGATGGGATAGAGGATATTATAGGATAGAGGATATGATATGCTAGAGGATACGATATTATAGAGGATAGGATATGATGGAGGATCGGATTGGATAGAGGATTGGATAGGATAGAGGATAGGATAGGATAGAGGGTAGGATAGGATAGAGGATAGGATAGGATAGAGGATAGGACATAAGATTGGAGAGGATACGCGATACGATAGGATAGAGGATAGAATAGGATAGAGCATAGGATAGAGGATAGGATAGAGGATAGGATAAAGGATAGGATAGAGGATAGGATAGAGGATAGGATAGAGGATTGGATAGGATAGAGGATATTATAGGAAAGAGGATATGATATGCTAGAGAATACGATATTATAGAGGATAGGATAGGATAGAGGATCGGATAGGATAGAGGATTGGATAGGATAGAGGATAGGATAGGATAGAGGATAGGATAGGATAGAGGATAGAATAGGGGATAGGATAGGATAGAGAATAGGATAGGATAGAAGGTAGAATAGGGGATTGGATAGGATAGAGGATAGGAGACGATGGAGGATAGGATAGGATAGAGGATAGGATAGGATAGAGGATAGGATAGGATAGAGGATAGGATAGGATAGAGGATAGGATAGGATAGAGGATAGGATAGAATAGAGGATAGGATAGGATAGAGGATAGGATAGGGGATAGGATAGGATAGAGAATAGGATAGGATAGAGGGTAGAATAGGGGATTGGATAGGATAGAGGATAGGATAGGATAGAGGATAGGATACGATAGAGGATAGGATAGGATAGCGGAGAGGATAGGATAGAGGATCGGATAGGATCGAGGATAGGATAGAGGATAGGATAGAGGATTGGATAGGATAGAGTATATTATAGGATAGAGGATATGATATGCTAGAGGATACGATATTATAGAGGATAGGAAAGGATAGAGGATATTATAGGATAGAGGATATGATATGCTAGAGGATACGATATTATAGAGGATAGGATAGGATAGAGGATAGGATAGGATAGAGGATAGGATAGGATAGAGGATAGAGGATAGGATAGGATAGAGGATAGGATAGGATAGAGGATAGGATAGGATAGAGGATAGGATAGGATAGAGGATAGGATAGGATAGAGGATAGGATAGGATAGAGGATAGGATAGGATAGAGGATAGGATAGGATAGAGGATAGGATAGAGGACAGGATAGGATAGAGGATAGGATAGGGGATAGGATAGAGGATAGGATAGGGGATAGGATAGAGGGTAGGATAGAGGATAGGATAGGATAGAGGATAGGATAGGATAGCGGAGAGGATAGGCTAGAGGATAGGATAGAGGATAGGATAGGATAGAGGATAGGATAGGATAGCGGAGAGGATAGGATAGAGGATCGGATAGGATCGAGGATAGGATAGAGGATAGGATAGAGGATTGGATAGGATAGAGTATATTATAGGATAGAGGATATGATATGCTAGAGGATACGATATTATAGAGGATAGGAAAGGATAGAGGATATTATAGGATAGAGGATATGATATGCTAGAGGATACGATATTATAGAGGATAGGATAGGATAGAGGATAGGATAGGATAGAGGATAGGATAGGATAGAGGATAGAGGATAGGATAGGATAGAGGATAGGATAGGATAGAGGATAGGATAGGATAGAGGATAGGATAGGATAGAGGATAGGATAGGATAGAGGATAGGATAGGATAGAGGATAGGATAGGATAGAGGATAGGATAGGATAGAGGATAGGATAGGATAGAGGATAGGATAGGATAGAGGATAGGATAGGATAGAGGATAGGATAGGATAGATTATAGGATAGGATAGAGGATAGGATAGGATAGAGGATAGGATAGGGGATAGGATAGGATAGAGAATAGGATAGGATAGAGGGTAGGATAGGATAGAGGATAGGATAGGATAGAGGATAGGACATATGATTGGATAGGATAGACGATAGGATAGGATAGAGGATAGAATAGGATAGAGGATAGGATAGAGGGTAGGACAGAGGATAGGATAGATAATAGGATAGGATAGAGGATAGGATAGGATAGAGGATAGGATAGGATAGAGGATAGGATAGAGGATAGGAAAGGATAGAGGGTAGGATAGGATAGAGGATAGGATAGAGGCTAGGACATAAGATTGGATAGGATAGACGATAGGATAGGATAGAGGATAGAATAGGATAGAGGATAGGATAGAGGATATGATAGAGGATGGGATAGAGGATATAATAGAGGATAGGATAGAGGATAGGATAGAGGATTGGATAGGATAGAGGATATTATAATAAAGAGGATATGATATGCTAGAGGATACGATATTATAGAGGATAGGATAGGATAGAGGATCGGATAGGATAGAGGATTGGATAGGATAGGGGATAGGATAGGATAGAGGATAGGATAGGATAGAGGATAGGATAGGGGATAGGATAGAGGATAGGATAGGATAGAGGATAGAATAGGATAGAGGATAGGATAGAGGATAGGATAGAGGATATGATAGAGGATAGGATAGAGGATAGGATAGAGGATAGGAAAGGATAGAGGGTAGGATAGGATAGAGGATAGGATAGAGGCTAGGACATAAGATTGGATAGGATAGACGATAGGATAGGATAGAGGATAGAATAGGATAGAGGATAGGATAGAGGATATGATAGAGGATGGGATAGAGGATAGGATAGAGGATTGGATAGGATAGAGGATATTATAATAAAGAGGATATGATATGCTAGAGGATACGATATTATAGAGGATAGGATAGGATAGAGGATCGGATAGGATAGAGGATTGGTTAGGATAGAGGATAGGATAGGATAGAGGATAGGATAGGATAGAGGATAGAATAGGGGATAGGATAGGATAGAGAATAGGATAGGATAGAAGGTAGAATAGGGGATTGGATAGGATAGAGGATAGGAGACGATGGAGGATAGGATAGGATAGAGGATAGGATAGGATAGAGGATAGGATAGGATAGAGGATAGGATAGGATAGAGGATAGGATAGGATAGAGGATAGGATAGAATAGAGGATAGGATAGGATAGAGGATAGGATAGGGGATAGGATAGGATAGAGAATAGGATAGGATAGAGGGTAGAATAGGGGATTGGATAGGATAGAGGATAGGATAGGATAGAGGATAGGATAGAGGATTGGATAGGATAGAGTATATTATAGGATAGAGGATATGATATGCTAGAGGATACGATATTATAGAGGATAGGAAAGGATAGAGGATATTATAGGATAGAGGATATGATATGCTAGAGGATACGATATTATAGAGGATAGGATAGGATAGAGGATAGGATAGGATAGAGGATAGGATATTATAGAGGATAGAGGATAGGATAGGATAGAGGATAGGATAGGATAGAGGATAGGATAGGATAGAGGATAGGATAGGATAGAGGATAGGATAGGATAGAGGATAGGATAGGATAGAGGATAGGATAGGATAGAGGATAGGATAGGATAGAGGATAGGATAGGATAGAGGATAGGATAGGATAGAGGATAGGATAGGATAGATTATAGGATAGGATAGAGGATAGGATAGGATAGAGGATAGGATAGGGGATAGGATAGGATAGAGAATAGGATAGGATAGAGGGTAGGATAGGATAGAGGATAGGATAGGATAGAGGATAGGACATATGATTGGATAGGATAGACGATAGGATAGGATAGAGGATAGAATAGGATAGAGGATAGGATAGAGGGTAGGACAGAGGATAGGATAGATAATAGGATAGGATAGAGGATAGGATAGGATAGAGGATAGGATAGGATAGAGGATAGGATAGAGGATAGGAAAGGATAGAGGGTAGGATAGGATAGAGGATAGGATAGAGGCTAGGACATAAGATTGGATAGGATAGACGATAGGATAGGATAGAGGATAGAATAGGATAGAGGATAGGATAGAGGATATGATAGAGGATGGGATAGAGGATATAATAGAGGATAGGATAGAGGATAGGATAGAGGATTGGATAGGATAGAGGATATTATAATAAAGAGGATATGATATGCTAGAGGATACGATATTATAGAGGATAGGATAGGATAGAGGATCGGATAGGATAGAGGATTGGATAGGATAGGGGATAGGATAGGATAGAGGATAGGATAGGATAGAGGATAGGATAGGGGATAGGATAGAGGATAGGATAGGGGATAGGATAGAGGATAGGATAGAGGATAGGATAGGATAGAGGATAGGATAGGATAGAGGATAGGATAGGATAGCGGAGAGGATAGGCTAGAGGATAGGATAGAGGATAGGATAGGATAGAGGATAGGATAGGATAGAGGATAGGATAGGATAGAAGATAGGACAGGATAGAGGATAGGACATAAGATTGGTTAGGATAGACGATAGGATAGGATAGAGGATAGAATAGGATAGAGGATAGGATAGAGGATATGATAGAGGATGGGATAGAGGATAGGATAGAGGATTGGATAGGATAGAGGATATTATAATAAAGAGGATATGATATGCTAGAGGATACGATATTATAGAGGATAGGATAGGATAGAGGATCGGATAGGATAGAGGATTGGATAGGATAGGGGATAGGATAGGATAGAGGACAGGATAGGATAGAGGATAGGATAGGGGATAGGATAGAGGATAGGATAGGGGATAGGATAGAGGGTAGGATAGAGGATAGGATAGGATAGAGGATAGGATAGGATAGCGGAGAGGATAGGCTAGAGGATAGGATAGAGGATAGGATAGGATAGAGGATAGGATAGGATAGAGGATAGGATAGGATAGAGGATAGGACAGGATAGAGGATAGGACATAAGATTGGTTAGGATAGACGATAGGATAGGATAGAGGATAGAATAGGATAGAGGATAGGATAGAGGATAGGATAGAGGATTGGTTAGGATAGAGGATAGGATAGGATTGAGGATAGGATAGGATAGAGGATAGGATAGAGGATAGGATAGAGGATTGGTTAGGATAGAGGGTAGTATAGCATAGAGGATAGGATAGGATTGAGGATAGGATAGGATAGAGGATAGGCTGGAGGATAGGATAGGATTGAGGATAGGATAGGATAGAGGATAGGATGGAGGATATTATAGGATAGAGGATAGGATAGGATAGAGGATATGATAGGATAGAGGATAGGATAGGATAGAAGAGAGGATAGGATAGAGGATAGGATAGGATAGAGGATAGGATAGGATAGACGATAGGACAGGATAGAGGATAGAATAGGATAGAGGATAGGATAGAGGATAGGATAGAGGATAGGATAGAGGATTGGATAGGATAGAGGATATTATAGGATAGAGGATATGATATGCTAGAGGATACGATATTTTAGAGGGTAGGATAGGATAGAGGATCGGATAGGATAGAGGATTGGATAGGATAGAGGATAGGATAGGATAGAGGGTAGGATAGGATAGAGGATAGGATAGGATAGAGGATAGGATAGGGGATAGGATAGAGGATAGGAGAGGATAGGATAGGATAGAGGATAGGATAGGGTAGCGGAGAGGATAGGATAGAGGATCGGATAGGATCGAGGATAGGATAGGATAGAGGATAGGATAGGGGATAGGATAGGATAGAGGGTAGGATAGGGGATTGGATAGGATAGAGGATAGGAGACGATGGAGGTTTGGATAGGATAGAGGATAGGATAGGATAGAGGATAGGATAGGATAGAGGATAGGATAGCATAGAGGATTGGATAGGATAGACGATGGGATAGGATAGAGGATAGAATAGGATAGAGTATAGGATAGAGGATAGGATAGAGGATTGGATAGGATAGAGGATATTATAGGAAAGAGGATATGATATGCTAGAGGATACGATATTATAGAGGATAGGATAGGATAGAGGATAGGATAGGGGATAGGATAGAGGATAGGATAGAGGATAGGATAGGATAGAGGATAGGATAGGGGATAGGATAGAGGATAGGATAGAGGATAGGATAGGATAGAGGATAGGATAGGATAGCGGAGAGGATAGGATAGGATAGAGGATAGGATAGGATAGGATAGGGGATAGGATAGGACAGAGGATAGGATAGGATAGAGGATTGGATAGGATAGAGGATAGGATAGGATAGGGGATAGGATAGAGGATAGGATAGAGGATAGGATAGGATAGAGGATAGGATAGGATAGCGGAGAGGATAGGATAGAGGATCGGATAGGATCGAGGATAGTATAGGATAGAGGGTAGGATAGGGGATTGGATAGGATAGAGGATAGGAGACGATGGAGGTTTGGATAGGGTAGAGGATAGGATAGGATAGAGGATAGGATAGGATAGAGGATAGGATAGCATAGAGGATTGGATAGGATAGACGATAGGATAGGATAGAGGATAGAATAGGATAGAGGATAGGATAGAGGATAGGATAGAGGATTGGATAGGATAGAGGATATTATAGGATCGAGGATATGATATGCTAGAGGATACGATATTTTAGAGGGTAGGATAGGATAGAGGATCGGATAGGATAGACGATTGGATAGGATTGAGGATAGGATAGGATAGGGGGTAGGATAGGATAGAGGATAGGATAGGATAGAGGATAGGACATAAGATGGGATAGGATAGACGATAGGATAGGATAGAGGATAGAATAGGATAGAGGATAGGATAGAGGATAGGATCGAGGATAGGATAGAGGATAGAATAGGATAGAGGATAGGATCGAGGATAGGATAGAGGATAGGATAGAGGATAGGATAGAGGATTGGATAGGATAGAGGATAGGATAGCATAGAGGATTGGATAGGATAGAGGATAGGATAGGATAGAGGATAGGATAGGATAGATTATAGGATAGGATAGAGGATAGGATAGGATAGAGGATAGGATAGGGGATAGGATAGGATAGAGAATAGGATAGGATAGAGGGTAGGATAGGATAGAGGATAGGATAGGATAGAGGATAGGACATATGATTGGATAGGATAGACGATAGGATAGGATAGAGGATAGAATAGGATAGAGGATAGGATAGAGGGTAGGACAGAGGATAGGATAGATAATAGGATAGGATAGAGGATAGGATAGGATAGAGGATAGGATAGGATAGAGGATAGGATAGAGGATAGGAAAGGATAGAGGGTAGGATAGGATAGAGGATAGGATAGAGGCTAGGACATAAGATTGGATAGGATAGACGATAGGATAGGATAGAGGATAGAATAGGATAGAGGATAGGATAGAGGATATGATAGAGGATGGGATAGAGGATAGGATAGAGGATAGGATAGAGGATAGGATAGAGGATTGGATAGGATAGAGGATATTATAATAAAGAGGATATGATATGCTAGAGGATACGATATTATAGAGGATAGGATAGGATAGAGGATCGGATAGGATAGAGGATTGGATAGGATAGGGGATAGGATAGGATAGAGGACAGGATAGGATAGAGGATAGGATAGGGGATAGGATAGGGGATAGGATAGAGGATAGGATAGGGGATAGGATAGAGGATAGGATAGAGGATTGGATAGGATAGAGGATAGGATAGGATAGCGGAGAGGATAGGCTAGAGGATAGGATAGAGGATAGGATAGGATAGAGGATAGGATAGGATAGAGGATAGGATAGGATAGAGGATAGGATAGGATAGAGGATAGGATAGGATAGCGGAGAGGATAGGATAGAGGATCGGATAGGATCGAGGATAGGATATGATAAAGGATAGGATAGGATAGGATAGAGGATAGGATAAGATAGAGGATTGGATAGGATAGACGATAGGATAGGATAGAGGATAGAATAGGATAGAGGATAGGATAGAGGATAGGATAGAGGATTGGATAGGATAGAGGATATTATAGGATAGAGGATATGATATGCTAGAGGATACGATATTATAGAGGATAGGATAGGATAGAGGATCGGATAGGATAGAGGATTGGATAGGATAGAGGATAGGATAGGATAGAGGGTAGGATAGGATAGAGGAAAGGATAGGATAGAGGATAGGATAGAGGATTGGATAGGATAGAGGATATTATAGGAAAGAGGATATGATATGCTAGAGGATACGATATTATAGAGGATAGGATAGGATAGAGGATTGGATAGGATAGAGGATAGGATAGGATAGAGGATAGGATATAGGTTTGGATAGGGTAGAGGATCGGATAGGATAGAGGTTATAATAGGATACAGGATAGGATATAAGATTGGATAGGATAGACGATAGGATAGGATACAGGATAGAATAGGATAGACGATAGGATCGAGGATAGGATAGAGGATGGGATAGACGATTGGATAGGATAGAGGATATTATAGGAAAGAGGATATGATATGCTAGAGGATACGATATTATAGAGGATAGGATAGGATAGAGGATCGGATAGGATAGAGGATTGGATAGGATAGAGGACAGGATAGGATAGAGGATTGGATAGGATAGACGATAGGATAGGATAGAGGATTGAATAGGATAGAGGATAGGATAGAGGATAGGATAGAGGATTGGATGGGATAGAGGATATTATAGGATAGAGGATATGATATGCTAGAGGATACGATATTATAGAGGATAGGATATGATGGAGGATCGGATTGGATAGAGGATTGGATAGGATAGAGGATAGGATAGGATAGAGGGTAGGATAGGATAGAGGATAGGATAGGATAGAGGATAGGACATAAGATTGGAGAGGATACGCGATACGATAGGATAGAGGATAGAATAGGGGATAGGATAGGATAGAGAATAGGATAGGATAGAAGGTAGAATAGGGGATTGGATAGGATAGAGGATAGGAGACGATGGAGGATAGGATAGGATAGAGGATAGGATAGGATAGAGGATAGGATAGGATAGAGGATAGGATAGGATAGAGGATAGGATAGGATAGAGGATAGGATAGAATAGAGGATAGGATAGGATAGAGGATAGGATAGGGGATAGGATAGGATAGAGAATAGGATAGGATAGAGGGTAGAATAGGGGATTGGATAGGATAGAGGATAGGATAGGATAGAGGATAGGATACGATAGAGGATAGGATAGGATAGCGGAGAGGATAGGATAGAGGATCGGATAGGATCGAGGATAGGATAGAGGATAGGATAGAGGATTGGATAGGATAGAGTATATTATAGGATAGAGGATATGATATGCTAGAGGATACGATATTATAGAGGATAGGAAAGGATAGAGGATATTATAGGATAGAGGATATGATATGCTAGAGGATACGATATTATAGAGGATAGGATAGGATAGAGGATAGGATAGAGGATAGGAAAGGATAGAGGGTAGGATAGGATAGAGGATAGGATAGAGGCTAGGACATAAGATTGGATAGGATAGACGATAGGATAGGATAGAGGATAGAATAGGATAGAGGATAGGATAGAGGATATGATAGAGGATGGGATAGAGGATAGGATAGAGGATAGGATAGAGGATAGGATAGAGGATTGGATAGGATAGAGGATATTATAATAAAGAGGATATGATATGCTAGAGGATACGATATTATAGAGGATAGGATAGGATAGAGGATCGGATAGGATAGAGGATTGGATAGGATAGGGGATAGGATAGGATAGAGGATAGGATAGGATAGAGGATAGGATAGGGGATAGGATAGAGGATAGGATAGGGGATAGGATAGAGGATAGGATAGAGGATAGGATAGGATAGAGGATAGGATAGGATAGCGGAGAGGATAGGCTAGAGGATAGGATAGATGATAGGATAGGATAGAGGATAGGATAGGATAGAGGATAGGATAGGATAGAAGATAGGACAGGATAGAGGATAGGACATAAGATTGGTTAGGATAGACGATAGGATAGGATAGAGGATAGAATAGGATAGAGGATAGGATAGAGGATAGGATAGAGGATAGGATAGAGGATAGGAAAGGATAGAGGGTAGGATAGGATAGAGGGTAGGATAGGATAGAGGATAGGATAGGATAGAGGATAGGATAGGGGATAGGATAGAGGATAGGAGAGGATAGGATAGGATAGAGGATAGGATAGGGTAGCGGAGAGGATAGGATAGAGGATCGGATAGGATCGAGGATAGGATAGGATAGAGGATAGGATAGGATAGAGGATAGGATAGAGGATAGGATAGAGGATAGGATAGAGGATTGGATAGGATAGAGGATATTATAGGATAGAGGATATGATATGCTAGAGGATACGATATTTTAGAGGGTAGGATAGGATAGAGGATCGGATAGGATAGAGGATTGGATAGGATAGAGGATAGGATAGGATAGAGGGTAGGATAGGATAGAGGATAGGATAGGATGGAGGATAGGATAGGGGATAGGATAGAGGATAGGAGAGGATAGGATAGGATAGAGGATAGGATAGGGTAGCGGAGAGGATAGGATAGAGGATCGGATAGGATCGAGGATAGGATAGGATAGAGGATAGGATAGGGGATAGGATAGGATAGAGGATATTATAGGAAAGAGGATATGATATGCTAGAGGATACGATATTATAGAGGATAGGATAGGATAGAGGATAGGATAGGGGATAGGATAGAGGATAGGATAGAGGATAGGATAGGATAGAGGATAGGATAGGGGATAGGATAGAGGATAGGATAGAGGATAGGATAGGATAGAGGATAGGATAGGATAGCGGAGAGGATAGGATAGGATAGAGGATAGGATAGGATAGGGTAGGGGATAGGATAGGACAGAGGATAGGATAGGATAGAGGATTGGATAGGATAGAGGATAGGATAGGATAGGGGATAGGATAGAGGATAGGATAGAGGATAGGATAGGATAGAGGATAGGATAGGATAGCGGAGAGGATAGGATAGAGGATCGGATAGGATCGAGGATAGTATAGGATAGAGGGTAGGATAGGGGATTGGATAGGATAGAGGATAGGAGACGATGGAGGTTTGGATAGGGTAGAGGATAGGATAGGATAGAGGATAGGATAGGATAGAGGATAGGATAGCATAGAGGATTGGATAGGATAGACGATAGGATAGGATAGATGATAGAATAGGATAGAGGATAGGATAGAGGATAGGATAGAGGATTGGATAGGATAGAGGATATTATAGGATAGAGGATATGATATGCTAGAGGATACGATATTTTAGAGGGTAGGATAGGATAGAGGATCGGATAGGATAGACGATTGGATAGGATTGAGGATAGGATAGGATAGGGGGTAGGATAGGATAGAGGATAGGATAGGATAGAGGATAGGACATAAGATGGGATAGGATAGACGATAGGATAGGATAGAGGATAGAATAGGATAGAGGATAGGATAGAGGATAGGATCGAGGATAGGATAGAGGATAGAATAGGATAGAGGATAGGATAGAGGATAGGATCGAGGATAGGATAGAGGATAGGATAGAGGATAGGATAGAGGATTGGATAGGATAGAGGATAGGATAGCATAGAGGATTGGATAGGATAGAGAATAGGATAGGATAGAGGATAGGACATAAGATTGGTTAGGATAGACGATAGGATAGGATAGAGGATAGGATATTGGATAGGATAGGATAGAGAATAGGATAGGATAGAGGGTAGGATAGGGGATTGGTTAGGATAGAGGATAGGAGACGATGGAGGTTTGGATAGGATAGAGGATAGGATAGGATAGAGGACAGGAGACGATCGAGGATAGGATAGGAGAGAGGATAGGATAGGATAGATAATAGGATAGGATAGAGGATAGGATAGGATAGAGGATTGGATAGGATAGAGGATAGGATAGGATAGCGGATAGGATAGGGGATAGGATAGGATAGAGAATAGGATAGGATAGAGGGTAGAATAGGGGATTGGATAGGATAGAGGATAGGAGACGATGGAGGATAGGATAGGATAGAGGATAGGATAGGATAGAGGATAGGATAGGATAGAGGATAGGATAGGATAGAGGATAGGATAGGATAGAGGATAGGATAGGATAGAGGATAGGATAGAATAGAGGATAGGATAGGATAGAGGATAGGATAGGGGATAGGATAGGATAGGGAATAGGATAGGATAGAGGGTAGAATAGGGGATTGGATAGGATAGAGGATAGGAGACGATGGAGGATAGGATAGGATAGAGGATAGGATAGGATAGAGGATAGGATAGGATAGAGGATAGGATAGGATAGAGGATAGGATAGGATAGAGGATAGGATAGGATAGAGGTTAGGATAGGATAGATAATAGGATAGAGGATAGGATAGAGGATAGGATAGAGGATAGGATAGGATAGATGATAGGATAGGATAGAGGATGTGATAGGATAGAAGATAGGATAGGATAGAGGATAGGATAGGATAGAGGATAGAATAGAGGATAGGATAGGATAGAGGACAGGAGACGATAGAGGATAGGATAGGAGAGAGGACAGGAGACGATAGAGGATAGGATAGGAGAGAGGATAGGATAGGGTAGATAATAGGATAGGATAGAGGATGGGATAGGATAGAGGATAGGATAGGATAGAGGATAGGATAGAGGATAGGATCGAGGATAGGATAGAGGATAGGATAGGATAGAGGATAGGATAGGATAGCGGATAGGATAGGATAGAGGATCGGATAGGATAGAGGATTGGATAGAAGATTGGATAGTATAAAGGATAGGAGAGGATACAGGATAGGATAGGATTGAGAATAGGATAGGATAGCGGATAGGACAGGATAGCGGATAGGATAGGATAGAGGATAGTATAGAGGATAGGATAGAGGATAGGATAGAGGATAGGATAGAGGATAGGATAGGATAGAGGACAGGAGACGATGGAGGATAGGATAGGAGAGAGGATAGGATAGGATAGATAATAGGATAGGATGGAGGATATGATAGGATAGAGGATTAAATAGGATAGAGGATAGGATAGAGGATAGGATAGGATAGAGGATAGGATAGTATAGCGGAGAGGATAGGATAGAGGATCGGATAGGATAGAGGATTGGATAGGATAGAGGATAGGATAGGATAGCGGATAGGATAGGGGATAGGATAGGATAGAGAATAGGATAGGATAGAGGATAGGATAGGGGATTGGATAGGATAGAGGATATTATAGGAATGAGGATATGATTTCCTAGAGGATACGATATTATAGAGGATAGGATAGGATAGAGGATCGGATAGGACAGAGGATTGGATAGGATAGAGGATAGGAAAGGATAGAGGGTAGGATAGGATAGAGGATAGGATAGGATAGAGGCTAGGACATAAGATTGGATAGGATAGACGATAGGATAGGATAGGGGATAGGGTAGGATAGAGGACAGGATAGGGGATAGGATAGGATAGGGGATAGGATAGGATAGAGAATAGGATAGGATAGAGGGTAGGATAGGGGATTGGATAGGATAGAGGATAGGAGACGATGGAGGTTTGGATAGGATAGAGGATAGGACAGGATAGAGGACAGGAGACGATCGCGGATAGGATAGGAGAGAGGATAGGACAGGATAGAGGATAGGATAGGATAGAGGATAGGATAGAGGATAGGATAGAGGATAGGATAGAGGATAGGATAGGATAGAGGACAGGAGACGATGGAGGATAGGATAGGAGAGAGGATAGGATAGGATAGATAATAGGATAGGATAGGGGATAGGATAGGATAGAGGATAGGATAGGATAGAGGATAGGATAGAGGATAGGATAGAGGATAGGATAGAGGATAGGATAGAGGATAGGATAGGATAGAGGATAGGATAGTATAGCGGAGAGGATAGGATAGAGGATCGGATAGGATAGAGGATTGGATAGGATAGAGGATAGGATAGGATAGCGGATAGGATAGGGGATAGGATAGGATAGAGAATAGGATAGGATAGAGGATAGGATAGGGGATTGGATAGGAAAGAGGATATTATAGGAATGAGGATATGATTTCCTAGAGGATACGATATTATAGAGGATAGGATAGGATAGAGGATCGGATAGGACACAGGAAAGGATAGGATAGAGGATAGGAAAGGATAGAGGGTAGGATAGGATAGAGGATAGGGTAGGATAGAGGCTAGGACATAAGATTGGATAGGATAGACGATAGGATAGGATAGGGGATAGGGTAGAGGATAGGATAGAGGATAGGATAGAGGATTGGATAGGATAGAGGATAGGATAGGATAGAGGGTAGGATAGGATAGAGGATAGGATTGGATAGAGGATAGGACATAAGATTGGTTAGGATAGACGATAGGATAGGATAGAGGATAGAATAGGATTGAGGATAGGATAGAGGATAGGATAGAGGATAGAATAGGATAGAGGATAGGATAGAGGATAGGATGGAGGATTGGTTAGGATAGAGGATAGGATAGGATAGAGGATAGGATAGGATTGAGGATAGGATAGGATAGAGGATCGGATGGAGGATAATATAGGATAGAGGATAGGATAGGATAGAGGATATGATAGGATAGAGGATAGGATAGGATAGAGGAGAGGATAGGATAGAGGATAGGATAGGATAGAGGATAGGACAGGATAGAGGATAGGATATAGGATTGGATAGGATAGAGAATAGGATAGGATAGAGGGTAGGATAGGGGATTGGATAGGATAGATGATAGGAGACGATGGAGGATAGGATAGGATAGAGGATAGGATAGGATAGAGGATAGGATAGGATAGAGGATTGGATAGGATAGACGATAGGATAGGATAGAGGATAGGATAGGATAGAGGATAGGATAGGATAGAGGATAGGATAGGATAGAGGATAGGATAGGATAGAGGATAGGATAGGATAGAGGATAGGATAGGATAGAGGATAGGATAGGATAGAGGATAGGATAGAGGATAGGATAGGATAGAGAATAGGATAGGATAGAGGGTAGGATAGGATAGAGGATAGGATAGGATAGAGGATAGGACATATGATTGGATAGGATAGACGATAGGATAGGATAGAGGATAGAATAGGATAGAGGATAGGATAGAGGATAGGATAGAGGATAGGATAGATAATAGGATAGGATAGAGGATAGGATAGGGTAGAGGATAGGATAGGATAGAGGATAGGATAGAGGATAGGATAGAGGATATAATAGGATAGAGGATCGGATAGGATAGAGGATTGGATAGGATAGAGGACAGGAGACGATCGCGGATAGGATAGGAGAGAGGATAGGATAGGATAGAGGATAGGATAGGATAGAGGATATGATAGGATAGAAGATAGGATAGGATAGAGGATAGGACAGGATAGAGGATAGGATAGGATAGAGGATAGGATAGAGGATAGGATAGAGGATAGGATAGAGGATAGGATAGAGGATAGGATAGAGGATAGGATAGAGGATAGGATAGGATAGAGGACAGGAGACGATGGAGGATAGGATAGGAGAGAGGATAGGATAGGATAGATAATAGGATAGGATAGAGGATAGGATAGGATAGAGGATAGGATAGGATAGAGGATAGGATAGAGGATAGGATAGAGGATAGGATAGAGGATAGGATAGGATAGAGGATAGGATAGTATAGCGGAGAGGATAGGATAGAGGATCGGATAGGATAGAGGATTGGATAGGATAGAGGATAGGATAGGATAGCGGATAGGATAGGGGATAGGATAGGATAGAGAATAGGATAGGATAGAGGATAGGAAAGGGGATTGGATAGGATAGAGGATATTATAGGAATGAGGATATGATTTCCTAGAGGATACGATATTATAGAGGATAGGATAGGATAGAGGATCGGATAGGACACAGGATTGGATAGGATAGAGGATAGGAAAGGATAGAGGGTAGGATACGATAGAGGATAGGATAGGATAGAGGCTAGGACATAAGATTGGATAGGATAGACGATAGGATAGGATAGGGGATAGGGTAGAGGATAGGATAGAGGATAGGATAGAGGATTGGATAGGATAGAGGATAGGATAGGATAGAGGGTAGGATAGGATAGAGGATAGGATAGGATAGAGGATAGGACATAAGATTGGTTAGGATAGACGATAGGATAGGATAGAGGATAGAATAGGATTGAGGATAGGATAGAGGATAGGATAGAGGATAGAATAGGATAGAGGATAGGATAGAGGATAGGATGGAGGATTGGTTAGGATAGAGGATAGGATAGGATAGAGGATAGGATAGGATTGAGGATAGGATAGGATAGAGGATAGGATGGAGGATAATATAGGATAGAGGATAGGATAGGATAGAGGATATGATAGGATAGAGGATAGGATAGGATAGAGGAGAGGATAGGATAGAGGATAGGATAGCATAGAGGATAGGATAGGATAGAGGATAGGATATAGGATTGGATAGGATAGAGAATAGGATAGGTTAGAGGGTAGGATAGGGGATTGGATAGGATAGATGATAGGAGACGATGGAGGATAGGATAGGATAGAGGATAGGATAGGATAGAGGATAGGATAGGATAGAGGATTGGATAGGATAGAGGATAGGATAGGATAGAGGATAGGATAGGATAGAGGATAGGATAGGATAGAGGGTAGGATAGGATAGAGGATAGGATAGGATAGAGGATAGGATAGGGGATAGGATAGGATAGAGAATAGGATAGGATAGAGGGTAGGATAGGATAGAGGATAGGATAGGATAGAGGATAGGACATATGATTGGATAGGATAGACGATAGGATAGGATAGAGGATAGAATAGGATAGAGGATAGGATAGAGGATAGGATAGAGGATAGAATAGGATAGAGGATAGGATAGAGGATAGGATGGAGGATTGGTTAGGATAGAGGATAGGATAGGATAGAGGATAGGATAGGATTGAGGATAGGATAGGATAGAGGATAGGATGGAGGATAATATAGGATAGAGGATAGGATAGGATAGAGGATATGATAGGATAGAGGATAGGATAGGATAGAGGAGAGGATAGGATAGAGGATAGGATAGGATAGAGGATAGGATAGGATAGAGGATAGGATATAGGATTGGATAGGATAGAGAATAGGATAGGATAGAGGGTAGGATAGGGGATTGGATAGGATAGATGATAGGAGACGATGGAGGATAGGATAGGATAGAGGATAGGATAGGATAGAGGATAGGATAGGATAGAGGATTGGATAGGATAGACGATAGGATAGGATAGAGGATAGGATAGGGGATAGGATAGGATAGGGGATAGGATAGGATAGAGAATGGGATAGGATAGAGGGTAGGATAGGGGATTGGTTAGGATAGAGGATTGGAGACGATGGAGGTTTGGATAGGATAGAGGATAGGATAGGATAGAGGGTAGGATAGGATAGAGGATAGGATAGGATAGAGGATAGGATAGGGGATAGGATGGAGGATAGGATAGAGGATAGGATAGAGGATAGGATAGGATAGAGGACAGGAGACGATGGAGGATAGGATAGGAGAGAGGATAGGATAGGATAGATAATAGGATAGGATAGAGGATAGGATAGGATAGAGGATAGGATAGGATAGAGGATAGGATAGAGGATAGGATAGAGGATAGGATAGATAATAGGATAGGATAGAGGATAGGATAGGATAGAGGATAGGATAGGATAGAGGATAGGATAGAGGATAGGATAGAGGATAGGATAGGATAGAGGATCGGATAGGATAGAGGATTGGATAGGATAGAGGACAGGAGACGATCGCGGATAGGATAGGAGAGAGGATAGGATAGGATAGAGGATAGGATAGGATAGAGGATATGATAGGATAGAAGATAGGATAGGATAGAGGATAGGACAGGATAGAGGATAGGATAGGATAGAGGATAGGATAGAGGATAGGATAGAGGATAGGATAGAGGATAGGATAGAGGATAGGATAGGATAGAGGACAGGAGACGATGGAGGATAGGATAGGAGAGAGGATAGGATAGGATAGATAATAGGATAGGATAGAGGATAGGATAGGATAGAGGATAGGATAGGATAGAGGATAGGATAGAGGATAGGATAGAGGATAGGATAGAGGATAGGATAGGATAGAGGATGGGATAGTATAGCGGAGAGGATAGGATAGAGGATCGGATAGGATAGAGGATTGGATAGGATAGAGGATAGGATAGGATAGCGGATAGGATAGGGGATAGGATAGGATAGAGAATAGGATAGGATAGAGGATAGGAAAGGGGATTGGATAGGATAGAGGATATTATAGGAATGAGGATATGATTTCCTAGAGGATACGATATTATAGAGGATAGGATAGGATAGAGGATCGGATAGGACACAGGATTGGATAGGATAGAGGATAGGAAAGGATAGAGGGTAGGATACGATAGAGGATAGGATAGGATAGAGGCTAGGACATAAGATTGGATAGGATAGACGATAGGATAGGATAGGGGATAGGGTAGAGGATAGGATAGAGGATAGGATAGAGGATTGGATAGGATAGAGGATAGGATAGGATAGAGGGTAGGATAGGATAGAGGATAGGATAGGATAGAGGAGAGGATAGGATAGAGGATAGGATAGGATAGAGGATAGGATAGGATAGAGGATAGGATATAGGATTGGATAGGATAGAGAATAGGATAGGTTAGAGGGTAGGATAGGGGATTGGATAGGATAGATGATAGGAGACGATGGAGGATAGGATAGGATAGAGGATAGGATAGGATAGAGGATAGGATAGGATAGAGGATTGGATAGGATAGACGATAGGATAGGATAGAGGATAGGATAGGATAGAGGATAGGATAGGATAGAGGATAGGATAGGATAGAGGATAGGATAGGATAGAGGATAGGATAGGATAGAGGGTAGGATAGGATAGAGGATAGGATAGGATAGAGGATAGGATAGGGGATAGGATAGGATAGAGAATAGGATAGGATAGAGGGTAGGATAGGATAGAGGATAGGATAGGATAGAGGATAGGACATATGATTGGATAGGATAGACGATAGGATAGGATAGAGGATAGAATAGGATAGAGGATAGGATAGAGGATAGGATAGAGGATAGAATAGGATAGAGGATAGGATAGAGGATAGGATGGAGGATTGGTTAGGATAGAGGATAGGATAGGATAGAGGATAGGATAGGATTGAGGATAGGATAGGATAGAGGATAGGATGGAGGATAATATAGGATAGAGGATAGGATAGGATAGAGGATATGATAGGATAGAGGATAGGATAGGATAGAGGAGAGGATAGGATAGAGGATAGGATAGGATAGAGGATAGGATAGGATAGAGGATAGGATATAGGATTGGATAGGATAGAGAATAGGATAGGATAGAGGGTAGGATAGGGGATTGGATAGGATAGATGATAGGAGACGATGGAGGATAGGATAGGATAGAGGATAGGATAGGATAGAGGATAGGATAGGATAGAGGATTGGATAGGATAGACGATAGGATAGGATAGAGGATAGGATAGGGGATAGGATAGGATAGGGGATAGGATAGGATAGAGAATGGGATAGGATAGAGGGTAGGATAGGGGATTGGTTAGGATAGAGGATAGGAGACGATGGAGGTTTGGATAGGATAGAGGATAGGATAGGATAGAGGGTAGGATAGGATAGAGGATAGGATAGGATAGAGGATAGGATAGGGGATAGGATGGAGGATAGGATAGAGGATAGGATAGGATAGAGGATAGGATAGGATAGCGGAGAGGATAGGATAGAGGATCGGATAGGATCGAGGATAGGATAGGATAGAGGATAGGATAGGGGATAGGATAGGATAGGGGATAGGATAGGATAGGGGATAGGATAGGATAGAGAATGGGATAGGATAGAGGGTAGGATAGGGGATTGGTTAGGATAGAGGATAGGAGACGATGGATGTTTGGATAGGATAGAGGATAGGATAGGATAGAGGACAGGAGACGATCGAGGATAGGATAGGAGAGAGGATAGGATAGGATAGATAATAGGATAGGATAGAGGATAGGATAGGATAGAGGATTGGATAGGATAGAGGATAGGATAGGATAGCGGATAGGAGAGAGGATAGGATAGGATAGATAATAGGATAGGATAGAGGATAGGATAGGATAGAGGATTGGATAGGATAGAGGATAGGATAGGATAGCGGATAGGATAGGGGATAGGATAGGATAGGGGATAGGATAGGATAGGGGATAGGATAGGATAGAGAATGGGATAGGATAGAGGGTAGGATAGGGGATTGGTTAGGATAGAGGATAGGAGACGATGGATGTTTGGATAGGATAGAGGATAGGATAGGATAGAGGACAGGAGACGATCGAGGATAGGATAGGAGAGAGGATAGGATAGGATAGATAATAGGATAGGATAGAGGATAGGATAGGATAGAGGATTGGATAGGATAGAGGATAGGATAGGATAGCGGATAGGAGAGAGGATAGGATAGGATAGATAATAGGATAGGATAGAGGATATTATAGGAAAGAGGATATGATATGCTAGAGGATACGATATTATAGAGGATAGGATAGGATAGAGAATCGGATATTATAGAGGATTGGATAGGATAGAGGATAGGATAGGATAGAGGATAGGATAGAGGATCGAATAGGATAGAGGATTGGATAGGATAGAGGACAGGATAGGATAGAGGATTGGATAGGATAGACGATAGGATAGGATAGAGGATAGGATAGAGGATTGGATAGGATAGAGGATATTATAGGAAAGAGGATATGATATGCTAGAGGATACGATATTATAGAGGATAGGATAAGATAGAGGATCGGATAGGATAGAGGATTGGATAGGATAGAGGATAGGATAGGATAGAGGATAGGATATAGGTTTGGATAGGGTAGAGGATCGGATAGGATAGAGGATATAATAGGATAGAGGATAGGATATAAGATTGGATAGGATAGACGATAGGATAGGATACAGGATAGAATAGGATAGACGATAGGATCGAGGATAGGATAGAGGATGGGATAGACGATTGGATAGGATAGAGGATATTATAGGAAAGAGGATATGATATGCTAGAGGATACGATATTATAGAGGATAGGATAGGATAGAGGATCGGATAGGATAGAGGATTGGATAGGATAGAGGACAGGATGGGATAGAGGATTGGATAGGATAGACGATAGGATAGGATAGAGGATTGAATAGGATAGAGGATAGGATAGAGGATAGGATAGAGGATTGGATGGGATAGAGGATAGGATAGGATAGAGGGTAGGATAGGATAGAGGATAGGATAGGATAGAGGATAGGACATAAGATTGGAGAGGATAGACGATAGGATAGGATAGAGGATAGAATAGGATAGAGCATAGGATAGAGGATAGGATAGAGGATAGGATAGAGGATAGGATAGAGGATAGGATAGAGGATTGGATAGGATAGAGGATATTATAGGAAAGAGGATATGATATGCTAGAGAATACGATATTATAGAGGATAGGATAGGATAGAGGATCGGATAGGATAGAGGATTGGATAGGATAGAGGATAGGATAGGATAGAGGATAGGATAGGATAGAGGAAAGGATAGGGGATAGGATAGAGGATAGGATAGAGGATAGGATAGGATAGAGGATAGGATAGGATACAGGATAGGATAGCGGATTGGATAGGATAGAGGATATTATAGGAAAGAGGATATGATATGCTAGAGGATACGATATTATAGAGGATAGGATAGGCGATTGGGTAGGATAGAGGATAGGATAGGATAGAGGATAGGATAGGATTGAGGACAGGATAGGATAGAGGATAGGATAGTATAGAGGATAGGATAGGATAGAGGATAGGATAGGATAGAGGATAGGATAGGATAGAGAATGGGATAGGATAGAGGGTAGGATAGGGGATTGGTTAGGATAGAGGATAGGAGACGATGGAGGTTTGGATAGGATAGAGGATAGGATAGGATAGAGGATTGGATAGGATAGAGGATAGGATAGGATAGCGGATAGGAGAGAGGATAGGATAGGATAGATAATAGGATAGGATAGAGGATAGGATAGGATAGAGGATTGGATAGGATAGAGGATAGGATAGGATAGCGGATAGGATAGGGGATAGGATAGGATAGAGAATAGGATAGGATAGAGGATAGGATAGGGGATTGGATAGGATAGAGGATATTATAGGAAAGAGGATATAATATGCTAGAGGATACGATATTATAGAGGATAGGATAGGATAGAGAATCGGATATTATAGAGGATTGGATAGGATAGAGGATAGGATAGGATAGAGGATAGGATAGAGGATCGAATAGGATAGAGGATTGGATAGGATAGAGGACAGGATAGGATAGAGGATTGGATAGGATAGACGATAGGATAGGATAGAGGATAGGATAGAGGATTGGATAGGATAGAGGATATTATAGGATAGAGGATTGGATAGGATAGAGGATAGGATAGGATAGCGGATAGGATAGGGGATAGGATAGGATAGAGAATAGGATAGGATAGAGGATAGGATAGGGGATTGGATAGGATAGAGGATATTATAGGAAAGAGGATATGATATGCTAGAGGATACGATATTATAGAGGATAGGATAGGATAGAGAATCGGATATTATAGAGGATTGGATAGGATAGAGGATAGGATAGGATAGAGGATAGGATAGAGGATCGAATAGGATAGAGGATTGGATAGAATAGAGGACAGGATAGGATAGAGGATTGGATAGGATAGACGATAGGATAGGATAGAGGATAGGATAGAGGATTGGATAGGATAGAGGATATTATAGGAAAGAGGATATGATATGCTAGAGGATACGATATTATAGAGGATAGGATAAGATAGAGGATCGGATAGGATAGAGGATTGGATAGGATAGAGGATAGGATAGGATAGAGGATAGGATATAGGTTTGGATAGGGTAGAGGATCGGATAGGATAGAGGATATAATAGGATAGAGGATAGGATATAAGATTGGATAGGATAGACGATAGGATAGGATACAGGATAGAATAGGATAGACGATAGGATCGAGGATAGGATAGAGGATGGGATAGACGATTGGATAGGATAGAGGATATTATAGGAAAGAGGATATGATAAGCTAGAGGATACGATATTATAGAGGATAGGATAGGATAGAGGATCGGATAGGATAGAGGATTGGATAGGATAGAGGACAGGATAGGATAGAGGATTGGATAGGATAGACGATAGGATAGGATAGAGGATTGAATAGGATAGAGGATAGGATAGAGGATAGGATAGAGGATTGGATGGGATAGAGGATATTATAGGATAGAGGATATGATATGCTAGAGGATACGATATTATAGAGGATAGGATATGATGGAGGATCGGATTGGATAGAGGATTGGATAGGATAGAGGATAGGATAGGATAGAGGGTAGGATAGGATAGAGGATAGGATAGGATAGAGGATAGGACATAAGATTGGAGAGGATAGACGATAGGATAGGATAGAGGATAGAATAGGATAGAGCATAGGATAGAGGATAGGATAGAGGATAGGATAGAGGATAGGATAGAGGATTGGATAGGATAGAGGATATTATAGGAAAGAGGATATGATATGCTAGAGAATACGATATTATAGAGGATAGGATAGGATAGAGGATCGGATAGGATAGAGGATTGGATAGGATAGAGGATAGGATAGGATAGAGGATAGGATAGGATAGAGGAAAGGATAGGAGATAGGATAGAGGATAGGATAGAGGATAGGATAGGATAGAGGATAGGATAGGATAGCGGAGAGGTTAGGATAGAGGATAGGATAGGATAGAATAGAGGATAGGATAGAGGATAGGATAGGATAGAGGATAGGATAGGATAGAGGATAGGATAGAATAGAGGATAGGATAGGATAGAGGATAGGATAGGGGATAGGATAGGATAGAGAATAGGATAGTATAGAGGGTAGGATATTGGATTGGATAGGATAGAGGATAGGAGACGATGGAGGATAGGATAGGATAGAGGATAGGATAGGATAGAGGATAGGATAGGATAGACGATAGGATAGAGGATAGGATAGGATAGCGGATAGGATAGGGGATAGGATAGGATAGAGAATAGGATAGGATAGAGGATAGGATAGGGGATTGGATAGGATAGAGGATATTATAGGAAAGAGGATATGATATGCTAGAGGATACGATATTATAGAGGATAGGATAGGATAGAGAATCGGATATTATAGAGGATTGGATAGGATAGAGGATAGGATAGGATAGAGGATAGGATAGAGGATCGGATAGGATAGAGGATATAATAGGATAGAGGATAGGATATAAGATTGGATAGGATAGACGATAGGTTAGGATACAGGATAGAATAGGATAGACGATAGGATCGAGGATAGGATAGAGGATGGGATAGACGATTGGATAGGATAGAGGATATTATAGGAAAGAGGATATGATATGCTAGAGGATACGATATTATAGAGGATAGGATAGGATAGAGGATCGGATGGGATAGAGGATTGGATAGGATAGAGGACAGGATAGGATAGAGGATTGGATAGGATAGACGATAGGATAGGATAGAGGATTGAATAGGATAGAGGATAGGATAGAGGATAGGATAGAGGATTGGATGGGATAGAGGATATTATAGGATAGAGGATATGATATGCTAGAGGATACGATATTATAGAGGATAGGATATGATGGAGGATCGGATTGGATAGAGGATTGGATAGGATAGAGGATAGGATAGGATAGAGGGTAG
This sequence comes from Halictus rubicundus, assembly GCF_050948215.1. Taxonomy (NCBI): domain Eukaryota; kingdom Metazoa; phylum Arthropoda; class Insecta; order Hymenoptera; family Halictidae; genus Halictus; species Halictus rubicundus. The sequence continues at coordinate 854,477 of NW_027488560.1, forward strand.
GATAGGATAGAGGATAGGATAGGATAGAGGATAGGACATAAGATTGGAGAGGATAGACGATAGGATAGGATAGAGGATAGAATAGGATAGAGCATAGGATAGAGGATAGGATAGAGGATAGGATAGAGGATAGGATAGAGGATAGGATAGAGGATTGGATAGGATAGAGGATATTATAGGAAAGAGGATATGATATGCTAGAGAATACGATATTATAGAGGATAGGATAGGATAGAGGATCGGATAGGATAGAGGATTGGATAGGATAGAGGATAGGATAGGATAGAGGATAGGATAGGATACAGGAAAGGATAGGGGATAGGATAGAGGATAGGATAGAGGATAGGATAGGATAGAGGATAGGATAGGATACAGGATAGGATAGCGGATTGGATAGGATAGAGGATATTATAGGAAAGAGGATATGATATGCTAGAGGATACGATATTATAGAGGATAGGATAGGGGATTGGGTAGGATAGAGGATAGGATAGGATAGAGGATAGGATAGGATTGAGGACAGGATAGGATAGAGGATAGGATAGTATAGAGGATAGGATAGGATAGAGGATAGGATAGGATAGAGGATAGGATAGGATAGAGGATAGGATATGATAGAGGATAGGACATAGGATTGGATAGGATAGACGATAGGATAGGATAGAGGATAGAATAGGATAGAGGATAGTATCGGATAGAGGATAGGATAGGGGATTGGATAGGATAGAGGATTGGATAGGATAGAGAATAGTATAGGATAGAGGGTAGGATAGGGGATTGGATAGGATAGAGGATAGGAGACGATGGAGGTTTGGATAGGATAGAGGATAGGATAGGATAGAGGATAGGATAGGATAGAGGATAGGACATAGGATTGGATAGGATAGACGATAGGATAGGATAGAGGATAGAATAGGATAGAGGATAGTATCGGATAGAGGATAGGATAGGGGATTGGATAGGATAGAGGATAGGATAGCATAGAGGATTGGATATGATAGACGATAGGATAGGATAGAGGATAGGATAGAGGATTGGATAGGATAGAGGATATTATAGGAAAGAGGATATGATATGCTAGAGGATACGATATTATAGAGGATAGGATAGGATAGAGGATAGAATAGGGGATAGGATAGAGGATAGGATAGGATAGAGGGTAGGATAGGATACAGGATAGGATAGGATAGAGGATAGGACATAAGATTGGTAAGGATAGACGATAGGATCGGATAGAGGATAGGATAGGGGATAGGATAGGATAGAGAATAGGATAGGATAGAGGGTAGGGTAGGGGATTGGATAGGATAGAGGATAGGAGACGATGGAGGTTTGGATAGGATAGACGATAGGATAGGATAGAGGATAGGATAGCATAGAGGAATGGATAGGATAGACGATGGGATAGGATAGAGGATAGAATAGGATAGAGTATAGGATAGAGGATAGGATAGAGGATTGGATAGGATAGAGGATATTATAGGAAAGAGGATATGATATGCTAGAGGATACGATATTATAGAGGATAGGATAGGATAGAGGATAGGATAGGGGATAGGATAGAGGATAGGATAGAGGATAGGATAGGGGATAGGATAGAGGATAGGATAGAGGATAGGATAGGATAGAGGATAGGATAGGATAGCGGAGAGGATAGGATAGGATAGAGGATAGGATAGGATAGGATAGGGGATACGATAGGACAGAGGATAGGATAGGATAGAGGATTGGATAGGATAGAGGATAGGATAGGATAGGGGATAGGATAGAGGATAGGATAGAGGATAGGATAGGATAGAGGATAGGATAGGATAGCGGAGAGGATAGGATAGAGGATCGGATAGGATCGAGGATAGTATAGGATAGAGGGTAGGATAGGGGATTGGATAGGATAGAGGATAGGAGACGATGGAGGTTTGGATAGGGTAGAGGATAGGATAGGATAGAGGATAGGATAGGATAGAGGATAGGATAGCATAGAGGATTGGATAGGATAGACGATAGGATAGGATAGAGGATAGAATAGGATAGAGGATAGGATAGAGGATAGGATAGAGGATTGGATAGGATAGAGGATATTATAGGATAGAGGATATGATATGCTAGAGGGTAGGATAGGATAGAGGATCGGATAGGATAGAGGATTGGATAGGATAGAGGATAGGATAGGATAGAGGGTAGGATAGGATAGAGGATAGGATAGGATAGAGCATAGGATAGGGGATAGGATAGAGGATAGGATAGAGGATAGCATAGGATAGAGGATAGGATAGGATAGAGGATAGGATAGGATAGCGGAGAGGATAGGATAGAGGATCGGATAGGATAGAGGATAGGATAGGGGATAGGATAGGATAGAGAATAGGATAGGATAGAGGGTAGGATAGGGGATTGGATAGGATAGAGGATAGGAGACGATGGAGGTTTGGATAGGATAGAGGATACGATATTATAGAGGATAGGATAGGATAGAGGATAGGATAGGGGATAGGATAGAGGATAGGATAGGATAGAGGGTAGGATAGGATAGAGGATAGGATAGGATAGAGGGTAGGATAGGATAGAGGATAGGATAGTATAGAGGATAGGATAGGGGATTGGATAGAATAGAGGATATTATAGGAAAGAGGATATGATATGCTAGAGGATACGATATTATAGAGGATAGGATAGGATAGAGAATCGGATATTATAGAGGATTGGATAGGATAGAGGATAGGATAGGATAGAGGAAAGGATAGGGGATAGGATAGAGGATAGGATAGAGGATAGGATAGGATAGAGGATAGGATAGGATAGCGGAGAGGTTAGGATAGAGGATAGGATAGGATAGAATAGAGGATAGGATAGAGGATAGGATAGGATAGAGGATAGGATAGGATAGAGGATAGGATAGGATAGAGGATAGGATAGAATAGAGGATAGGATAGGATAGAGGATAGGATAGGGGATAGGATAGGATAGATAATAGGATAGTATAGAGGGTAGGATAGGGGATTGGATAGGATAGAGGATAGGAGACGATGGAGGTTTGGATAGGATAGAGGATACGATATTATAGAGGATAGGATAGGATAGAGGATAGGATAGGGGATAGGATAGAGGATAGGATAGGATAGAGGGTAGGATAGGATAGAGGATAGGATAGGGGATAGGATAGGATAGATAATAGGATAGTATAGAGGGTAGGATAGGGGATTGGATAGGATAGAGGATAGGAGACGATGGAGGTTTGGATAGGATAGAGGATACGATATTATAGAGGATAGGATAGGATAGAGGATAGGATAGGGGATAGAATAGAGGATAGGATAGGATAGAGAATAGGATAGGATAGAGGGTAGGATAGGGGATTGGATAGAGGATAGGATAGAGGATAGGATAGATAATAGGATAGGATAGAGAATAGGATAGGATAGAGGATAGGATAGGATAGAGGATAGGATAGGATAGAGGGTAGGATAGGATAGAGGATAGGATAGGATAGAGCATAGGATAGGGGATAGGATAGAGGATAGGATAGAGGATAGCATAGGATAGAGGATAGGATAGGATAGAGGATAGGATAGGATAGCGGAGAGGATAGGATAGAGGATCGGATAGGATAGAGGATAGGATAGGGGATAGGATAGGATAGAGAATAGGATAGGATAGAGGGTAGGATAGGGGATTGGATAGGATAGAGGATAGGAGACGATGGAGGTTTGGATAGGATAGAGGATACGATATTATAGAGGATAGGATAGGATAGAGGATAGGATAGGGGATAGGATAGAGGATAGGATAGGATAGAGGGTAGGATAGGATAGAGGATAGGATAGGATAGAGGGTAGGATAGGATAGAGGATAGGATAGTATAGAGGATAGGACATAAGATTGGTTAGGATAGACGATAGGATAGGATAGAGGATAGGATAGGGGATAGGATAGGATAGAGAATAGGATAGGATAGAGGGTAGGATAGGGGATTGGATAGAGGATAGGATAGAGGATAGGATAGATAATAGGATAGGATAGAGAATAGGATAGGATAGAGGATAGGATAGGATAGAGGATAGGATAGAGGATAGGATAGAGGATAGGATAGGATAGAGGATAGGATAGTATAGCGGAGAGAATAGGATAGAGGATCGGATAGGATAGAGGATTGGATAGGATAGAGGATAGGATAGGATAGCGGATAAGATAGGGGATAGGATAGGAAAGAGAATAGGATAGGATAGAGGATAGGATAGGGGATTGGATAGGATACAGGATATAATAGGAATGAGGATATGATTTCCTAGAGGATACGATATTATAGAGGATAGTATAGGATTGAGGATCGGATAGGACAGAGGATTGGGTAGGATAGAGGATAGGAAAGGATAGAGGGTAGGATAGGATAGAGGATAGGATAGAGGATAGGATCGAGGATAGGATAGAGGATAGGATAGAGGATAGGATAGAGGATTGGATAGGATAGAGGATAGGATAGGATAGAGGATAGGATAGGGGATAGGATAGGATAGAGAATAGGATAGGATAGAGGGTAGCATAGGATAGAGGATAGGATAGGATAGAGGATAGGACATATGATTGGATAGGATAGACGATAGGATAGGATAGAGGATAGAATAGGATAGAGGATAGGATAGAGGATAGGATAGAGGATAGGATAGATAATAGGATAGGATAGAGAATAGGATAGGATAGAGGATAGGATAGGATAGAGGATAGGATAGAGGATAGGATAGAGGATAGGATAGAGGATAGGATAGAGGATAAGATAGGATAGAGGATCGGATAGGATAGAGGATTGGATAGGATAGAGGATAGGATAGGATAGAGGGTAGGATAGGATAGAGGATAGGATAGGATAGAGGATAGGATAGGGGATAGGATGGAGGATAGGATAGAGGATAGGATAGGATAGAGGATAGGATAGGATAGCGGAGAGGATAGGATAGAGGATCGGATAGGATCGAGGATAGGATAGGATAGAGGATAGGATACGGGATAGGATAGGATAGGGGATAGGATAGGATAGAGAATGGGATAGGATAGAGGGTAGGATAGGGGATTGGTTAGGATAGAGGATAGGAGACGATGGAGGTTTGGATTGGATAGAGGATAGGATAGGATAGAGGACAGGAGACGATCGAGGATAGGATAGGAGAGAGGATAGGATAGGATAGATAATAGGATAGGATAGAGGATAGGATAGGATAGAGGATTGGATAGGATAGAGGATAGGATAGGATAGCGGATAGGATAGGGGATAGGATAGGATAGAGAATAGGATAGGATAGAGGATAGGATAGGGGATTGGATAGGATAGAGGATATTATAGGAAAGAGGATATGATATGCTAGAGGATACGATATTATAGAGGATAGGATAGGATAGAGAATCGGATATTATAGAGGATTGGATAGGATAGAGGATAGGATAGGATAGAGGAAAGGATAGGGGATAGGATAGAGGATAGGATAGAGGATAGGATAGGATAGAGGATAGGATAGGATAGCGGAGAGGTTAGGATAGAGGATAGGATAGGATAGAATAGAGGATAGGATAGAGGATAGGATAGGATAGAGGATAGGATAGGATAGAGGATAGGATAGAATAGAGGATAGGATAGGATAGAGGATAGGATAGGGGATAGGATAGGATAGAGAATAGGATAGTATAGAGGGTAGGATAGGGGATTGGATAGGATAGAGGATAGGAGACGATGGAGGATAGGATAGGATAGAGGATAGGATAGGATAGAGGATAGGATAGGATAGACGATAGGATAGAGGATAGGATAGGATAGCGGATAGGATAGGGGATAGGATAGGATAGAGAATAGGATAGGATAGAGGATAGGATAGGGGATTGGATAGGATAGAGGATATTATAGGAAAGAGGATATGATATGCTAGAGGATACTATATTCTAGAGGATAGGATAGGATAGAGAATCGGATATTATAGAGGATTGGATAGGATAGAGGATAGGATAGGATAGAGGATATGATATGCTAGAGGATACGATATTATAGAGGATAGGATATGATGGAGGATCGGATTGGATAGAGGATTGGATAGGATAGAGGATAGGATAGGATAGAGGGTAGGATAGGATAGAGGATAGTATAGGATAGAGGATAGGACATAAGATTGGAGAGGATAGACGATAGGATAGGATAGAGGATAGAATAGGATAGAGCATAGGATAGAGGATAGGATAGAGGATAGGATAGAGGATAGGATAGAGGATAGGATAGAGGATAGGATAGAGGATTGGATAGGATAGAGGATATTATAGGAAAGAGGATATGATATGCTAGAGAATACGATATTATAGAGGATAGGATAGGATAGAGGATCGGATAGGATAGAGGATTGGATAGGATAGAGGATAGGATAGGATAGAGGATAGGATAGGATAGAGGAAAGGATAGGGGATAGGATAGAGGATAGGATAGAGGATAGGATAGGATAGAGGATAGGATAGGATAGCGGAGAGGTTAGGATAGAGGATAGGATAGGATAGAATAGAGGATAGGATAGAGGATAGGATAGGATAGAGGATAGGATAGGATAGAGGATAGGATAGAATAGAGGATAGGATACGATAGAGGATAGGATAGGGGATAGGATAGGATAGAGAATAGGATAGTATAGAGGGTAGGATAGGGGATTGGATAGGATAGAGGATAGGAGACGATGGAGGATAGGATAGGATAGAGGATAGGATAGGATAGAGGATAGGATAGGATAGAGGATAGGATAGGATAGACGATAGGATAGAGGATAGGATAGGATAGCGGATAGGATAGGGGATAGGATAGGATAGAGAATAGGATAGGATAGAGGATAGGATAGGGGATTGGATAGGATAGAGGATAGGATAGGGGATTGGATAGGATAGAGGATATTATAGGAAAGAGGATATGATATGCTAGAGGTTACGATATTATAGAGGATAGGATAGGATAGAGAATCGGATATTATAGAGGATTGGATAGGATAGAGGATAGGATAGGATAGAGGATAGGATAGAGGATCGGAGAGGATAGAGGATCGGATAGGATAGAGGATTGGATTGGATAGAGGATTGGATAGGATAGAGGATAGGATAGGATAGAGGGTAGGATAGGATAGAGGATAGGATAGGATAGAGGATAGGACATAAGATTGGAGAGGATAGACGATAGGATAGGATAGAGGATAGAATAGGATAGAGCATAGGATAGTATAGAGGGTAGGATAGGGGATTGGATAGGATAGAGGATAGGAGACGATGGAGGATAGGATAGGATAGAGGATAGGATAGGATAGAGGATAGGATAGGATAGACGATAGGATAGGATAGAGGATAGAATAGGATAGAGGATAGGATAGAGGATAGGATAGAGGATAGGATAGATAATAGGATAGGATAGAGGATAGGATAGGATAGAGGATAGGATAGAGGATAGGATAGAGGATAGGATAGAGGATAGGATAGAGGATAAGATAGGATAGAGGATCGGATAGGATAGAGGATTGGATAGGATAGAGGATAGGATAGGATAGAGGGTAGGATAGGATAGAGGATAGGATAGGATAGAGGATAGGATAGGGGATAGGATGGAGGATAGGATAGAGGATAGGATAGGATAGAGGATAGGATAGGATAGCGGAGAGGATAGGATAGAGGATCGGATAGGATCGAGGATAGGATAGGATAGAGGATAGGATAGGGGATAGGATAGGATAGGGGATAGGATAGGATAGAGAATGGGATAGGATAGAGGGTAGGATAGGGGATTGGTTAGGATAGAGGATAGGAGACGATGGAGGTTTGGATTGGATAGAGGATAGGATAGGATAGAGGACAGGAGACGATCGAGGATAGGATAGGAGAGAGGATAGGATAGGATAGATAATAGGATAGGATAGAGGATAGGATAGGATAGAGGATTGGATAGGATAGAGGATAGGATAGGATAGCGGATAGGATAGGGGATAGGATAGGATAGAGAATAGGATAGGATAGAGGATAGGATAGGGGATTGGATAGGATAGAGGATATTATAGGAAAGAGGATATGATATGCTAGAGGATACGATATTATAGAGGATAGGATAGGATAGAGAATCGGATATTATAGAGGATTGGATAGGATAGAGGATAGGATAGGATAGAGGAAAGGATAGGGGATAGGATAGAGGATAGGATAGAGGATAGGATAGGATAGAGGATAGGATAGGATAGAGGATAGGATAGAGGATCGGATAGGATAGAGGATTGGATAGGATAGAGGACAGGATAGGATAGAGGATTGGATAGGATAGACGATAGGATAGGATAGAGGATAGGATAGAGGATTGGATAGGATAGAGGATATTATAGGAAAGAGGATATGATATGCTAGAGGATACGATATTATAGAGGATAGGATAAGATAGAGGATCGGATAGGATAGAGGATTGGATAGGATAGAGGATAGGATAGGATAGAGGATAGGATATAGGTTTGGATAGGGTAGAGGATCGGATAGGATAGAGGATATAATAGGATAGAGAATAGGATAGTATAGAGGGTAGGATAGGGGATTGGATAGGATAGAGGATAGGAGACGATGGAGGATAGGATAGGATAGAGGATAGGATAGGATAGAGGATAGGATAGGATAGACGATAGGATAGAGGATAGGATAGGATAGCGGATAGGATAGGGGATAGGATAGGATAGAGAATAGGATAGGATAGAGGATAGGATAGGGGATTGGATAGGATAGAGGATATTATAGGAAAGAGGATATGATATGCTAGAGGATACGATATTATAGAGGATAGGATAGGATAGAGAATCGGATATTATAGAGGATTGGATAGGATAGAGGATAGGATAGAGGATAGGATAGAGGATAGGATAGAGGATAGGATAGAGGATTGGATAGGATAGAGGATATTATAGGAAAGAGGATATGATATGCTAGAGAATACGATATTCTAGAGGATAGGATAGGATAGAGGATCGGATAGGATAGAGGATTGGATAGGATAGAGGATAGGATAGGATAGAGGATAGGATAGGATAGAGGAAAGGATAGGGGATAGGATAGAGGATAGGATAGAGGATCGGAGAGGATAGAGGATAGGATAGGATAGAGGATCGGATAGGATAGAGGATTGGATAGGATAGAGGATAGGATAGGATAGAGGATAGGATAGGATAGAGGAAAGGATAGGGGATAGGATAGAGGATAGGATAGGATAGAGGATAGGATAGGATACAGGATAGGATAGCGGATTGGATAGGATAGAGGATATTATAGGAAAGAGGATATGATATGCTAGAGGATACGATATTATAGAGGATAGGATAGGGGATTGGGTAGGATAGAGGATAGGATAGGATAGAGGATAGGATAGGATTGAGGACAGGATAGGATAGAGGATAGGATAGTATAGAGGATAGGATAGGATAGAGGATAGGATAGGATAGAGGATAGGATAGGATAGAGGATAGGATATGATAGAGGATAGGACATAGGATTGGATAGGATAGACGATAGGATAGGATAGAGGATAGAATAGGATAGAGGATAGTATCGGATAGAGGATAGGATAGGGGATTGGATAGGATAGAGGATTGGATAGGATAGAGAATAGTATAGGATAGAGGGTAGGATAGGGGATTGGATAGGATAGAGGATAGGAGACGATGGAGGTTTGGATAGGATAGAGGATAGGATAGGATAGAGGATAGGATAGGATAGAGGATAGGATAGGATAGATGATAGGATAGCATAGAGGATTGGATATGATAGACGATAGGATAGGATAGAGGATAGGATAGAGGATTGGATAGGATAGAGGATATTATAGGAAAGAGGATATGATATGCTAGAGGATACGATATTATAGAGGATAGGATAGGATAGAGGATAGGATAGGGGATAGGATAGAGGATAGGATAGGATAGAGGGTAGGATAGGATAGAGGATAGGATAGGATAGAGGATAGGACATAAGATTGGTAAGGATAGACGATAGGATAGGATAGAGGATAGGATAGGGGATAGGATAGGATAGAGAATAGGATAGGATAGAGGGTAGGATAGGGGATTGGATAGGATAGAGGATAGGAGACGATGGAGGTTTGGATAGGATAGAGGATAGGATAGGATAGAGGATAGGATAGCATAGAGGATTGGATAGGATAGACGATGGGATAGGATAGAGGATAGAATAGGATAGAGTATAGGATAGAGGATAGGATAGAGGATTGGATAGGATAGAGGATATTATAGGAAAGAGGATATGATATGCTAGAGGATACGATATTATAGAGGATAGGATAGGATAGAGGATAGGATAGGATCGAGGATAGTATAGGATAGAGGGTAGGATAGGGGATTGGATAGGATAGAGGATAGGAGACGATGGAGGTTTGGATAGGGTAGAGGATAGGATATTATAGAGGATAGGATAGGATAGAGAATCGGATATTATAGAGGATTGGATAGGATAGAGGATAGGATAGGATAGAGGATAGGATAGAGGATCGGATAGGATAGAGGATATAATAGGATAGAGGATAGGATATAAGATTGGATAGGATAGACGATAGGATAGGATACAGGATAGAATAGGATAGACGATAGGATCGAGGATAGGATAGAGGATGGGATAGACGATTGGATAGGATAGAGGATATTATAGGAAAGAGGATATGATATGCTAGAGGATACGATATTATAGAGGATAGGATAGGATAGAGGATCGGATAGGATAGAGGATTGGATAGGATAGAGGACAGGATAGGATAGAGGATTGGATAGGATAGACGATAGGATAGGATAGAGGATTGAATAGGATAGAGGATAGGATAGAGGATAGGATAGAGGATTGGATGGGATAGAGGATATTATAGGATAGAGGATATGATATGCTAGAGGATACGATATTATAGAGGATAGGATATGATGGAGGATCGGATTGGATAGAGGATTGGATAGGATAGAGGATAGGATAGGGGATAGGATAGAGGATAGGATAGAGGATAGGATAGGATAGGGGATAGGATAGAGGATAGGATAGAGGATAGGATAGGATAGAGGATAGGATAGGATAGCGGAGAGGATAGGATAGAGGATCGGATAGGATCGAGGATAGTATAGGATAGAGGGTATGATAGGGGATTGGATAGGATAGAGGATAGGAGACGATGGAGGTTTGGATAGGGTAGAGGATAGGATAGGATAGAGGATAGGATAGGATAGAGGATAGGATAGCATAGAGGATTGGATAGGATAGACGATAGGATAGGATAGAGGATTGGATAGGATAGAGGATAGGATAGGATAGAGGATAGGATAGGATAGAGGATAGGATAGGATAGAGGAAAGGATAGGGGATAGGATAGAGGATAGGATAGAGGATAGGATAGGATAGAGGATAGGATAGGATAGCGGAGAGGTTAGGATAGAGGATAGGATAGGATAGAATAGAGGATAGGATAGAGGATAGGATAGGATAGAGGATAGGATAGGATAGAGGATAGGATAGAATAGAGGATAGGATAGGGGATAGGATAGAGGATAGGATAGAGGATAGGATAGGATAGCGGAGAGGATAGGATAGGATAGAGGATAGGATAGGATAGGATAGGGGATAGGATAGGACAGAGGATAGGATAGGATAGAGGATTGGATAGGATAGAGGATAGGATAGGATAGGGGATAGGATAGAGGATAGGATAGAGGATAGGATAGGATAGAGGATAGGATAGGATAGCGGAGAGGATAGGATAGAGGATCGGATAGGATCGAGGATAGTATAGGATAGAGGGTATGATAGGGGATTGGATAGGATAGAGGATAGGAGACGATGGAGGTTTGGATAGGGTAGAGGATAGGATAGGATAGAGGATAGGATAGGATAGAGGATAGGATAGCATAGAGGATTGGATAGGATAGACGATAGGATAGGATAGAGGATAGAATAGGATAGAGGATAGGATAGAGGATAGGATAGAGGATTGGATAGGATAGAGGATATTATAGGATAGAGGATATGATATGCTAGAGGATACGATATTTTAGAGGGTAGGATAGGATAGAGGATCGGATAGGATAGACGATTGGATAGGATTGAGGATAGGATAGGATAGGGGGTAGGATAGGATAGAGGATAGGATAGGATAGAGGATAGGACATAAGATGGGATAGGATAGACGATAGGATAGAATAGAGGATAGAATAGGATAGAGGATAGGATAGAGGATAGGATCGAGGATAGGATAGAGGATAGAATAGGATAGAGGATAGGATAGAGGATAGGATCGAGGATAGGATAGAGGATAGATTAGAGGATAGGATAGAGGATTGGATAGGATAGAGGATATTATAGGATAGAGGATATGATATGCTAGAGGGTAGGATAGGATAGAGGATCGGATAGGATAGAGGATTGGATAGGATAGAGGATAGGATAGGATAGAGGGTAGGATAGGATAGAGGATAGGATAGGATAGAGCATAGGATAGGGGATAGGATAGAGGATAGGATAGGGGATAGGATAGGATAGAGGATAGGATAGGATAGAGGATAGGATAGGATAGCGGTGAGGATAGGATAGAGGATCGGATAGGATAGAGGATAGGGTAGGGGATAGGATAGGATAGAGAATAGGATAGGATAGAGGGTAGGATAGGGGATTGGATAGGATAGAGGATAGGAGACGATGGAGGTTTGGATAGGATAGAGGATAGGATAGGATAGAGGATAGGATAGGATAGATAATAGGATAGCATAGAGGATTGGATAGGATAGACGATAGGATAGGATAGAGGATAGAATAGGATAGAGTATAGGATAGAGGATAGGATAGAGGATTGGATAGGATAGAGGATATTATAGGAAAGAGGATATGATATGCTAGAGGATACGATATTATAGAGGATAGTATAGGATTGAGGATCGGATAGGACAGAGGATTGGATAGGATAGAGGATAGGAAAGGATAGAGGGTAGGATAGGATAGAGGATAGGGTAGAGGATAGGATCGAGGATAGGATAGAGGATAGGATAGAGGATAGGATAGAGGATTGGATAGGATAGAGGATAGGATAGGATAGAGGATAGGATAGGGGATAGGATAGGATAGAGAATAGGATAGGATAGAGGGTAGCATAGGATAGAGGATAGGATAGGATAGAGGATAGGACATATGATTGGATAGGATAGACGATAGGATAGGATAGAGGATAGAATAGGATAGAGGATAGGATAGAGGATAGGATAGAGGATAGGATAGATAATAGGATAGGATAGAGGATAGGATAGGATAGAGGATAGGATAGGATAGAGGATAGGATAGAGGATAGGATAGAGGATAAGATAGGATAGAGGATCGGATAGGATAGAGGATTGGATAGGATAGAGGATAGGATCGGATAGAGGGTAGGATAGGATAGAGGATAGGATAGGATAGAGGATAGGATAGGATAGACGATAGGATAGAGGATAGGATAGGATAGCGGATAGGATAGGGGATAGGATAGGATAGAGGATAGGAGACGATGGAGGATAGGATAGGATAGAGGATAGGATAGGATAGAGGATAGGATAGGATAGAGGATAGGATAGGATAGACGATAGGATAGAGGATAGGATAGGATAGCGGATAGGATAGGGGATAGGATAGGATAGAGAATAGGATAGGATAGAGGATAGGATAGGGGATTGGATAGGATAGAGGATAGGATAGGGGATTGGATAGGATAGAGGATATTATAGGAAAGAGGATATGATATGCTAGAGGTTACGATATTATAGAGGATAGGATAGGATAGAGAATCGGATATTATAGAGGATTGGATAGGATAGAGGATAGGATAGGATAGAGGATAGGATAGAGGATCGGAGAGGATAGAGGATCGGATAGGATAGAGGATTGGATTGGATAGAGGATTGGATAGGATAGAGGATAGGATAGGATAGAGGGTAGGATAGGATAGAGGATAGGATAGGATAGAGGATAGGACATAAGATTGGAGAGGATAGACGATAGGATAGGATAGAGGATAGAATAGGATAGAGCATAGGATAGAGGATAGGATAGAGGATAGGATAGAGGATAGGATAGAGGATAGGATAGAGGATAGGATAGAGGATTGGATAGGATAGAGGATATTATAGGAAAGAGGATATGATATGCTAGAGAATACGATATTATAGAGGATAGGATAGGATAGAGGATCGGATAGGATAGAGGATTGGATAGGATAGAGGATAGGATAGGATAGAGGATAGGATAGGATAGAGGAAAGGATAGGGGATAGGATAGAGGATAGGATAGAGGATAGGATAGGATAGAGGATAGGATAGGATAGAGGATAGGATAGGATAGCGGAGAGGTTAGGATAGAGGATAGGATAGGATAGAATAGAGGATAGGATAGAGGATAGGATAGGATAGAGGATAGGATAGGATAGAGGATAGGATAGAATAGAGGATAGGATAGGATAGAGGATAGGATAGGGGATAGGATAGGATAGAGAATAGGATAGTATAGAGGGTAGGATAGGGGATTGGATAGGATAGAGGATAGGAGACGATGGAGGATAGGATAGGATAGAGGATAGGATAGGATAGAGGATAGGATAGGATAGAGGATAGGATAGGATAGACGATAGGATAGAGGATAGGATAGGATAGCGGATAGGATAGGGGATAGGATAGGATAGAGAATAGGATAGGATAGAGGATAGGATAGGGGATTGGATAGGATAGAGGATAGGATAGGGGATTGGATAGGATAGAGGATATTATAGGAAAGAGGATATGATATGCTAGAGGATACGATATTATAGAGGATAGGATAGGATAGAGAATCGGATATTATAGAGGATTGCATAGGATAGAGGATAGGATAGGATAGAGGATAGGATAGAGGATCGGAGAGGATAGAGGATCGGATAGGATAGAGGATTGGATAGGATAGAGGACAGGATAGGATAGAGGATTGGATAGGATAGACGATAGGATAGGATAGAGGATTGAATAGGATAGAGGATAGGATAGAGGATAGGATAGAGGATTGGATGGGATAGAGGATATTATAGGATAGAGGATATGATATGCTAGAGGATACGATATTATAGAGGATAGGATAGGGGATTGGGTAGGATAGAGGATAGGATAGGATAGAGGATAGGATAGGATTGAGGACAGGATAGGATAGAGGATAGGATAGTATAGAGGATAGGATAGGATAGAGGATTGGATAGGATAGAGAATAGTATAGGATAGAGGGTAGGATAGGGGATTGGATAGGATAGAGGATAGGAGACGATGGAGGTTTGGATAGGATAGAGGATAGGATAGGATAGAGGATAGGATAGGATAGAGGATAGGATAGGATAGAGGATAGGATAGCATAGAGGATTGGATATGATAGACGATAGTATAGGATAGAGGATAGGATAGAGGATTGGATAGGATAGAGGATATTATAGGAAAGAGGATATGATATGCTAGAGGATACGATATTATAGAGGATAGGATAGGATAGAGGATAGGATAGGGGATAGGATAGAGGATAGGATAGGATAGAGGGTAGGATAGGATAGAGGATAGGATAGGATAGAGGATAGGACATAAGATTGGTAAGGATAGACGATAGGATAGGATAGAGGATAGGATAGGGGATAGGATAGGATAGAGGATAGGATAGGGGATAGGATAGGATAGAGAATAGGATAGGATAGAGGGTAGGATAGGGGATTGGATAGGATAGAGGATAGGAGACGATGGAGGTTTGGATAGGATAGAGGATAGGATAGGATAGAGGATAGGAGACGATGGAGGTTTGGATAGGATAGAGGATAGGATAGGATAGAGGATAGGATAGCATAGAGGATTGGATAGGATAGACGATGGGATAGGATAGAGGATAGAATAGGATAGAGTATAGGATAGAGGATAGGATAGAGGATTGGATAGGATAGAGGATATTATAGGAAAGAGGATATGATATGCTAGAGGATACGATATTATAGAGGATAGGATAGGATAGAGGATAGGATAGGGGATAGGATAGAGGATAGGATAGAGGATAGGATAGGGGATAGGATAGAGGATAGGATAGAGGATAGGATAGGATAGAGGATAGGATAGGATAGCGGAGAGGATAGGATAGGATAGAGGATAGGATAGGATAGGATAGGGGATAGGATAGGACAGAGGATAGGATAGGATAGAGGATTGGATAGGATAGAGGATAGGATAGGATAGGGGATAGGATAGAGGATAGGATAGAGGATAGGATAGGATAGAGGATAGGATAGGATAGCGGAGAGGATAGGATAGAGGATCGGATAGGATCGAGGATAGTATAGGATAGAGGGTAGGATAGGGGATTGGATAGGATAGAGGATAGGAGACGATGGAGGTTTGGATAGGGTAGAGGATAGGATAGGATAGAGGATAGGATAGGATTGAGGATAGGATAGCATAGAGGATTGGATAGGATAGACGATAGGATAGGATAGAGGATAGAATAGGATAGAGGATAGGATAGAGGATAGGATAGAGGATTGGATAGGATAGAGGATATTATAGGATAGAGGATATGATATGCTAGAGGATACGATATTTTAGAGGGTAGGATAGGATAGAGGATCGGATAGGATAGACGATTGGATAGGATTGAGGATAGGATAGGATAGGTGGTAGGATAGGATAGAGGATAGGATAGGATAGAGGATAGGACATAAGATGGGATAGGATAGACGATAGGATAGAATAGAGGATAGAATAGGATAGAGGATAGGATAGAGGATAGGATCGAGGATAGGATAGAGGATAGAATAGGATAGAGGATAGGATAGAGGATAGGATCGTGGATAGGATAGAGGATAGGATAGAGGATAGGATAGAGGATTGGATAGGATAGAGGATATTATAGGATAGAGGATATGATATGCTAGAGGGTAGGATAGGATAGAGGATCGGATAGGATAGAGGATTGGATAGGATAGAGGATAGGATAGGATAGAGGGTAGGATAGGATAGAGGATAGGATAGGATAGAG
The DNA here is from genome assembly GCF_050948215.1 of Halictus rubicundus. Taxonomy (NCBI): domain Eukaryota; kingdom Metazoa; phylum Arthropoda; class Insecta; order Hymenoptera; family Halictidae; genus Halictus; species Halictus rubicundus. The sequence goes on from NW_027488560.1 coordinate 871,535, forward strand.
CATAGGATAGGGGATAGGATAGAGGATAGGATAGAGGATAGCATAGGATAGAGGATAGGATAGGATAGAGGATAGGATAGGATAGCGGAGAGGATAGGATAGAGGATCGGATAGGATAGAGGATAGGATAGGGGATAGGATAGGATAGAGAATAGGATAGGATAGAGGGTAGGATAGGGGATTGGATAGGATAGAGGATAGGAGACGATGGAGGTTTGGATAGGATAGAGGATACGATATTATAGAGGATAGGATAGGATAGAGGATAGGATAGGGGATAGGATAGAGGATAGGATAGGATAGAGGGTAGGATAGGATAGAGGATAGGATAGGATAGAGGGTAGGATAGGATAGAGGATAGGATAGTATAGAGGATTTGACATAAGATTGGTTAGGATAGACGATAGGATAGGATAGACGATAGGATAGGGGATAGGATAGGATAGAGAATAGGATAGGATAGAGGGTAGGATAGGGGATTGGATAGAGGATAGGATAGAGGATAGGATAGATAATAGGATAGGATAGAGAATAGGATAGGATAGAGGATAGGATAGGATAGAGGATAGGATAGAGGATAGGATAGAGGATAGGATAGGATAGAGGATAGGATAGTATAGCGGAGAGAATAGGATAGAGGATCGGATAGGATAGAGGATTGGATAGGATAGAGGATAGGATAGGATAGCGGATAAGATAGGGGATAGGATAGGAAAGAGAATAGGATAGGATAGAGGATAGGATAGGGGATTGGATAGGATACAGGATATAATAGGAATGAGGATATGATTTCCTAGAGGATACGATATTATAGAGGGTAGTATAGGATTGAGGATCGGATAGGACAGAGGATTGGGTAGGATAGAGGATAGGATAGTATAGAGGGTAGGATAGGATAGAGGATAGGATAGGATAGAGGATAGGATAGGGGATAGGATGGAGGATAGGATAGAGGATAGGATAGGATAGAGGATAGGATAGGATAGCGGAGAGGATAGGATAGAGGATCGGATAGGATCGAGGATAGGATAGGATAGAGGATAGGATAGGGGATAGGATAGGATAGGGGATAGGATAGGATAGAGAATGGGATAGGATAGAGGGTAGGATAGGGGATTGGTTAGGATAGAGGATAGGAGACGATGGAGGTTTGGATTGGATAGAGGATAGGATAGGATAGAGGACAGGAGACGATCGAGGATAGGATAGGAGAGAGGATAGGATAGGATAGATAATAGGATAGGATAGAGGATAGGATAGGATAGAGGATTGGATAGGATAGAGGATAGGATAGGATAGCGGATAGGATAGGGGATAGGATAGGATAGAGAATAGGATAGGATAGAGGATAGGATAGGGGATTGGATAGGATAGAGGATATTATAGGAAAGAGGATATGATATGCTAGAGGATACGATATTATAGAGGATAGGATAGGATAGAGAATCGGATATTATAGAGGATTGGATAGGATAGAGGATAGGATAGGATAGAGGAAAGGATAGGGGATAGGATAGAGGATAGGATAGAGGATAGGATAGGATAGAGGATAGGATAGGATAGAGGATAGGATAGAGGATCGGATAGGATAGAGGATTGGATAGGATAGAGGACAGGATAGGATAGAGGATTGGATAGGATAGACGATAGGATAGGATAGAGGATAGGATAGAGGATTGGATAGGATAGAGGATATTATAGGAAAGAGGATATGATATGCTAGAGGATACGATATTATAGAGGATAGGATAAGATAGAGGATCGGATAGGATAGAGGATTGGATAGGATAGAGGATAGGATAGGATAGAGGATAGGATATAGGTTTGGATAGGGTAGAGGATCGGATAGGATAGAGGATATAATAGGATAGAGAATAGGATAGTATAGAGGGTAGGATAGGGGATTGGATAGGATAGAGGATAGGAGACGATGGAGGATAGGATAGGATAGAGGATAGGATAGGATAGAGGATAGGATAGGATAGACGATAGGATAGAGGATAGGATAGGATAGCGGATAGGATAGGGGATAGGATAGGATAGAGAATAGGATAGGATAGAGGATAGGATAGGGGATTGGATAGGATAGAGGATATTATAGGAAAGAGGATATGATATGCTAGAGGATACGATATTCTAGAGGATAGGATAGGATAGAGAATCGGATATTATAGAGGATTGGATAGGATAGAGGATAGGATAGGATAGAGGATATGATATGCTAGAGGATACGATATTATAGAGGATAGGATATGATGGAGGATCGGATAGGATAGAGGATTGGATAGGATAGAGGATAGGATAGGATAGAGGATAGGATAGGATAGAGGAAAGGATAGGGGATAGGATAGAGGATAGGATAGAGGATAGGATAGGATAGAGGATAGGATAGGATAGCGGAGAGGTTAGGATAGAGGATAGGATAGGATAGAATAGAGGATAGGATAGAGGATAGGATAGGATAGAGGATAGGATAGGATAGAAGATAGGATAGAATAGAGGATAGGATAGGATAGAGGATAGGATAGGGGATAGGATAGGATAGAGAATAGGATAGTATAGAGGGTAGGATAGGGGATTGGATAGGATAGAGGATAGGAGACGATGGAGGATAGGATAGGATAGAGGATAGGATAGGATAGAGGATAGGATAGGATAGAGGATAGGATAGGATAGACGATAGGATAGGATAGAGGATAGGATAGGATAGAGGATAGGATAGGATAGACGATAGGATAGAGGATAGGATAGGATAGCGGATAGGATAGGGGATAGGATAGGATAGAGAATAGGATAGGATAGAGGATAGGATAGGGGATTGGATAGGATAGAGGATAGGATAGGGGATTGGATAGGATAGAGGATATTATAGGAAAGAGGATATGATATGCTAGAGGATACGATATTATAGAGGATAGGATAGGATAGAGAATCGGATATTATAGAGGATTGGATAGGATAGAGGATAGGATAGGATAGAGGATAGGATAGAGGATCGGAGAGGATAGAGGATAGGATAGGATAGAGGATAGGATAGGATACAGGATAGGATAGCGGATTGGATAGGATAGAGGATATTATAGGAAAGAGGATATGATATGCTAGAGGATACGATATTATAGAGGATAGGATAGGATAGAGAATCGGATATTATAGAGGATTGGATAGGATAGAGGATAGGATAGGATAGAGGATAGGATAGAGGATCGGAGAGGATAGAGGATCGGATAGGATAGAGGATTGGATTGGATAGAGGATTGGATAGGATAGAGGATAGGATAGGATAGAGGGTAGGATAGGATAGAGGATAGGATAGGATAGAGGATAGGACATAAGATTGGAGAGGATAGACGATAGGATAGGATAGAGGATAGAATAGGATAGAGCATAGGATAGAGGATAGGATAGAGGATAGGATAGAGGATAGGATAGAGGATAGGATAGAGGATAGGATAGAGGATTGGATAGGATAGAGGATATTATAGGAAAGAGGATATGATATGCTAGAGAATACGATATTATAGAGGATAGGATAGGATAGAGGATCGGATAGGATAGAGGATTGGATAGGATAGAGGATAGGATAGGATAGAGGATAGGATAGGATAGAGGAAAGGATAGGGGATAGGATAGAGGATAGGATAGAGGATAGGATAGGATAGAGGATAGGATAGGATAGCGGAGAGGTTAGGATAGAGGATAGGATAGGATAGAATAGAGGATAGGATAGAGGATAGGATAGGATAGAGGATAGGATAGGATAGAGGATAGGATAGAATAGAGGATAGGATAGGATAGAGGATAGGATAGGGGATAGGATAGGATAGAGAATAGGATAGTATAGAGGGTAGGATAGGGGATTGGATAGGATAGAGGATAGGAGACGATGGAGGATAGGATAGGATAGAGGATAGGATAGGATAGAGGATAGGATAGGATAGAGGATAGGATAGGATAGACGATAGGATAGAGGATAGGATAGGATAGCGGATAGGATAGGGGATAGGATAGGATAGAGAATAGGATAGGATAGAGGATAGGATAGGGGATTGGATAGGATAGAGGATAGGATAGGGGATTGGATAGGATAGAGGATATTATAGGAAAGAGGATATGATATGCTAGAGGATACGATATTATAGAGGATAGGATAGGATAGAGAATCGGATATTATAGAGGATTGCATAGGATAGAGGATAGGATAGGATAGAGGATAGGATAGAGGATCGGAGAGGATAGAGGATCGGATAGGATAGAGGATTGGATAGGATAGAGGACAGGATAGGATAGAGGATTGGATAGGATAGACGATAGGATAGGATAGAGGATTGAATAGGATAGAGGATAGGATAGAGGATAGGATAGAGGATTGGATGGGATAGAGGATATTATAGGATAGAGGATATGATATGCTAGAGGATACGATATTATAGAGGATAGGATAGGGGATTGGGTAGGATAGAGGATAGGATAGGATAGAGGATAGGATAGGATTGAGGACAGGATAGGATAGAGGATAGGATAGTATAGAGGATAGGATAGGATAGAGGATTGGATAGGATAGAGAATAGTATAGGATAGAGGGTAGGATAGGGGATTGGATAGGATAGAGGATAGGAGACGATGGAGGTTTGGATAGGATAGAGGATAGGATAGGATAGAGGATAGGATAGGATAGAGGATAGGATAGGATAGAGGATAGGATAGCATAGAGGATTGGATATGATAGACGATAGTATAGGATAGAGGATAGGATAGAGGATTGGATAGGATAGAGGATATTATAGGAAAGAGGATATGATATGCTAGAGGATACGATATTATAGAGGATAGGATAGGATAGAGGATAGGATAGGGGATAGGATAGAGGATAGGATAGGATAGAGGGTAGGATAGGATAGAGGATAGGATAGGATAGAGGATAGGACATAAGATTGGTAAGGATAGACGATAGGATAGGATAGAGGATAGGATAGGGGATAGGATAGGATAGAGGATAGGATAGGGGTAGGATAGGATAGAGAATAGGATAGGATAGAGGGTAGGATAGGGGATTGGATAGGATAGAGGATAGGAGACGATGGAGGTTTGGATAGGATAGAGGATAGGATAGGATAGAGGATAGGAGACGATGGAGGTTTGGATAGGATAGAGGATAGGATAGGATAGAGGATAGGATAGCATAGAGGATTGGATAGGATAGACGATGGGATAGGATAGAGGATAGAATAGGATAGAGTATAGGATAGAGGATAGGATAGAGGATTGGATAGGATAGAGGATATTATAGGAAAGAGGATATGATATGCTAGAGGATACGATATTATAGAGGATAGGATAGGATAGAGGATAGGATAGGGGATAGGATAGAGGATAGGATAGAGGATAGGATAGGGGATAGGATAGAGGATAGGATAGAGGATAGGATAGGATAGAGGATAGGATAGGATAGCGGAGAGGATAGGATAGGATAGAGGATAGGATAGGATAGGATAGGGGATAGGATAGGACAGAGGATAGGATAGGATAGAGGATTGGATAGGATAGAGGATAGGATAGGATAGGGGATAGGATAGAGGATAGGATAGAGGATAGGATAGGATAGAGGATAGGATAGGATAGCGGAGAGGATAGGATAGAGGATCGGATAGGATCGAGGATAGTATAGGATAGAGGGTAGGATAGGGGATTGGATAGGATAGAGGATAGGAGACGATGGAGGTTTGGATAGGGTAGAGGATAGGATAGGATAGAGGATAGGATAGGATTGAGGATAGGATAGCATAGAGGATTGGATAGGATAGACGATAGGATAGGATAGAGGATAGAATAGGATAGAGGATAGGATAGAGGATAGGATAGAGGATTGGATAGGATAGAGGATATTATAGGATAGAGGATATGATATGCTAGAGGATACGATATTTTAGAGGGTAGGATAGGATAGAGGATCGGATAGGATAGACGATTGGATAGGATTGAGGATAGGATAGGATAGGTGGTAGGATAGGATAGAGGATAGGATAGGATAGAGGATAGGACATAAGATGGGATAGGATAGACGATAGGATAGAATAGAGGATAGAATAGGATAGAGGATAGGATAGAGGATAGGATCGAGGATAGGATAGAGGATAGAATAGGATAGAGGATAGGATAGAGGATAGGATCGTGGATAGGATAGAGGATAGGATAGAGGATAGGATAGAGGATTGGATAGGATAGAGGATATTATAGGAGAGAGGATATGATATGCTAGAGGGTAGGATAGGATAGAGGATCGGATAGGATAGAGGATTGGATAGGATAGAGGATAGGATAGGATAGAGGGTAGGATAGGATAGAGGATAGGATAGGATAGAGCATAGGATAGGGGATAGGATAGAGGATAGGATAGAGGATAGCATAGGATAGAGGATAGGATAGGATAGAGGATAGGATAGGATAGCGGAGAGGATAGGATAGAGGATCGGATAGGATAGAGGATAGGATAGGGGATAGGATAGGATAGAGAATAGGATAGGATAGAGGGTAGGATAGGGGATTGGATAGGATAGAGGATAGGAGACGATGGAGGTTTGGATAGGATAGAGGATACGATATTATAGAGGATAGGATAGGATAGAGGATAGGATAGGGGATAGGATAGAGGATAGGATAGGATAGAGGGTAGGATAGGATAGAGGATAGGATAGGATAGAGGGTAGGATAGGATAGAGGATAGGATAGTATAGAGGATTTGACATAAGATTGGTTAGGATAGACGATAGGATAGGATAGACGATAGGATAGGGGATAGGATAGGATAGAGAATAGGATAGGATAGAGGGTAGGATAGGGGATTGGATAGAGGATAGGATAGAGGATAGGATAGATAATAGGATAGGATAGAGAATAGGATAGGATAGAGGATAGGATAGGATAGAGGATAGGATAGAGGATAGGATAGAGGATAGGATAGGATAGAGGATAGGATAGTATAGCGGAGAGAATAGGATAGAGGATCGGATAGGATAGAGGATTGGATAGGATAGAGGATAGGATAGGATAGCGGATAAGATAGGGGATAGGATAGGAAAGAGAATAGGATAGGATAGAGGATAGGATAGGGGATTGGATAGGATACAGGATATAATAGGAATGATGATATGATTTCCTAGAGGATACGATATTATAGAGGGTAGTATAGGATTGAGGATCGGATAGGACAGAGGATTGGGTAGGATAGAGGATAGGATAGTATAGAGGGTAGGATAGGATAGAGGATAGGATAGGATAGAGGATAGGATAGGGGATAGGATGGAGGATAGGATAGAGGATAGGATAGGATAGAGGATAGGATAGGATAGCGGAGAGGATAGGATAGAGGATCGGATAGGATCGAGGATAGGATAGGATAGAGGATAGGATAGGGGATAGGATAGGATAGGGGATAGGATAGGATAGAGAATGGGATAGGATAGAGGGTAGGATAGGGGATTGGTTAGGATAGAGGATAGGAGACGATGGAGGTTTGGATTGGATAGAGGATAGGATAGGATAGAGGACAGGAGACGATCGAGGATAGGATAGGAGAGAGGATAGGATAGGATAGATAATAGGATAGGATAGAGGATAGGATAGGATAGAGGATTGGATAGGATAGAGGATAGGATAGGATAGCGGATAGGATAGGGGATAGGATAGGATAGAGAATAGGATAGGATAGAGGATAGGATAGGGGATTGGATAGGATAGAGGATATTATAGGAAAGAGGATATGATATGCTAGAGGATACGATATTATAGAGGATAGGATAGGATAGAGAATCGGATATTATAGAGGATTGGATAGGATAGAGGATAGGATAGGATAGAGGAAAGGATAGGGGATAGGATAGAGGATAGGATAGAGGATAGGATAGGATAGAGGATAGGATAGGATAGAGGATAGGATAGAGGATCGGATAGGATAGAGGATTGGATAGGATAGAGGACAGGATAGGATAGAGGATTGGATAGGATAGACGATAGGATAGGATAGAGGATAGGATAGAGGATTGGATAGGATAGAGGATATTATAGGAAAGAGGATATGATATGCTAGAGGATACGATATTATAGAGGATAGGATAAGATAGAGGATCGGATAGGATAGAGGATTGGATAGGATAGAGGATAGGATAGGATAGAGGATAGGATATAGGTTTGGATAGGGTAGAGGATCGGATAGGATAGAGGATATAATAGGATAGAGAATAGGATAGTATAGAGGGTAGGATAGGGGATTGGATAGGATAGAGGATAGGAGACGATGGAGGATAGGATAGGATAGAGGATAGGATAGGATAGAGGATAGGATAGGATAGACGATAGGATAGAGGATAGGATAGGATAGCGGATAGGATAGGGGATAGGATAGGATAGAGAATAGGATAGGATAGAGGATAGGATAGGGGATTGGATAGGATAGAGGATATTATAGGAAAGAGGATATGATATGCTAGAGGATACGATATTCTAGAGGATAGGATAGGATAGAGAATCGGATATTATAGAGGATTGGATAGGATAGAGGATAGGATAGGATAGAGGATATGATATGCTAGAGGATACGATATTATAGAGGATAGGATATGATGGAGGATCGGATAGGATAGAGGATTGGATAGGATAGAGGATAGGATAGGATAGAGGATAGGATAGGATAGAGGAAAGGATAGGGGATAGGATAGAGGATAGGATAGAGGATAGGATAGGATAGAGGATAGGATAGGATAGAGGATAGGATAGGATAGCGGAGAGGTTAGGATAGAGGATAGGATAGGATAGAATAGAGGATAGGATAGAGGATAGGATAGGATAGAGGATAGGATAGGATAGAAGATAGGATAGAATAGAGGATAGGATAGGATAGAGGATAGGATAGGGGATAGGATAGGATAGAGAATAGGATAGTATAGAGGGTAGGATAGGGGATTGGATAGGATAGAGGATAGGAGACGATGGAGGATAGGATAGGATAGAGGATAGGATAGGATAGAGGATAGGATAGGATAGAGGATAGGATAGGATAGACGATAGGATAGGATAGAGGATAGGATAGGATAGAGGATAGGATAGGATAGACGATAGGATAGAGGATAGGATAGGATAGCGGATAGGATAGGGGATAGGATAGGATAGAGAATAGGATAGGATAGAGGATAGGATAGGGGATTGGATAGGATAGAGGATAGGATAGGGGATTGGATAGGATAGAGGATATTATAGGAAAGAGGATATGATATGCTAGAGGATACGATATTATAGAGGATAGGATAGGATAGAGAATCGGATATTATAGAGGATTGGATAGGATAGAGGATAGGATAGGATAGAGGATAGGATAGAGGATCGGAGAGGATAGAGGATAGGATAGGATAGAGGATAGGATAGGATACAGGATAGGATAGCGGATTGGATAGGATAGAGGATATTATAGGAAAGAGGATATGATGTGCTAGAGGATACGATATTATAGAGGATAGGATAGGGGATTGGGTAGGATAGAGGATAGGATAGGATAGAGGATAGGATAGGATTGAGGACAGGATAGGATAGAGGATAGGATAGTATAGAGGATAGGATAGGATAGAGGATAGGATAGGATAGAGGATAGGATAGGATAGAGGATAGGATATGATAGAGGATAGGACATAGGATTGGATAGGATAGACGATAGGATAGGATAGAGGATAGAATAGGATAGAGGATAGTATCGGATAGAGGATAGGATAGGGGATTGGATAGGATAGAGGATTGGATAGGATAGAGAATAGTATAGGATAGAGGGTAGGATAGGGGATTGGATAGGATAGAGGATAGGAGACGATGGAGGTTTGGATAGGATAGAGGATAGGATAGGATAGAGGATAGGATAGGATAGAGGATAGGATAGGATAGAGGATACGATATTATAGAGGATAGGATAGGGGATTGGGTAGGATAGAGGATAGGATAGGATAGAGGATAGGATAGGATTGAGGACAGGATAGGATAGAGGATAGGATAGTATAGAGGATAGGATAGGATAGACGATAGGATAGGATAGAGGATAGGATAGGATAGAGGATAGGATATGATAGAGGATAGGACATAGGATTGGATAGGATAGACGATAGGATAGGATAGAGGATAGAATAGGATAGAGGATAGTATCGGATAGAGGATAGGATAGGGGATTGGATAGGATAGAGGATTGGATAGGATAGAGAATAGTATAGGATAGAGGGTAGGATAGGGGATTGGATAGGATAGAGGATAGGAGACGATGGAGGTTTGGATAGGATAGAGGATAGGATAGGATAGAGGATAGGATAGGATAGAGGATAGGATAGCATAGAGGATTGGATATGATAGACGATAGTATAGGATAGAGGATAGGATAGAGGATTGGATAGGATAGAGGATATTATAGGAAAGAGGATATGATATGCTAGAGGATACGATATTATAGAGGATAGGATAGGATAGAGGATAGGATAGGGGATAGGATAGAGGATAGGATAGGATAGAGGGTAGGATAGGATAGAGGATAGGACATAAGATTGGTAAGGATAGACGATAGGATAGGATAGAGGATAGGATAGGGGATAGGATAGGATAGAGAATAGGATAGGATAGAGGGTAGGATAGGGGATTGGATAGGATAGAGGATAGGAGACGATGGAGGTTTGGATAGGATAGAGGATAGGATAGGATAGAGGATAGGATAGCATAGAGGATTGGATAGGATAGACGATGGGATAGGATAGAGGATAGAATAGGATAGAGTATAGGATAGAGGATAGGATAGAGGATTGGATAGGATAGAGGATATTATAGGAAAGAGGATATGATATGCTAGAGGATACGATATTATAGAGGATAGGATAGGATAGAGGATAGGATAGGGGATAGGATAGAGGATAGGATAGAGGATAGGATAGGGGATAGGATAGAGGATAGGATAGAGGATAGGATAGGATAGAGGATAGGATAGGATAGCGGAGAGGATAGGATAGGATAGAGGATAGGATAGGATAGGATAGGGGATAGGATAGGACAGAGGATAGGATAGGATAGAGGATTGGATAGGATAGAGGATAGGATAGGATAGGGGATAGGATAGAGGATAGGATAGAGGATAGGATAGGATAGAGGATAGGATAGGATAGCGGAGAGGATAGGATAGAGGATCGGATAGGATCGAGGATAGTATAGGATAGAGGGTAGGATAGGGGATTGGATAGGATAGAGGATAGGAGACGATGGAGGTTTGGATAGGGTAGAGGATAGGATAGGATAGAGGATAGGATAGGATAGAGGATAGGATAGCATAGAGGATTGGATAGGATAGACGATAGGATAGGATAGAGGATAGAATAGGATAGAGGATAGGATAGAGGATAGGATAGAGGATTGGATAGGATAGAGGATATTATAGGATAGAGGATATGATATGCTAGAGGATACGATATTTTAGAGGGTAGGATAGGATAGAGGATCGGATAGGATAGACGATTGGATAGGATTGAGGATAGGATAGGATAGGTGGTAGGATAGGATAGAGGATAGGATAGGATAGAGGATAGGACATAAGATGGGATAGGATAGACGATAGGATAGAATAGAGGATAGAATAGGATAGAGGATAGGATAGAGGATAGGATCGAGGATAGGATAGAGGATAGAATAGGATAGAGGATAGGATAGAGGATAGGATCGTGGATAGGATAGAGGATAGGATAGAGGATAGGATAGAGGATTGGATAGGATAGAGGATATTATAGGATAGAGGATATGATATGCTAGAGGGTAGGATAGGATAGAGGATCGGATAGGATAGAGGATTGGATAGGATAGAGGATAGGATAGGATAGAGGGTAGGATAGGATAGAGGATAGGATAGGATAGAGCATAGGATAGGGGATAGGATAGAGGATAGGATAGAGGATAGCATAGGATAGAGGATAGGATAGGATAGAGGATAGGATAGGATAGCGGAGAGGATAGGATAGAGGATCGGATAGGATAGAGGATAGGATAGGGGATAGGATAGGATAGAGAATAGGATAGGATAGAGGGTAGGATAGGGGATTGGATAGGATAGAGGATAGGAGACGATGGAGGTTTGGATAGGATAGAGGATACGATATTATAGAGGATAGGATAGGATAGAGGATAGGATAGGGGATAGGATAGAGGATAGGATAGGATAGAGGGTAGGATAGGATAGAGGATAGGATAGGATAGAGGGTAGGATAGGATAGAGGATAGGATAGTATAGAGGATAGAACATAAGATTGGTTAGGATAGACGATAGGATAGGATAGACGATAGGATAGGGGATAGGATAGGATAGAGAATAGGATAGGATAGCGGATAAGATAGGGGATAGGATAGGAAAGAGAATAGGATAGGATAGAGGATAGGATAGGGGATTGGATAGGATACAGGATATAATAGGAATGAGGATATGATTTCCTAGAGGATACGATATTATAGAGGGTAGTATAGGATTGAGGATCGGATAGGACAGAGGATTGGGTAGGATAGAGGATAGGAAAGGATAGAGGGTAGGATAGGATAGAGGATTGGATAGGATAGAGGATAGGATAGGATAGCGGATAAGATAGGGGATAGGATAGGAAAGAGAATAGGATAGGATAGAGGATAGGATAGGGGATTGGATAGGATACAGGATATAATAGGAATGAGGATATGATTTCCTAGAGGATACGATATTATAGAGGGTAGTATAGGATTGAGGATCGGATAGGACAGAGGATTGGGTAGGATAGAGGATAGGAAAGGATAGAGGGTAGGATAGGATAGAGGATAGGATAGAGGATAGGATCGAGGATAGGATAGAGGATAGGATAGAGGATAGGATAGAGGATTGGATAGGATAGAGGATAGGATAGGATAGAGGATAGGATAGGGGATAGGATGGGATAGAGAATAGGATAGGATAGAGGGTAGCATAGGATAGAGGATAGGATAGGATAGAGGATAGGACATATGATTGGATAGGATAGACGATAGGATAGGATAGAGGATAGAATAGGATAGAGGATAGGATAGAGGATAGGATAGAGGATAGGATAGATAATAGGATAGGATAGAGGATAGGATAGGATAGAGGATAGGATAGGATAGAGGATAGGATAGAGGATAGGATAGAGGATAGGATAGAGGATAGGATAGAGGATAAGATAGGATAGAGGATCGGATAGGATAGAGGATTGGATAGGATAGAGGATAGGATAGGATAGAGGGTAGGATAGGATAGAGGATAGGATAGGATAGAGGATAGGATAGGGGATAGGATGGAGGATAGGATAGAGGATAGGATAGGATAGAGGATAGGATAGGATAGCGGAGAGGATAGGATAGAGGATCGGATAGGATCGAGGATAGGATAGGATAGAGGATAGGATAGGCGATAGGATAGGATAGGGGATAGGATAGGATAGAGAATGGGATAGGATAGAGGGTAGGATAGGGGATTGGTTAGGATAGAGGATAGGAGACGATGGAGGTTTGGATTGGATAGAGGATAGGATAGGATAGAGGACAGGAGACGATCGAGGATAGGATAGGAGAGAGGATAGGATAGGATAGATAATAGGATAGGATAGAGGATAGGATAGGATAGAGGATTGGATAGGATAGAGGATAGGATAGGATAGCGGATAGGATAGGGGATAGGATAGGATAGAGAATAGGATAGGATAGAGGATAGGATAGGGGATTGGATAGGATAGAGGATATTATAGGAAAGAGGATATGATATGCTAGAGGATACGATATTGTAGAGGATAGGATAGGATAGAGAATCGGATATTATAGAGGATTGGATAGGATAGAGGATAGGATAGGATAGAGGAAAGGATAGGGGATAGGATAGAGGATAGGATAGAGGATAGGATAGGATAGAGGATAGGATAGGATAGAGGATAGGATAGGATAGAGGATAGGATAGGATAGAGGATAGGATAGGATAGAGGATAGGATAGAGGATCGGATAGGATAGAGGATTGGATAGGATAGAGGACAGGATAGGATAGAGGATTGGATAGGATAGACGATAGGATAGGATAGAGGATAGGATAGAGGATTGGATAGGATAGAGGATATTATAGGAAAGAGGATATGATATGCTAGAGGATACGATATTATAGAGGATAGGATAAGATAGAGGATCGGATAGGATAGAGGATTGGATAGGATAGAGGATAGGATAGGATAGAGGATAGGATATAGGTTTGGATAGGGTAGAGGATCGGATAGGATAGAGGATATAATAGGATAGAGAATAGGATAGTATAGAGGGTAGGATAGGGGATTGGATAGGATAGAGGATAGGAGACGATGGAGGATAGGATAGGATAGAGGATAGGATAGGATAGAGGATAGGATAGGATAGACGATAGGATAGAGGATAGGATAGGATAGCGGATAGGATAGGGGATAGGATAGGATAGAGAATAGGATAGGATAGAGGATAGGATAGGGGATTGGATAGGATAGAGGATATTATAGGAAAGAGGATATGATATGCTAGAGGATACGATATTCTAGAGGATAGGATAGGATAGAGAATCGGATATTATAGAGGATTGGATAGGATAGAGGATAGGATAGGATGGAGGATAGGATAGGATAGAGGAAAGGATAGGGGATAGGATAGAGGATAGGATAGAGGATAGGATAGGATAGAGGATAGGATAGGATAGCGGAGAGGTTAGGATAGAGGATAGGATAGGATAGAATAGAGGATAGGATAGAGGATAGGATAGGATAGAGGATAGGATAGGATAGAGGATAGGATAGAATAGAGGATAGGATAGGATAGAGGATAGGATAGGGGATAGGATAGGATAGAGAATAGGATAGTATAGAGGGTAGGATAGGGGATTGGATAGGATAGAGGATAGGTGACGATGGAGGATAGGATAGGATAGAGGATAGGATAGGATAGAGGATAGGATAGGATAGAGGATAGGATAGGATAGACGATAGGATAGGATAGAGGATAGGATAGGATAGAGGATAGGATAGGATAGACGATAGGATAGAGGATAGGATAGGATAGCGGATAGGATAGGGGATAGGATAGGATAGAGAATAGGATAGGATAGAGGATAGGATAGGGGATTGGATAGGATAGAGGATAGGATAGGGGATTGGATAGGATAGAGGATATTATAGGAAAGAGGATATGATATGCTAGAGGATACGATATTATAGAGGATAGGATAGGATAGAGAATCGGATATTATAGAGGATTGGATAGGATAGAGGATAGGATAGGATAGAGGATAGGATAGAGGATCGGAGAGGATAGAGGATCGGATAGGATAGAGGATTGGATTGGATAGAGGATTGGATAGGATAGAGGATAGGATAGGATAGAGGGTAGGATAGGATAGAGGATAGGATAGGATAGAGGATAGGACATAAGATTGGAGAGGATAGACGATAGGATAGGATAGAGGATAGAATAGGATAGAGCATAGGATAGGGGATAGGATAGAGGATAGGATAGAGGATAGGATAGAGGATAGGATAGAGGATAGGATAGAGGATTGGATAGGATAGAGGATATTATAGGAAAGAGGATATGATATGCTAGAGAATACGATATTATAGAGGATAGGATAGGATAGAGGATCGGATATGATAGAGGATTGGATAGGATAGAGGATAGGATAGGATAGAGGATAGGATAGGATAGAGGAAAGGATAGGGGATAGGATAGAGGATAGGATAGAGGATAGGATAGGATAGAGCATAGGATAGGATAGCGGAGAGGTTAGGATAGAGGATAGGATAGGATAGAATAGAGGATAGGATAGAGGATAGGATAGGATAGAGGATAGGATAGGATAGAGGATAGGATAGAATAGAGGATAGGATAGGATAGAGGATAGGATAGGGGATAGGATAGGATAGAGAATAGGATAGTATAGAGGGTAGGATAGGGGATTGGATAGGATAGAGGATAGGAGACGATGGAGGATAGGATAGGATAGAGGATAGGATAGGATAGAGGATAGGATAGGATAGAGGATAGGATAGGATAGGGGATAGGATAGGATAGCGGATAGGATAGGGGATAGGATAGGATAGAGAATAGGATAGGATAGAGGATAGGATAGGGGATTGGATAGGATAGAGGATAGGATAGGGGATTGGATAGGATAGAGGATATTATAGGAAAGAGGATATGATATGCTAGAGGATACGATATTATAGAGGATAGGATAGGATAGAGAATCGGATATTATAGAGGATTGGATAGGATAGAGGATAGGATAGGATAGAGGATAGGATAGAGGATCGGAGAGGATAGAGGATCGGATAGGATAGAGGATTGGATAGGATAGAGGACAGGATAGGATAGAGGATTGGATAGGATAGACGATAGGATAGGATAGAGGATTGAATAGGATAGAGGATAGGATAGAGGATAGGATAGAGGATTGGATGGGATAGAGGATATTATAGGATAGAGGATATGATATGCTAGAGGATACGATATTATAGAGGATAGGATATGATGGAGGATCGGATTGGATAGAGGATTGGATAGGATAGAGGATAGGATAGGATAGAGGGCAGGATAGGATAGAGGATAGGGTAGGATAGAGGATAGGACATAAGATTGGAGAGGATAGACGATAGGATAGGATAGAGGATAGAATAGGATAGAGCATAGGATAGAGGATAGGATAGAGGATAGGATAGAGGATAGGATAGAGGATAGGATAGAGGATTGGATAGGATAGAGGATATTATAGGAAAGAGGATATGATATGCTAGAGAATACGATATTATAGAGGATAGGATAGGATAGAGGATCGGATAGGATAGAGGATTGGATAGGATAGAGGATAGGATAGGATAGAGGATAGGATAGGATAGAGGAAAGGATAGGGGATAGGATAGAGGATAGGATAGGATAGAGGATAGGATAGGATACAGGATAGGATAGGATACAGGATAGGATAGCGGATTGGATAGGATAGAGGATATTATAGGAAAGAGGATATGATATGCTAGAGGATACGATATTATAGAGGATAGGATAGGGGATTGGGTAGGATAGAGGATAGGATAGGATAGAGGATAGGATAGGATTGAGGACAGGATAGGATAGAGGATAGGATAGTATAGAGGATAGGATAGGATAGAGGATAGGATAGGATAGAGGATAGGATAGGATAGAGGATAGGATATGATAGAGGATAGGACATAGGATTGGATAGGATAGACGATAGGATAGGATAGAGGATAGAATAGGATAGAGGATAGTATCGGATAGAGGATAGGATAGGGGATTGGATAGGATAGAGGATTGGATAGGATAGAGAATAGTATAGGATAGAGGGTAGGATAGGGGATTGGATAGGATAGAGGATAGTAGACGATGGAGGTTTGGATAGGATAGAGGATAGGATAGGATAGAGGATAGGATAGGATAGAGGATAGGATAGGATAGAGGATAGGATAGGATAGAGGATAGGATAGCATAGAGGATTGGATATGATAGACGATAGGATAGGATAGAGGATTGAATAGGATAGAGGATAGGATAGAGGATAGGATAGAGGATTGGATGGGATAGAGGATATTATAGGATAGAGGATATGATATGCTAGAGGATACGATATTATAGAGGATAGGATATGATGGAGGATCGGATTGGATAGAGGATTGGATAGGATAGAGGATAGGATAGGATAGAGGATAGGATAGAGGATCGGATAGGATAGAGGATATAATAGGATAGAGGATAGGATATAAGATTGGATAGGATAGACGATAGGATAGGATACAGGATAGAATAGGATAGACGATAGGATCGAGGATAGGATAGAGGATGGGATAGACGATTGGATAGGATAGAGGATATTATAGGAAAGAGGATATGATATGCTAGAGGATACAATATTATAGAGGATAGGATAGGATAGAGGATCGGATAGGATAGACGATTGGATAGGATAGAGGACAGGATAGGATAGAGGATTGGATAGGATAGACGATAGGATAGGATAGAGGATTGAATAGGATAGAGGATAGGATAGAGGATAGGATAGAGGATTGGATGGGATAGAGGATATTATAGGATAGAGGATATGATATGCTAGAGGATACGATATTATAGAGGATAGGATATGATGGAGGATCGGATTGGATAGAGGATTGGATAGGATAGAGGATAGGATAGGATAGAGGGTAGGATAGGATAGAGGATAGAATAGGATAGAGGATAGGACATAAGATTGGAGAGGATAGACGATAGGATAGGATAGAGGATAGAATAGGATAGAGCATAGGATAGAGGATAGGATAGAGGATAGGATAGAGGATAGGATAGAGGATAGGATAGGATAGAGGATAGGATAGGGGATAGGATAGAGGATAGGATAGAGGATAGGATAGGATAGAGGATTGGATAGGATAGAGGATAGGATAGGATAGAGGATAGGATAGGATAGAGGAAAGGATAGGGGATAGGATAGAGGATAGGATAGAGGATAGGATAGGATAGAGGATAGGATAGGATACAGGATAGGATAGCGGATTGGATAGGATAGAGGATATTATAGGAAAGAGGATATGATATGCTAGAGGATACGATATTATAGAGGATAGGATAGGATAGAGGATAGGATAGGATAGGATAGGGGATAGGATAGGACAGAGGATAGGATAGGATAGAGGATTGGATAGGATAGAGGATAGGATAGGATAGGGGATAGGATAGAGGATAGGATAGAGGATAGGATAGGATAGAGGATAGGATAGGATAGCGGAGAGGATAGGATAGAGGATCGGATAGGATCGAGGATAGTATAGGATAGAGGGTATGATAGGGGATTGGATAGGATAGAGGATAGGAGACGATGGAGGTTTGGATAGGGTAGAGGATAGGATAGGATAGAGGATAGGATAGGATAGAGGATAGGATAGCATAGAGGATTGGATAGGATAGACGATAGGATAGGATAGAGGATTGGATAGGATAGAGGATAGGATAGGATAGAGGATAGGATAGGATAGAGGAAAGGATAGGGGATAGGATAGAGGATAATATAGAGGATAGGATAGGATACAGGATAGGATAGGATAGCGGAGAATAGAGGATAGGATAGAGGATAGGATAGGATAGAGGATAGGATAGGATAGAGGATAGGATAGAATAGAGGATAGGATAGGATAGAGGATAGGATAGGGGATAGGATAGGATAGAGAATAGGATAGTATAGAGGGTAGGATAGGGGATTGGATAGGATAGAGGATAGGAGACGATGGAGGATAGGATAGGATAGAGGATAGGATAGGATAGAGGATAGGATAGGATAGAGGATAGGATAGGATAGACGATAGGATAGAGGATAGGATAGGATAGCGGATAGGATAGGGGATAGGATAGGATAGAGAATAGGATAGGATAGAGGATAGGATAGGGGATTGGATAGGATAGAGGATAGGATAGGGGATTGGATAGGATAGAGGATATTATAGGAAAGAGGATATGATATGCTAGAGGATACGATATTATAGAGGATAGGATAGGATAGAGAATCGGATATTATAGAGGATTGGATAGGATAGAGGATAGGATAGGATAGAGGATAGGATAGAGGATCGGAGAGGATAGAGGATCGGATAGGATAGAGGATTGGATTGGATAGAGGATTGGATAGGATAGAGGATAGGATAGGATAGAGGGTAGGATAGGATAGAGGATAGGATAGGATAGAGGATAGGACATAAGATTGGAGAGGATAGACGATAGGATAGGATAGAGGATAGAATAGGATAGAGCATAGGATAGAGGATAGGATAGAGGATAGGATAGAGGATAGGATAGAGGATAGGATAGAGGATAGGATAGAGGATTGGATAGGATAGAGGATATTATAGGAAAGAGGATATGATATGCTAGAGAATACGATATTATAGAGGATAGGATAGGATAGAGGATCGGATAGGATAGAGGATTGGATAGGATAGAGGATAGGATAGGATAGAGGATAGGATAGGATAGAGGAAAGGATAGGGGATAGGATAGAGGATAGGATAGAGGATTGGATAGGATAGAGGATAGGATAGGATAGCGGAGAGGTTAGGATAGAGGATAGGATAGGATAGAATAGAGGATAGGATAGAGGATAGGATAGGATAGAGGATAGGATAGGATAGAGGATAGGATAGAATAGAGGATAGGATAGGATAGAGGATAGGATAGGGGATAGGATAGGATAGAGAATAGGATAGTATAGAGGGTAGGATAGGGGATTGGATAGGATAGAGGATAGGAGACGATGGAGGATAGGATAGGATAGAGGATAGGATAGGATAGAGGATAGGATAGGGGATTGGATAGGATAGAGGATAGGATAGGGGATTGGATAGGATAGAGGATATTATAGGAAAGAGGATATGATATGCTAGAGGATACGATATTATAGAGGATAGGATAGGATAGAGAATCGGATATTATAGAGGATTGGATAGGATAGAGGATAGGATAGGATAGAGGATAGGATAGAGGATCGGAGAGGATAGAGGATCGGATAGGATAGAGGATTGGATAGGATAGAGGACAGGATAGGATAGAGGATTGGATAGGATAGACGATAGGATAGGATAGAGGATAGGATAGGATAGAGGAAAGGATAGGGGATAGGATAGAGGATAGGATAGGATAGAGGATAGGATAGGATACAGGATAGGATAGCGGATTGGATAGGATAGAGGATATTATAGGAAAGAGGATATGATATGCTAGAGGATACGATATTATAGAGGATAGGATAGGGGATTGGGTAGGATAGAGGATAGGATAGGATAGAGGATAGGATAGGATTGAGGACAGGATAGGATAGAGGATAGGATAGTATAGAGGATAGGATAGGATAGAGGATAGGATAGGATAGAGGATAGGATAGGATAGAGGATAGGATATGATAGAGGATAGGATATAGGATTGGATAGGATAGACGATAGGATAGGATAGAGGATAGAATAGGATAGAGGATAGTATCGGATAGAGGATAGGATAGGGGATTGGATAGGATAGAGGATTGGATAGGATAGAGAATAGTATAGGATAGAGGGTAGGATAGGGGATTGGATAGGATAGAGGATAGGAGACGATGGAGGTTTGGATAGGATAGAGGATAGGATAGGATAGAGGATAGGATAGGATAGAGGATAGGATAGGATAGAGGATAGGATAGCATAGAGGATTGGATATGATAGACGATAGGATAGGATAGAGGATAGGATAGAGGATTGGATAGGATAGAGGATATTATAGGAAAGAGGATATGATATGCTAGAGGATACGATATTATAGAGGATAGGATAGGATAGAGGATAGGATAGGGGATAGGATAGAGGATAGGATAGGATAGAGGGTAGGATAGGATAGAGGATAGGATAGGATAGAGGATAGGACATAAGATTGGTAAGGATAGACGATAGGATAGGATAGAGGATAGGATAGGGGATAGGATAGGATAGAGAATAGGATAGGATAGAGGGTAGGATAGGGGATTGGATAGGATAGAGGATAGGAGACGATGGAGGTTTGGATAGGATAGAGGATAGGATAGGATAGAGGATAGGATAGCATAGAGGATTGGATAGGATAGACGATGGGATAGGATAGAGGATAGAATAGGATAGAGTATAGGATAGAGGATAGGATAGAGGATTGGATAGGATAGAGGATATTATAGGAAAGAGGATATGATATGCTAGAGGATACGATATTATAGAGGATAGGATAGGATAGAGGATAGGATAGGGGATAGGATAGAGGATAGGATAGAGGATAGGATAGAGGATAGAGGATAGGATAGGGGATATTATAGAGGATAGGATAGAGGATAGGATAGGATAGAGGATAGGATAGGATAGAGGATAGGATAGGATAGCGGAGAGGATAGGATAGGATAGAGGATAGGATAGGATAGGATAGGGGATAGGATAGGACAGAGGATAGGATAGGATAGAGGATTGGATAGGATAGAGGATAGGATAGGATAGGGGATAGGATAACATCGCCGGTTGGCCGAGCAGTCAAGGTGTCGGACTACGGAGCGGAAACGCTGGGTTCGAATCCCGTCGAGGGTAAAGTTTTTTTGGGGACCTAGGGGATATGGGCTTGGCAGTGGTGACTCGGATCCACTGCTAGGTATGCCACAGTGGTGGCGGTCATATTCCTAAAATCCTCCACGCTCCACCTCCTCGCGGTGGTCCCTGGGCACTCACGACTGTGGGTGGCTAACGGAGCGGGGGGTACGCGGCAGGAAGTAGCCTCGACGATGTGCGAGGCAATGCCGGCGGGATCTTCGGATCCTGGTAGGGGCACCCTTGCCGGTAAGGTTCGCACGGAGGGGCAAAAACTGCCGAGTTGGGACGGGATTTTCGGTGACGGACCAGGGCAAGGCTGGGTGTTTCACAAAATTGACATGGACGGCACAAAGGAAAAGAGTTTAGTTTACGGTGCAGGGGAGGGATACCCCAGTACCGGCGCGACTGTTGGTGGGCGAGCAGGCCACAGCGCGTCGTTATCCAACGACTGCGAGCCGAAGGTGGTGGACCACTGGGCCCCTTCGGAGGTAAATACTACCAGCGAAGCTGTGGTGACGGAAACTTCATCACAGATTTCGGGAGACTCGGACGCGGGCGTGTCGCGCGCGGGAGCCGAGATGCGGGGGGCGGACGGAGCTCCGACGGGGAAGCGGCCCCGGCTGGAGCCGTCCGTGGCAGGAGGGGGGCTGCAGACGCGCAGCGGGAGGGTCGTCGGGGGGACCCCTGAGGAGGGCTCCTCGGGGGCGGGTGCTGAGCAGGTGCTCAGCGACCGCGCCGAGAGGGGCCAGCTCCACAAAATCGCGGAGCTAATGGAGTCCGCGGGGAAGCTGCCGACGGCGCAGCTGGCGGAGGAGGTGGAGGACGCGATGAGACGTGTGGAGGGCGTCTCCACCGTCTCCAGGGGCCTCAAGGGCAGTTTTGCCAAGGAGCTCAGGGATTGCTCCGCGCTGGCCAGGGCCTATTGCACTACGCTGGTGCAGCGGGCATACACTGGCACGGCGTGGGGCAATAGCCAGGAGGTCGCCCGTCTCCGCCAACAGACCGAGGCCCTCGCCAAGGAGGTACAGGACCTCCGGGCGAGGCTTCGCGTCGCGGGGGCGGAGAAGCGGGCGGTCGCGGGAAAGACGGCCCCTGGGGCGGTACCCTCCGCCTCCTCAGGCGGGACCGCGGGGACGGGACCGGCGGCGGAAGCGGCGACGCGGGCGGCGGAGGGGGCGGGGGTACTGGACCCTCAAGCCCTTCTCCTCCGCGTCGACGCGATGGTGGCGGCCAGGAATGCCGAGCTGGAAACGAGAATGGAGAATCGTTTCCGGGCAATCCTGGCCGGGATGGTTCCGGCTCTCCAGGGCAGGGGGGGAGGGACGCGCGATGCCCCGCCGGTGGCTTCTCCGCCGGCGGTGGTCGAAACCAGGAGGACTGGGCCGGTGGTGGTGTCCAGCGCCGGGGTGGTGCCACCCGTGGACATCCCGCCGCCGGTCGACCCAGCCTCCTGGTCGGTGGCGAAGTCGAGGTCCGCGAGGAAGGCGGAGAGGAGGCGGGCAGCGGCGGAGGAGAGGGCGGCCATAGCCCTCGCCGCCGAGTCGGCGGCCGCTGCTTCGGCGAAACGGAGGACGGCGACCGGGGGTTCGGCGGTCGGCACGCGAAAGGGGGCCGGCGCGATCACGGCGAAGCCGTCAAGTGGGAGGGTTGTTGCCCTGGGGCGCGCCCCCAAGTCCGGGGCCGTGGCGATCACGATCCCCGAGAGCTGTAAGCTCACCTACGCGGGAGTGATCGCCAGGGCCAGAGAGGCAATAGACCTCAAGGCGCTGGGGATTGAGTCGGGGGTGCTCCCCAGGAGGACCAAGACGGGGGGGATCCTCCTGGAGGTAAAGGGCCCGGAGGGCCAAGAGAAGGCACGGGCCCTCTCCACGAGGGTCTCTGAGGCCTTACAAGGGACTGGGGTTAAAGTCGTCCAGGCCGTCAAGCGAGGCGAGTTGCGCGTCGCTGGCCTGGACGACTCGGTTAGCGCAAGGGAGGTCGCGGCGGCACTTGCGGCTGCGGGGGGGTGCTCGGAGGCCGAGTTCCGGGTCGGAGAGATCCGGAGGTCCGCCTCTGAGCGGGTGCTGGGCTCCTGTTGGGCCCAGGGCCCCCTCGCGGCCGTCAGGAAGGTGGTGGCGGGGGGCCGGCTGCTGGTCGGCTGGTCCTCGGCGCGGGTGGAGGCACTGAGGGAGCGACCCCTTCAGTGCTTCCGCTGCTTGGAGACGGGGCACACGCGGTCGACCTGTAAAAGCACGGTCGACAGGAGCGCGAGGTGCTATCGGTGCGGTGCGACCGAGCACCGCGCCTCGGCCTGTGGGGCTGCCCCCAGATGCCCGCTCTGCGCGGATCTGGGGAGGCCCTCGAACCACAGGTTCGGGGCCAAAGCGTGTGCCCCGGCTCCGAGGAGGGGTCGCGCGGCGGTGAAGGGAAGAGGGGAAAAGTCGGCGGCTGCACCCGCGCAGCAGCAGCCGACTACACCGGGGGCCCAGTCCCCCCAGGGGGGGGGGAGCCTGCAGAGCAAATGTCAGGGTAGGCTGTTTTCAGGCCTATTCCGGTTCTGCAGGCGAACCTCAACCACTCGCGTGCGGCCCAGGACTTGTTTGTCCAGGCCGTGCGCGAGCGGGGGACTGGGTTGGCAGTGGCGGCGGAGCCGTACTCCGTTCCCGATCACCCCTTCTGGGTGGGGGACGAGGCCGGCTCCGTCGCCATAGTGGCGGAGGGCCGCCGCGGGTCCCCGTCGATCTCCCTTCTGGAGAGAGGCGAGGGATTCGTGGCGGTGCGGTGGGGGGACATCGCGGTCGTCGGAGTTTATATCTCGCCGAGCCGTGGCCTCGATCATTTTCGGGGGTTCCTGGGCGGGCTGAGTAGCTGCATCGCGCGGTGCAGCGCCCGTCCGGTTCTCGTCCTGGGAGACTTCAATGCCCACGCGGTATCGTGGGGGAGTCCCAGGACGACCACTAGGGGAAGCGAGGTGTTAACCTGGGCGTCCGGCCTGGATCTCCGGTTGATTAACCGGGGATCCACGCCGACGTGCGTGCGGCCGCAGGGTGTCTCTATTGTCGATCTGACATGGGGGACGCCGTCGGCCGTGCGCCGAGTGTCGGGATGGAGGGTGGCGGAAGAACTAGAGCTGGCCTCTGACCACACGCCCATAGTCATGGACGTGTGGCCCGCCGCCCTCTACGCGCGGGATTCCCGGCACGGCCAGGTGGACCGACGGCCGCGATGGGCGTGGAGCAGGGCGGACGAGGACCTGTTCCGGGCCGCTGTCGCCGCGGTAACGTGGGGGGGGCCCCAGCCGGCTGGGGGGGCACCGGCGCGCGGGGCGGAGCGGCTCCGGGAGGTGATGACGGCGGTGTGCGACACCGCGGTGCCCCGGAGCCGGTCCGACCATAGAAGGGCGGCATACTGGTGGTCCGCGGGCATTGCGGAGCTTCGGCGTGCCTGCAATGCCGCGCGGCGCCAGTATGGCCGAGCGCGCAGGAGGCGCGACGACGAGGAGGCGAGGCTCCACGGGGAGTACCGAGCCGCGCTCGGGACTCTCCGGAGGGCCATCGCGAGGGCCAAGGCGGACGCGTGGTCGGAGCTCGTCGGCACGGTGGACGCGGATCCGTGGGGGCGCCCGTATAAGCTTGTAATGAGCAAGCTGCGCGCGTGGGCCCCCCCACTGACGGAATCGATGGACCCTCCCTTACTCGAGGAGGTGGTGACGTCTCTCTTCCCGCGTGAGGGGGGACAGCGACACCGCCTCCATCCGGGCCAGGAGCCTCTCTCCTGGTCCGCGGAGTGGGAGGTGTCAGCCGGCGAGCTCGGGGAGGCGGTGACCAGGGCCCGTCGGGTGGGCCGCAAGGCCCCGGGTCCTGACGGGGTGTCGGGCCGCGCGTTGGTCTTGGCATTGGAGGGGGGGCTCGCTCCCGAACTCAGGCGGCTGTTCAACAGTTGTCTGAGGGAGGGAGTGTTCCCCCCACTATGGAAGTCAGGCAGGCTGGTCCTCCTTCCAAAGGCGGGCAAGTCCCGGGACTCGCCCTCCGGGTACCGGCCAATTTGCTTGCTGGACGAGGCGGGGAAGTTGTTCGAGCGCGTTCTCGTTGGACGCCTCGTCCGGCACCTGTCGGGGGGAGGAGTCCCCGATCTGAGCGAGGCGCAGTTCGGCTTCCGGGGGGGTCTCTCCACCGTCGACGCAATTCGGCGGGTGAGGGCTCTCTCGGAGGCCTGTACGGAGGGGGGCGGTGTTGCGTTGGCGATCTCCTTGGATATCGCCAACGCGTTCAACACCGTCCCCTGGGATAGAATTTCGGAGGCCCTGGTCTTCCACCAGGTGCCTCCGTACCTTAGGAGGGTGATCGGGGACTATCTCTCCGACAGGAGCATAGAATATCCTGGCCGGTACGGGATGATTCGCAGGAGCGTCGTGCGGGGGGTTCCACAGGGCTCGGTGTTGGGCCCGTTGCTGTGGAACCTCGCGTACGACAGCGTCCTGCGGGAGGGGATGCCTCCCGGTGTCAGCCTAACGTGTTACGCCGACGACACGTTGGTGCTTGCCACCGGGAGGTATACGAAGGAGGCCGTCTGCCTGGCGGAGCGCGGCGCGTGGCGCGCGGTACGCGCGATCCGGTCTCTGGGCCTAGAGGTGTCCGTCGCTAAGACCAGGGCCATGTGGTTTTACCACCGGGCCCGGCTGGCGGCGCCTCCCCAGTGCTGGATCGCCGTGGGGGGGGGAGCGGTCGAGGTCGGGTTCCAGATGCGGTACCTGGGACTCGAGCTCGACGGCCTGTGGCGTTTCTGCCGCCACATCGAGTCGCTAGTGCCCCGGGCGGAGAGGGCGACCGCTGCGCTCGGTCGTCTTCTCCCGAATCTCGGGGGACCCTGTGGACGGGTGCGTCGCCTGTTCGCGGTGGTGGTGCGGGTTTTAGTCCTGTACGGAGCCCCTGTGTGGGCGTACGATGTCTTGGCCGGGGGGCGTAGCGGTGTGCGAGCACTGCTGCGCCGAATCGAGCGCAGGCTGGCCATTGGCATCGTGCGGGGGTATCGCACCATCTCTTACGCGACGGCGATGGTGATGTCGGGGCTTATCCCCCTCGAGCTGGAGGCCCGCGTGTTGTCGGACGTACACGGGTACGCCAGGGACCTCCAGCGGAGGGGGATGGCTCCGGATCGGGTGGCGCTCGATGTGGCGGAGTACAGGGGCCGCGCTCGGCGGGCCGCCGCCCGGGAATGGCGCGAAAGCCTTCACGGGACGGAGGAAGGAGGGAGGCGGGCCGTTCGGGCCATCCTCCCCGTGTTCGACCGGTGGAACAGGGGATGGATGGGGCATAGGGTCTCCTACCGAGTGACGCAGGTGATGACCGGGCACGGTTGCTTCGGTGTGTACCTGTGTCGCATCGGGCGGGAGGCCGAGGAGGCGTGTCACCACTGCGGCGAGTCGCGGGACACGGCGCAGCACACTCTGGAGGAGTGTCCAGCGTGGGCGGGTGAGCGCCGTGCTCTGCGGCGCGCAGTGGGCCATGACCTCTCGCTTCCGGCTGTCGTCTCGGCGGCAGCGGGCGGCGAGGGGGCGTGGAGAGGGTTCGCCTCCTTCTGTGAGCAGGTAATGCTGCAGAAGGAGGCTGCGGAACGGGGTCGTGAGCGAAATCACGATCCCGGCCGAAGGGGTGGGAGAAGGAGACGCAGGGCACGCCCCGGGGGCGTGCCTCCGTTGCGGCGTCCTTAACGCGGGCGGGGGCGCCCTTGGTGATCTCGAGGCGGGGGACCGACGGTCTCCTTATACTCGGTTGCCAATGGCGTCCCCGGAGGCCGTCGGACGTCTTGGGCGGGGGCCCGGACGTCCATCGGGCGGCCTAAATGGGGGGGAAGGCTTCACGTCGTCCGTTGCGTGGCGCCTTCGGATAGAGTAGGATAGGGTGGAGGCCGCGTCCCCCACCCAGGGAGGAATGCTAAGGCGGGGGCACACCGGATAGACATGCGCGCGCGGACCACGGGTGCCCCCAGGAGCCTAGGGACGGACGGGGAGGAGTTAGTGGGTATACTCGGCATTGCACCCACCAGCCGAGGAGTCCCACATAACCCGGCCCACTCCCCCCCGGGAGGGGTCGGGTATCCGTAATAGTGATTACCTCCTCGGGAAAAAAAAAAAAAAAAAAAAAAAAAAGGATAGGGGATAGGATAGAGGATAGGATAGAGGATAGGATAGGATAGAGGATAGGATAGGATAGCGGAGAGGATAGGATAGAGGATCGGATAGGATCGAGGATAGTATAGGATAGAGGGTAGGATAGGGGATTGGATAGGATAGAGGATAGGAGACGATGGAGGTTTGGATAGGGTAGAGGATAGGATATTATAGAGGATAGGATAGGATAGAGAATCGGATATTATAGAGGATTGGATAGGATAGAGGATAGGATAGGATAGAGGATAGGATAGAGGATCGGATAGGATAGAGGATATAATAGGATAGAGGATAGGATATAAGATTGGATAGGGTAGACGATAGGATAGGATACAGGATAGAATAGGATAGACGATAGGATCGAGGATAGGATAGAGGATGCGATAGACGATTGGATAGGATAGAGGATATTATAGGAAAGAGGATATGATATGCTAGAGGATACGATATTATAGAGGATAGGATAGGATAGAGGATCGGATAGGATAGAGGATTGGATAGAATAGAGGACAGGATAGGATAGAGGATTGGATAGGATAGACGATAGGATAGGATAGAGGATTGAATAGGATAGAGGATAGGATAGAGGATAGGATAGAGGATTGGATGGGATAGAGGATATTATAGGATAGAGGATATGATATGCTAGAGGATACGATATTATAGAGGATAGGATATGATGGAGGATCGGATTGGATAGAGGATTGGATAGGATAGAGGATAGGATAGGATAGAGGGTAGGATAGGATAGAGGATAGAATAGGATAGAGGATAGGACATAAGATTGGAGAGGATAGACGATAGGATAGGATAGAGGATAGAATAGGATAGAGCATAGGATAGAGGATAGGATAGAGGATAGGATAGAGGATAGGATAGAGGATAGGATAGGATAGAGGATAGGATAGGGGATAGGATAGAGGATAGGATAGAGGATAGGATAGGATAGAGGATTGGATAGGATAGAGGATAGGATAGGATAGAGGATAGGATAGGATAGAGGAAAGGATAGGGGATAGGATAGAGGATAGGATAGAGGATAGGATAGGATAGAGGATAGGATAGGATACAGGATAGGATAGCGGATTGGATAGGATAGAGGATATTATAGGAAAGAGGATATGATATGCTAGAGGATACGATATTATAGAGGATAGGATAGGATAGAGGATAGAATAGGGGATAGGATAGAGGATAGGATAGAGGATAGGATAGGATAGAGGATAGGATAGGGGATAGGATAGAGGATAGGATAGAGGATAGGATAGGATAGAGGATAGGATAGGATAGCGGAGAGGATAGGATAGGATAGAGGATAGGATAGGATAGGATAGGGGATAGGATAGGACAGAGGATAGGATAGGATAGAGGATTGGATAGGATAGAGGATAGGATAGGATAGGGGATAGGATAGAGGATAGGATAGAGGATAGGATAGGATAGAGGATAGGATAGGATAGCGGAGAGGATAGGATAGAGGATCGGATAGGATCGAGGATAGTATAGGATAGAGGGTATGATAGGGGATTGGATAGGATAGAGGATAGGAGACGATGGAGGTTTGGATAGGGTAGAGGATAGGATAGGATAGAGGATAGGATAGGATAGAGGATAGGATAGCATAGAGGATTGGATAGGATAGACGATAGGATAGGATAGAGGATAGAATAGGATAGAGGATAGGATAGAGGATAGGATAGAGGATAGGATAGAGGATTGGATAGGATAGAGGATATTATAGGATAGAGGATATGATATGCTAGAGGATACGATATTTTAGAGGGTAGGATAGGATAGAGGATCGGATAGGATAGACGATTGGATAGGATTGAGGATAGGATAGGATAGGGGGTAGGATAGGATAGAGGATAGGATAGGATAGAGGATAGGACATAAGATGGGATAGGATAGACGATAGGATAGAATAGAGGATAGAATAGGATAGAGGATAGGATAGAGGATAGGATCGAGGATAGGATAGAGGATAGAATAGGATAGAGGATAGGATAGAGGATAGGATCGAGGATAGGATAGAGGATAGGATAGAGGATAGGATAGAGGATTGGATAGGATAGAGGATATTATAGGATAGAGGATATGATATGCTAGAGGGTAGGATAGGATAGAGGATCGGATAGGATAGAGGATTGGATAGGATAGAGGATAGGATAGGATAGAGGGTAGGATAGGATAGAGGATAGGATAGGATAGAGCATAGGATAGGGGATAGGATAGAGGATAGGATAGGGGATAGGATAGGATAGAGGATAGGATAGGATAGAGGATAGGATAGGATAGCGGTGAGGATAGGATAGAGGATCGGATAGGATAGAGGATAGGGTAGGGGATAGGATAGGATAGAGAATAGGATAGGATAGAGGGTAGGATAGGGGATTGGATAGGATAGAGGATAGGAGACGATGGAGGTTTGGATAGGATAGAGGATAGGATAGGATAGAGGATAGGATAGGATAGATAATAGGATAGCATAGAGGATTGGATAGGATAGACGATAGGATAGGATAGAGGATAGAATAGGATAGAGTATAGGATAGAGGATAGGATAGAGGATTGGATAGGATAGAGGATATTATAGGAAAGAGGATATGATATGCTAGAGGATACGATATTATAGAGGATAGTATAGGATTGAGGATCGGATAGGACAGAGGATTGGATAGGATAGAGGATAGGAAAGGATAGAGGGTAGGATAGGATAGAGGATAGGGTAGAGGATAGGATCGAGGATAGGATAGAGGATAGGATAGAGGATTGGATAGGATAGAGGATAGGATAGGATAGAGGATAGGATAGGGGATAGGATAGGATAGAGAATAGGATAGGATAGAGGGTAGCATAGGATAGAGGATAGGATAGGATAGAGGATAGGACATATGATTGGATAGGATAGACGATAGGATAGGATAGAGGATAGAATAGGATAGAGGATAGGATAGAGGATAGGATAGAGGATAGGATAGATAATAGGATAGGATAGAGGATAGGATAGGATAGAGGATAGGATAGGATAGAGGATAGGATAGAGGATAGGATAGAGGATAAGATAGGATAGAGGATCGGATAGGATCGGATAGAGGGTAGGATAGGATAGAGGATAGGATAGGGGATAGGATGGAGGATAGGATAGAGGATAGGATAGGATAGAGGATAGGATAGGATAGCGGAGAGGATAGGATAGAGGATCGGATAGGATCGAGGATAGGATAGGATAGAGGATAGGATAGGGGATAGGATAGGATAGGGGATAGGATAGGATAGAGAATGGGATAGGATAGAGGGTAGGATAGGGGATTGGTTAGGATAGAGGATAGGAGACGATGGAGGTTTGGATAGGATAGAGGATAGGATAGGAGAGAGGACAGGAGACGATCGAGGATAGGATAGGAGAGAGGATAGGATAGGATAGATAATAGGATAGGATAGAGGATAGGATAGGATAGAGGATTGGATAGGATAGAGGATAGGATAGGATAGCGGATAGGATAGGGGATAGGATAGGATAGAGAATAGTATAGGATAGAGGATAGGATAGGGGATTGGATAGGATAGAGGATATTATAGGAAAGAGGATATGATATGCTAGAGGATACGATATTATAGAGGATAGGATAGGATAGAGAATCGGATATTATAGAGGATTGGATAGGATAGAGGATAGGATAGGATAGAGGATAGGATAGAGGATCGGATAGGATAGAGGATTGGATAGGATAGAGGATAGGATAGGATAGAGGATAGGATAGGATAGAGGAAAGGATAGGGGATAGGATAGAGGATAGGATAGAGGATAGGATAGGATAGAGGATAGGATAGGATAGCGGAGAGGTTAGGGGATAGGATAGGATAGAGAATAGGATAGTATAGAGGGTAGGATAGGGGATTGGATAGGATAGAGGATAGGAGACGATGGAGGATAGGATAGGATAGAGGATAGGATAGGATAGAGGATAGGATAGGATAGACGATAGGATAGAGGATAGGATAGGATAGCGGATAGGATAGGGGATAGGATAGGATAGAGAATAGGATAGGATAGAGGATAGGATAGGGGATTGGATAGGATAGAGGATATTATAGGAAAAGGGATATGATATGCTAGAGGATACGATATTCTAGAGGATAGGATAGGATAGAGAATCGGATATTATAGAGGATTGGATAGGATAGAGGATAGGATAGGATTGAGGATATGATATGCTAGAGGATACGATATTATAGAGGATAGGATATGATGGAGGATCGGATTGGATAGAGGAATGGATAGGATAGAGGATAGGATAGGATAGAGGGTAGGATAGGATAGAGGATAGGATAGGATAGAGGATAGGACATAAGATTGGAGAGGATAGACGATAGGATAGGATAGAGGATAGAATAGGATAGAGCATAGGATAGAGGATAGGATAGAGGATAGGATAGAGGATAGGATAGAGGATAGGATAGAGGATAGGATAGAGGATTGGATAGGATAGAGGATATTATAGGAAAGAGGATATGATATGCTAGAGAATACGATATTATAGAGGATAGGATAGGATAGAGGATCGGATAGGATAGGGGATTGGATAGGATAGAGGATAGGAGACGATGGAGGATAGGATAGGATAGAGGATAGGATAGGATAGAGGATAGGATAGGATAGAGGATAGGATAGGATAGACGATAGGATAGAGGATAGGATAGGATAGCGGATAGGATAGGGGATAGGATAGGATAGAGAACAGGATAGGATAGAGGATAGGATAGGGGATTGGATAGGATAGAGGATATTATAGGAAAGAGGATATGATATGCTAGAGGATACGATATTATAGAGGATAGGATAGGATAGAGAATCGGATATTATAGAGGATTGGATAGGATAGAGGATAGGATAGGATAGAGGATAGGATAGGATAGAGGATAGGATAGGATAGAGGAAAGGATAGGGGATAGGATAGAGGATATGATAGAGGATAGGATAGGATAGAGGATAGGATAGGATAGAGGATAGGATAGGATAGAGGATAGGATAGGATAGAGGATAGGATATAGGTTTGGATAGGGTAGAGGATCGGATAGGATAGAGGATATAATAGGATAGAGGATAGGATATAAGATTGGATAGGATAGACGATAGGATAGGATAGAGGATTGAATAGGATAGAGGATAGGATAGAGGATAGGATAGAGGATTGGATGGGATAGAGGATATTATAGGATAGAGGATATGATATGCTAGAGGATACGATATTATAGAGGATAGGATATGATGGAGGATCGGATTGGATAGAGGATTGGATAGGATAGAGGATAGGATAGGATAGAGGGTAGGATAGGATAGAGGATAGGATAGGATAGAGGATAGGACATAAGATTGGAGAGGATAGACGATAGGATAGGATAGAGGATAGAATAGGATAGAGCATAGGATAGAGGATAGGATAGAGAATAGGATAGAGGATAGGATAGAGGATAGGATAGAGGATTGGATAGGATAGAGGATATTATAGGAAAGAGGATATGATATGCTAGAGAATACGATATTATAGAGGATAGGATAGGATAGAGGATCGGATAGGATAGAGGATTGGATAGGATAGAGGATAGGATAGGATAGAGGATAGGATAGGATAGAGGAAAGGATAGGGGATAGGATAGAGGATATGATAGAGGATAGGATAGGATAGAGGATAGGATAGGATAGAGGATAGGATAGCGGATTGGATAGGATAGAGGATATTATAGGAAAGAGGATATGATATGCTAGAGGATACGATATTATAGAGGATAGTATAGGATTGAGGATCGGATAGGACAGAGGATTGGATAGGATAGAGGATAGGAAAGGATAGAGGGTAGGATAGGATAGAGGATAGGGTAGAGGATAGGATCGAGGATAGGATAGAGGATAGGATAGAGGATTGGATAGGATAGAGGATAGGATAGGATAGAGGATAGGATAGGGGATAGGATAGGATAGAGAATAGGATAGGATAGAGGGTAGCATAGGATAGAGGATAGGATAGGATAGAGGATAGGACATATGATTGGATAGGATAGACGATAGGATAGGATAGAGGATAGAATAGGATAGAGGATAGGATAGAGGATAGGATAGAGGATAGGATAGATAATAGGATAGGATAGAGGATAGGATAGGATAGAGGATAGGATAGGATAGAGGATAGGATAGAGGATAGGATAGAGGATAAGATAGGATAGAGGATCGGATAGGATAGAGGATTGGATAGGATAGAGGATAGGATCGGATAGAGGGTAGGATAGGATAGAGGATAGGATAGGGGATAGGATGGAGGATAGGATAGAGGATAGGATAGGATAGAGGATAGGATAGGATAGCGGAGAGGATAGGATAGAGGATCGGATAGGATCGAGGATAGGATAGGATAGAGGATAGGATAGGGGATAGGATAGGATAGGGGATAGGATAGGATAGAGAATGGGATAGGATAGAGGGTAGGATAGGGGATTGGTTAGGATAGAGGATAGGAGACGATGGAGGTTTGGATAGGATAGAGGATAGGATAGGAGAGAGGACAGGAGACGATCGAGGATAGGATAGGAGAGAGGATAGGATAGGATAGATAATAGGATAGGATAGAGGATAGGATAGGATAGAGGATTGGATAGGATAGAGGATAGGATAGGATAGCGGATAGGATAGGGGATAGGATAGGATAGAGAATAGTATAGGATAGAGGATAGGATAGGGGATTGGATAGGATAGAGGATATTATAGGAAAGAGGATATGATATGCTAGAGGATACGATATTATAGAGGATAGGATAGGATAGAGAATCGGATATTATAGAGGATTGGATAGGATAGAGGATAGGATAGGATAGAGGATAGGATAGAGGATCGGATAGGATAGAGGATTGGATAGGATAGAGGATAGGATAGGATAGAGGATAGGATAGGATAGAGGATAGGATAGGATAGAGGATAGGATAGGATAGACGATAGGATAGAGGATAGGATAGGATAGCGGATAGGATAGGGGATAGGATAGGATAGAGAACAGGATAGGATAGAGGATAGGATAGGGGATTGGATAGGATAGAGGATATTATAGGAAAGAGGATATGATATGCTAGAGGATACGATATTATAGAGGATAGGATAGGATAGAGAATCGGATATTATAGAGGATTGGATAGGATAGAGGATAGGATAGGATAGAGGATAGGATAGGATAGAGGAAAGGATAGGGGATAGGATAGAGGATATGATAGAGGATAGGATAGGATAGAGGATAGGATAGGATAGAGGATAGGATACTATAGAGGATAGGATAGGATAGAGGATAGGATATAGGTTTGGATAGGGTAGAGGATCGGATAGGATAGAGGATATAATAGGATAGAGGATAGGATATAAGATTGGATAGGATAGACGATAGGATAGGATAGAGGATTGAATAGGATAGAGGATAGGATAGAGGATAGGATAGAGGATTGGATGGGATAGAGGATATTATAGGATAGAGGATATGATATGCTAGAGGATACGATATTATAGAGGATAGGATATGATGGAGGATCGGATTGGATAGAGGATTGGATAGGATAGAGGATAGGATAGGATAGAGGGTAGGATAGGATAGAGGATAGGATAGGATAGAGGATAGGACATAAGATTGGAGAGGATAGACGATAGGATAGGATAGAGGATAGAATAGGATAGAGCATAGGATAGAGGATAGGATAGAGAATAGGATAGAGGATAGGATAGAGGATAGGATAGAGGATTGGATAGGATAGAGGATATTATAGGAAAGAGGATATGATATGCTAGAGAATACGATATTATAGAGGATAGGATAGGATAGAGGATCGGATAGGATAGAGGATTGGATAGGATAGAGGATAG
Organism: Halictus rubicundus; assembly: GCF_050948215.1. Taxonomy (NCBI): domain Eukaryota; kingdom Metazoa; phylum Arthropoda; class Insecta; order Hymenoptera; family Halictidae; genus Halictus; species Halictus rubicundus. The sequence goes on from NW_027488560.1 coordinate 907,744, forward strand.
GATAGGATAGAGGATAGGATAGGATAGAGGAAAGGATAGGGGATAGGATAGAGGATATGATAGAGGATAGGATAGGATAGAGGATAGGATAGGATAGAGGATAGGATAGCGGATTGGATAGGATAGAGGATATTATAGGAAAGAGGATATGATATGCTAGAGGATACGATATTATAGAGGATAGGATAGGGGATTGGGTAGGATAAAGGATAGGATAGGATAGAGGATAGGATAGGATTGAGGACAGGATAGGATAGAGGATAGGATAGTATAGAGGATAGGATAGGATAGAGGATAGGATAGGATAGAGGATAGGATAGGATAGAGGATAGGATATGATAGAGGATAGGACATAGGATTGGATAGGATAGACGATAGGATAGGATAGAGGATAGAATAGGATAGAGGATAGTATCGGATAGAGGATAGGATAGGGTATTGGATAGTATAGAGGATTGAATAGGATAGAGAATAGGATAGGATAGAGGGTAGGATAGGGGATTGGATAGGATAGAGGATAGGAGACGATGGAGGTTTGGATAGGATAGAGGATAGGATAGGATAGAGGATAGGATAGGATAGAGGATAGGATAGCATAGGGGATTGGATAGGATAGACGATAGGATAGGATAGAGGATAGAATAGGATAGAGTATAGGATAGAGGATAGGATAGAGGATTGGATACGATAGAGGATATTATAGGAAAGAGGATATGATATGCTAGAGGATACGATATTATAGAGGATAGGATAGGATAGAGGATAGGATAGGATAGAGGATAGGATAGAGGATAGGATAGAGGATAGGATAGAGGATAGGAAAGGATAGAGGGTAGGATAGGATAGAGGATAGGATAGAGGATGGGATAGAGGATAGGATAGAGGATAGGATAGAGGATTGGATAGGATAGAGGAAATTATAGGAAAGAGGATATGATATGCTAGAGGATACGATATTATAGAGGATAGGATGGGATAGATGATCGGATAGGATAGAGGATTGGATAGGATAAGGGATAGGATAGGATAGAGGATAGGATAGGATAGAGGATAGGATAGGATAGAGGATAGGATAGGATAGAGGATAGGATAGCATAGAGGATTGGATAGGATAGACGATAGGATAGGATAGAGGATAGAATAGGATAGAGGATAGGATAGAGGATAGGATAGAGGATTGGATAGGATAGAGGATATTATAGGATAGAGGATATGATATGCTAGAGGATACGATATTTTAGAGGGTAGGATAGGATAGAGGATCGTATAGGATAGACGATTGGATAGGATTGAGGATAGGATAGGATAGGGGGTAGGATAGGATAGAGGATAGGATAGGATAGAGGATAGGACATAAGATGGGATAGGATAGACGATAGGATAGGATAGAGGATAGAATAGGATAGAGGATAGGATAGAGGATAGGATCGATGATAGGATAGAGGATAGAATAGGATAGAGGATAGGATAGAGGATAGGATCGAGGATAGGATAGAGGATAGGATAGAGGATAGGATAGAGGATTGGATAGGATAGAGGATATTATAGGATAGAGGATATGATATGCTAGAGGGTAGGATAGGATAGAGGATCGGATAGGATAGAGGATATTATAGGATAGAGGATATGATATGCTAGAGGGTAGGATAGGATAGAGGATCGGATAGGATAGAGGATTGGATAGGATAGAGGATAGGATAGGATAGAGGGTAGGATAGGATAGAGGATAGGATAGGATAGAGAATAGGATAGGATAGAGGGTAGGATAGGGGATTGGATAGGATAGAGGATAGGATAGGATAGAGGATAGGATAGGGGATAGGATAGGATAGAGAATAGGATAGGATAGAGGGTAGGATAGGGGATTTAATAGGATAGAGGATAGGAGACGATGGAGGTTTGGATAGGATAGAGGATAGGATAGGATAGAGGATAGGATAGGATAGCGGAGAGGATAGGATAGAGGATCGGATAGGATCGAGGATAGGATAGGATAGAGGATAGGATAGGGGATAGGATAGGATAGAGAATAGGATAGGATAGAGGGTAGGATAGGGGATTGGATAGGATAGAGGATAGGTGCCGATGGAGGTTTGGATAGGATAGAGGATAGGATAGGATAGAGGATAGGATAGGATAGAGGATAGGATAGCATAGAGGATAGGATAGGATAGAGTATAGGATAGAGGATAGGATAGAGGATTGGATAGGATAGAGGATATTATAGGAAAGAGGATATGATATGCTAGAGGATACGATATTATAGATGATAGGATAGGATAGAGTATAGGATAGGGGATAGGATAGAGGATAGGATAGAGGATAGGATAGGATAGAGGTTAGGATAGGGGATAGGATAGAGGATAGGATAGAGGATAGGATAGGATAGAGGATAGGATAGGATAGCGGAGAGGATAGGATAGGATAGAGGATAGGATAGGATAGGATAGGGGATAGGATAGGATAGAGGATAGGATAGGATAGAGGACTGGATATGATAGAGGATAGGATAGGATAGAGGATAGGATAGGATAGAGGATAGGATAGGGGATAGGATAGAGGATAGGATAGAGGATAGGATAGGATAGAGGATAGGATAGGATAGCGGAGAGGATAGGATAGAGGATCGGATAGGATCGAGGATAGGATAGTATAGAGGGTAGGATAGGGGATTGGATAGGATAGAGGATAAGAGACGATGGAGGTTTGGATAGGGTAGAGGATAGGATAGGATAGAGGATAGGATAGGATAGAGGATAGGATAGCATAGAGGATTGGATAGAGGATTGGATAGGATTGAGGATAGGATAGGATAGGGGGTAGGATAGGATAGAGGATAGGATAGGATAGAGGATAGGACATAAGATGGGATAGGATAGACGATAGGATAGGATAGAGGGTAGAATAGGATAGAGGATAGGATAGAGGATAGGATAGAGGATAGGATCGAGGATAGGATAGAGGATAGAATAGGATAGAGCATAGGATACAGGATAGGATCGAGGATAGGATAGAGGATAGGATAGAGGATAGGATAGAGGATTGGATAGGATAGAGGATCGGATAGGATAGAGGATTGGATAGGATAGAGGATAGGATAGGATAGAGGGTGGGATAGGATAGAGGATAGGATAGGATAGAGGATAGGATAGGGGATAGGATAGAGGATAGGATAGAGGATAGGATAGAGGATAGAGGATAGGATAGGATAGCGGAGAGGATAGGATAGAGGATCGGATAGGATCGAGGATAGGATAGGATAGAGGATAGGATAGGGGATAGGATAGGATAGAGAATAGGATAGGATAGAGGGTAGGATAGGGGATTGGATAGGATAAAGGATAGGAGACGATGGAGGTTTGGATAGGATAGAGAATAGGATAGGATAGAGGATAGTATAGGATAGCGGAGAGGATAGGATAGAGGATCGGATAGGATCGAGGATAGGATAGGATAGATGATAGGATAGGGGATAGGATAGGATAGAGAATAGGATAGGATAGAGGGTAGGATAGGGGATTGGATAGGATAGAGGATAGGAGACGATGGAGGTTTGGATAGGATAGAGGATAGGATAGGATAGAGGATAGGATAGGATAGAGGATAGGATAGGATAGAGGATAGGATAGCATAGAGGATAGGATAAGATAGAGGGTAGGATAGGATAGAGGATAGGATAGGGGATAGGATAGAGGATAGGATAGAGGATAGGATAGGATAGAGGATAGGATAGGATAGCGGAGAGGATAGGATAGAGGATCGGATAGGATCGAGGATAGGATAGGATAGAGGATAGGATAGGGGATAGGATAGGATAGAGAATAGGATAGGATAGAGGGTAGGATAGGGGATTGGATAGGATAGAGGATAGGAGACGATGGAGGTTTGGATAGGATAGAGGATAGGATAGGATAGAGGATAGGATAGGATAGCGGAGAGGATAGGATAGAGGATCGGATAGGATCGAGGATAGGATAGGATAGATGATAGGATAGACGATAGGATAGGATAGAGGATAGAATAGGATAGAGTATAGGATAGAGGATAGGATAGAGGATTGGATAGGATAGAGGATATTATAGGAAAGAGGATATGATATGCTAGAGGATACGATATTATACAGGATAGGATAGGATAGAGGATAGGATAGGATAGCGGAGAGGATAGGATAGGATAGAGGATAGGATAGGATAGAGGATAGGATAGGATAGAGGATTGGATAGGATAGAGGATAGGATAGGATAGAGGATAGGATAGGATAGAGGATAGGATAGGGGATAGGATAGAGGATAGGATAGAGGATAGGGTAGGATAGAGGATAGGATAGGATAGAGGATAGGATAGGATAGAGGATAGGATAGAGGATAGGATAGAGGATAGGAAAGGATAGAGGGTAGGATAGGATAGAGGATAGGATAGAGGATGGGATAGAGGATAGGATAGAGTGTAGGATAGAGGATTGGATAGGATAGAGGAAATTATAGGAAAGAGGATATGATATGCTAGAGGATGCGATATTATAGAGGATAGGATGGGATAGATGATCGGATAGGATAGAGGATTGGATAGGATAAGGGATAGGATAGGATAGAGGATAGGATAGGATAGAGGATAGGATAGGGGATAGGATAGAGGATAGGATAGAGGATAGGATAGGATAGAGGATAGGATAGGATAGCGGAGAGGATAGGCTAGAGGATAGGATAGAGGATAGGATAGGATAGAGGATAGGATAGGATAGCGGGGAGGATAGGATAGAGGATCGGATAGGATCGAGGATAGGATAGGATAGAGGATAGGATAGGGGATTGGATAGGATAGAGGATAGGAGACGATGGAGGTTTGGATAGGATAGAGGATAGGATACAATAGAGGATAGGATAGGATAGCGGAGAGGATAGGATAGAGGATCGGATAGGATCGAGGATAGGATAGGATAGAGGATAGGATAGGGGATAGGATAGGATAGAGAATAGGATAGCATAGAGGATTGGATAGGATAGACGATAGGATAGGATAGAGGATAGAATAGGATAGAGGATAGGATAGAGGATAGGATAGAGGATTGGATAGGATAGAGGATATTATAGGATAGAGGATATGATAGGATAGAGGATACGATATTTTAGAGGGTAGGATCGGATAGAGGATCGGATAGGATAGAGGATTGGATAGGATTGAGGATAGGATAGGATAGGGGGTAGGATAGGATAGATGATAGGATAGGATAGAGGATAGGACATAAGATGGGATAGGATAGACGATAGGATAGGATACAGGATAGAATAGGATAGAGGATAGGATAGAGGATAGGATAGAGGATAGGATCGAGGATAGGATAGAGGATAGAATAGGATAGAGGATAGGATAGAGGATAGGATCGAGGATAGGATAGAGGATAGGATAGAGGATAGGATAGAGGATTGGATAGGATAGAGGATATTATAGGAAAGAGGATATGATATGCTAGAGGATACGATATTATAGAGGATAGGATAGGATAGAGGATCGGATAGGATAGAGGATTGGATAGGATAGAGGATAGGATAGGATAGAGGATATGATAGGATAGAGGATAGGATAGGGGATAGAATAGAGGATAGGATAGAGGATAGGATAGGATAGGATAGGATAGAGGATAGGATAGGATAGCGGAGAGGATAGGATAGAGGATCGGATAGGATCGAGGATAGGATAGGATAGAGGATAGGATAGGGGATAGGATAGGATAGAGAATAGGATAGTATAGAGGGTAGGATAGGGGATTGGATAGGATAGAGGATAGGAGACGATGGAGGTTTGGATAGGATAGAGGATAGGATAGGATAGAGGATGGGATAGGATAGAGGATAGGATAGCATAGAGGATTGGATAGGATAGACGATAGGATAGGATAGAGGATAGAATAGGATAGAGGATAGGATAGAGGATAGGATAGAGGATTGGATGGCATAGAGGATAGGATAGCATAGAGGATTGGATAGGATAGACGATAGGATAGGATAGAGGATAGAATAGGATAGAGGATAGGATAGAGGATAGGATAGAGGATAGGATCGAGGATAGGATAGAGGATAGGATAGAGGATAGGATAGAGGATTGGATAGGATAGAGGATATTATAGGAAAGAGGATATGATATGCTAGAGGATACGATATTATAGAGGATAGGATAGGATAGAGGATCGGATAGGATAGAGGATTGGATAGGATAGAGGATAGGATAGGATAGAGGATATGATAGGATAGAGGATAGGATAGGGGATAGGATAGAGGATAGGATAGAGGATAGGATAGGATAGGATAGGATAGAGGATAGGATAGGATAGCGGAGAGGATAGGATAGAGGATAGGATAGGATAGAATAGAGGATAGGATAGAGGATAGGATAGGATAGAGGATCGGATAGGATAGAGGATTGGATAGGATAGAGGACAGGATAGGATAGAGGATTGGATAGGATAGACGATTGGATAGGATAGAGGATAGGATAGGATAGAGGGTAGGATAGGATAGAGGATAGGATAGGATAGAGGATAGGACATAAGATTGGAGAGGATAGACGATAGGATAGGATAGAGGATAGAATAGGATAGAGCATAGGATATAGGATAGGATAGAGGATAGGATAGAGGATAGGATAGAGGATAGGATAGAGGATTGGATAGGATAGAGGATATTATAGGAAAGAGGATATGATATGCTAGAGAATACGATATTATAGAGGATAGGATAGGATAGAGGATCGGATAGGATAGAGGATTGGATAGGATAGAGGATAGGATAGGATAGAGGATAGGATAGGATAGAGGAAAGGATAGGGGATAGGATAGAGGATAGGATAGAGGATAGGATAGGATAGAGGATAGGATAGGATAGCGGAGAGGTTAGGATAGAGGATAGGATAGGATAGAATAGAGGATAGGATAGAGGATAGGATAGGATAGAGGATAGGATAGGATAGAGGATAGGATAGAATAGAGGATAGGATAGGATAGAGGATAGGATAGGGGATAGGATAGGATAGAGAATAGGATAGTATAGAGGGTAGGATAGGGGATTGGATAGGATAGAGGATAGCAGACGATGGAGGATAGGATAGGATAGAGGATAGGATAGGATAGAGGATAGGATAGGATAGAGGATAGGATAGGATAGACGATAGGATAGAGGATAGGATAGGATAGCGGATAGGATAGGATAGCGGATAGGATAGGGGATAGGATAGGATAGAGAATAGGATAGGATAGAGGATAGGATAGGGGATTGGATAGGATAGAGGATATTATAGGAAAGAGGATATGATATGCTAGAGGATACGATATTATAGAGGATAGGATAGGGTAGAGAATCGGATATTATAGAGGATTGGATAGGATAGAGGATAGGATAGGATAGAGGATAGGATAGAGGATCGGATAGGATAGAGGATTGGATAGGATAGAGGACAGGATAGGATAGAGGATTGGATAGGATAGACGATAGGATAGGATAGAGGATAGGATAGAGGATTGGATAGGATAGAGGATATTATAGGAAAGAGGATATGATATGCTAGAGGATACGATATTATAGAGGATAGGATAGGATAGAGGATAGGATATAGGTTTGGATAGGGTAGAGGATCGGATAGGATAGAGGATATAATAGGATAGAGGATAGGATATAAGATTGGATAGGATAGACGATAGGATAGGATACAGGATAGAATAGGATAGACGATAGGATCGAGGATAGGATAGAGGATGGGATAGACGATTGGATAGGATAGAGGATATTATAGGAAAGAGGATATGATATGCTAGAGGATACGATATTATAGAGGATAGGATAGGATAGAGGATCGGATAGGATAGAGGATTGGATAGGATAGAGGACAGGATAGGATAGAGGATTGGATAGGATAGACGATAGGATAGGATAGAGGATTGAATAGGATAGAGGATAGGATAGAGGATAGGATAGAGGATTGGATGGGACAGAGGATATTATAGGATAGAGGATATGATATGCTAGAGGATACGATATTATAGAGGATAGGACATGATGGAGGATCGGATTGGATAGAGGATTGGATAGGATAGAGGATAGGATAGGATACAGGGTAGGATAGGATAGAGGATAGGATAGGATAGAGGATAGGACATAAGATTGGAGAGGATAGGCGATAGGATAGGATAGAGGATAGAATAGGATAAAGCATAGGATAGAGGATAGGATAGAGGATAGGATAGAGGATAGGATAGAGGATTGGATAGGATAGAGGATATTATAGGAAAGAGGATATGATATGCTAGAGAATACGATATTATAGAGGATAGGATAGGATAGAGGATCGGATAGGATAGAGGATTGGATAGGATAGAGGATAGGATAGGATAGAGGATAGGATAGGATAGAGGAAAGGATAGGGGATAGGATAGAGGATAGGATAGAGGATAGGATAGGATAGAGGATAGGATAGGATAGCGGAGAGGTTAGGATAGAGGATAGGATAGGATAGAATAGAGGATAGGATAGAGGATAGGATAGGATAGAGGATAGGATAGGATAGAGGATAGGATAGAATAGAGGATAGGATAGGATAGAGGATAGGATAGGGGATAGGATAGGATAGAGAATAGGATAGTATAGAGGGTAGGATAGGGGATTGGATAGGATAGAGGATAGCAGACGATGGAGGATAGGATAGGATAGAGGATAGGATAGGATAGAGGATAGGATAGGATAGAGGATAGGATAGGATAGACGATAGGATAGAGGATAGGATAGGATAGCGGATAGGATAGGATAGCGGATAGGATAGGGGATAGGATAGGATAGAGAATAGGATAGGATAGAGGATAGGATAGGGGATTGGATAGGATAGAGGATATTATAGGAAAGAGGATATGATATGCTAGAGGATACGATATTATAGAGGATAGGATAGGGTAGAGAATCGGATATTATAGAGGATTGGATAGGATAGAGGATAGGATAGGATAGAGGATAGGATAGAGGATCGGATAGGATAGAGGATTGGATAGGATAGAGGACAGGATAGGATAGAGGATTGGATAGGATAGACGATAGGATAGGATAGAGGATAGGATAGAGGATTGGATAGGATAGAGGATATTATAGGAAAGAGGATATGATATGCTAGAGGATACGATATTATAGAGGATAGGATAAGATAGAGGATCGGATAGGATAGAGGATTGGATAGGATAGAGGATAGGATAGGATAGAGGATAGGATATAGGTTTGGATAGGGTAGAGGATCGGATAGGATAGAGGATATAATAGGATAGAGGATAGGATATAAGATTGGATAGGATAGACGATAGGATAGGATACAGGATAGAATAGGATAGACGATAGGATCGAGGATAGGATAGAGGATGGGATAGACGATTGGATAGGATAGAGGATATTATAGGAAAGAGGATATGATATGCTAGAGGATACGATATTATAGAGGATAGGATAGGATAGAGGATCGGATAGGATAGAGGATTGGATAGGATAGAGGACAGGATAGGATAGAGGATTGGATAGGATAGACGATAGGATAGGATAGAGGATTGAATAGGATAGAGGATAGGATAGAGGATAGGATAGAGGATTGGATGGGACAGAGGATATTATAGGATAGAGGATATGATATGCTAGAGGATACGATATTATAGAGGATAGGACATGATGGAGGATCGGATTGGATAGAGGATTGGATAGGATAGAGGATAGGATAGGATACAGGGTAGGATAGGATAGAGGATAGGATAGGATAGAGGATAGGACATAAGATTGGAGAGGATAGGCGATAGGATAGGATAGAGGATAGAATAGGATAAAGCATAGGATAGAGGATAGGATAGAGGATAGGATAGAGGATAGGATAGAGGATAGGATAGAGGATTGGATAGGATAGAGGATATTATAGGAAAGAGGATATGATATGCTAGAGAATACGATATTATAGAGGATAGGATAGGATAGAGGATCGGATAGGATAGAGGATTGGATAGGATAGAGGATAGGATAGGATAGAGGATAGGATAGGATAGAGGAAAGGATAGGGGATAGGATAGAGGATAGGATAGAGGATAGGATAGGATAGAGGATATGATAGGATAGAGGATAGGATAGCGGATTGGATAGGATAGAGGATATTATAGGAAAGAGGATATGATATGCTAGAGGATAAGATATTATAGAGGATAGGATAGGGGATTGGGTAGGATAGAGGATATGATAGGATAGAGGATAGGATAGGATTGAGGACAGGATAGGATAGAGGATAGGATAGTATAGAGGATAGGATAGGATAGAGGATAGGATAGGATAGAGGATAGGATAGGATAGAGGATAGGATATGATAGAGGATAGGACATAGGATTGGATAGGATAGACGATAGGATAGGATAGAGGATAGAATAGGATAGAGGATAGTATCGGATAGAGGATAGGATAGGGGATTGGATAGGATAGAGGATTGGATAGGATAGAGAATAGTATAGGATAGAGGGTAGGATAGTGGATTGGATAGGATAGAGAATAGTATAGGATAGAGGGTAGGATAGGGGATTGGATAGGATAGAGGATAGGAGACGATGGAGGTTTGGATAGGATAGAGGATAGGATAGGATAGAGGATAGGATAGGATAGAGGATAGGATAGGATAGAGGATAGGATAGCATAGAGGATTGGATATGATAGACGATAGGATAGGATAGAGGATAGGATAGAGGATTGGATAGGATAGAGGATATTATAGGAAAGAGGATATGATATGCTAGAGGATACGATATTATAGAGGATAGGATAGGATAGAGGATAGGATAGGGGATAGGATAGAGGATAGGGTAGGATAGAGGGTAGGATAGGATAGAGGATAGGATAGGATAGAGGATAGGACATAAGATTGGTAAGGATAGACGATAGGATAGGATAGAGGATAGGATAGGGGATAGGATAGGATAGAGAATAGGATAGGATAGAGGGTAGGATAGGGGATTGGATAGGATAGAGGATAGGAGACGATGGAGGTTTGGATAGGATAGAGGATAGGATAGGATAGAGGATAGGATAGGATAGAGGATAGGATAGCATAGAGGATTGGATAGGATAGACGATGGGATAGGATAGAGGATAGAATAGGATAGAGGATAGGATAGGATAGAGGGTAGGATAGGATAGAGGATAGGATAGGATAGAGGATAGGACATAAGATTGGTTAGGATAGACGATAGGATAGGATAGAGGATAGGATAGGGGATAGGATAGGATAGAGAATAGGATAGGATAGAGGGTAGGATAGGGGATTGGATAGAGGATAGGATAGAGGATAGGATAGATAATAGGATAGGATAGAGAATAGGATAGGATAGAGGATAGGATAGGATAGAGGATAGGATAGAGGATAGGATAGAGGATAGGATAGGATAGAGGATAGGATAATATAGCGGAGAGGATAGGATAGAGGATCGGATAGGATAGAGGATTGGATAGGATAGAGGATAGGATAGGATAGCGGATAAGATAGGGGATAGGATAGGAAAGAGAATAGGATAGGATAGAGGATAGGATAGGGGATAGGATAGGATAGAGAATAGGATAGGATAGAGGGTAGGATAGGGGATTGGATAGGATAGAGGATAGGAGACGATGGAGGTTTGGATAGGATAGAGGATAGGATAGGATAGAGGATAGGATAGGATAGCGGAGAGGATAGGATAGAGGATCGGATAGGATCGAGGATAGGATAGGATAGAGGATAGGATAGGGGATAGGATAGGAAAGAGAATAGGATAGGATAGAGGGTTGGATAGGGGATTGGATAGGATAGAGGATAGGAGACGATGGAGGTTTGGATAGGATAGAGGATAGGATAGGATAGAGGATAGGATAGGATAGAGGATAGGATAGCATAGAGGATAGGATAAGATAGAGGGTAGGATAGGATAGAGGATAGGATAGGATAGAGGATAGGATAGGGGATAGGATAGAGGATAGGATAGAGGATAGGATAGGATAGAGGATAGGATAGGATAGAGGATAGGATAGGATAGCGGAGAGGATAGGATAGAGGATCGGATAGGATCGAGGATAGGATAGGATAGAGGATATGCTAGAGGATACGATAAGATAGAGAATAGGATAGGATAGAGGGTAGGATAGGGGATAGGATAGAGGATAGGATAGGATAGAGGGTAGGATAGGATAGAGGATAGGATAGGATAGAGGGTAGGATAGGATAGAGGATAGGATAGGATAGAGGATAGGACATAAGATTGGTTAGGATAGACGATAGGATAGGATAGAGAATAGGATAGCATAGAGGATTGGATAGGATAGACGATAGGATAGGATAGAGGATAGAATAGGATAGAGGATAGGATAGAGGATAGGATAGAGGATTGGATAGGATAGAGGATATTATAGGATAGAGGATATGATAGGATAGAGGATACGATATTTTAGAGGGTAGGATCGGATAGAGGATCGGATAGGATAGAGGATTGGATAGGATTGAGGATAGGATAGGATAGAGGATAGAATAGGATAGAGGATAGGATAGAGGATAGGATAGAGGATTGGATGGCATAGAGGATAGGATAGCATAGAGGATTGGATAGGATAGACGATAGGATAGGATAGAGGATAGAACAGGATAGAGGATAGGATAGAGGATAGGATAGAGGATTGGATAGGATAGAGGATATTATAGGATAGAGGATATGATAGGATAGAGGATACGATATTTTAGAGGGTAGGATCGGATAGAGGATCGGATAGGATAGAGGATTGGATAGGATTGAGGATAGGATAGGATAGGGGGTAGGATAGGATAGATGATAGGATAGGATAGAGGATAGGACATAAGATGGGATAGGATAGACGATAGGATAGGATAGAGGATAGAATAGGATAGAGGATAGGATAGAGGATAGGATAGAGGATAGGATAGAGGATAGGATAGGATAGGATAGGATAGGATAGGATAGAGGATAGGATAGGATAGCGGAGAGGATAGGATAGAGGATCGGATAGGATCGAGGATAGGATAGGATAGAGGATAGGATAATGGATAGGATAGGATAGAGAATAGGATAGTATAGAGGGTAGGATAGGGGATTGGATAGGATAGAGGATAGGAGACGATGGAGGTTTGGATAGGATACAGGATAGGATAGGATAGAGGATGGGATAGGATAGAGGATAGGATAGCATAGAGGATTGGATAGGATAGACGATAGGATAGGATAGAGGATAGAATAGGATAGAGGATAGGATAGAGGATAGGATAGAGGATTGGATGGCATAGAGGATAGGATAGCATAGAGGATTGGATAGGATAGACGATAGGATAGGATAGAGGATAGAATAGGATAGAGGATAGGATAGAGGATAGGATAGAGGATTGGATGGGATAGAGGATAGGATAGGATAGAGGATAGGATAGCATAGAGGATTGGATAGGATAGACGATAGGATAGGATAGAGGATAGAATAGCATAGAGGATAGGATAGAGGATAGGATAGAGGATTGGATGGGATAGAGGATATTATAGGATAGAGGATATGATATGCTAGAGGATACGATATTATAGTGGATAGGATAGGATAGAGGATCGGATAGGATAGAGGATTGGCTAGGATAGAGGATAGGATAGGATAGAGGGTAGGATAGGAGAGAGGATAGGATAGGATAGAGGATCGGATAGGATCGAGGATAGAATAGGATAGAGGATAGGATAGAGGATAGGATAGAGGATTGGATAGGATAGACGATAGGATAGGATAGAGGATAGAATAGGATAGAGGATAGGATAGAGGATAGGATAGAGGATTGGATAGGATAGAGGATATTATAGGATAGAGGATATGATAGGATAGAGGATACGATATTTTAGAGGGTAGGATCGGATAGAGGATCGGATAGGATAGAGGATTGGATAGGATTGAGGATAGGATAGGATAGGGGGTAGGATAGGATAGATGATAGGATAGGATAGAGGATAGAATAGGATAGAGGATAGGATAGAGGATAGGATAGAGGATAGGATAGAGGATAGGATAGAGGATAGAATAGGATAGAGGATAGGATAGAGGATAGGATCGAGAATAGGATAGAGGATAGGATAGAGGATAGGATAGAGGATTGGATAGGATAGAGGATATTATAGGAAAGAGGATATGATATGCTAGAGGATACGATATTATAGAGGATAGGATAGGATAGAGGATCGGATAGGATAGAGGATTGGATAGGATAGAGGATAGGATAGGATAGAGGATATGATAGGATAGAGGATAGGATAGGGGATAGGATAGAGGATAGGATAGAGGATAGGATAGGATAGGATAGGATAGAGGATAGGATAGGATAGCGGAGAGGATAGGATAGAGGATCGGATAGGATCGAGGATAGGATAGGATAGAGGATAGGATAGGGGATAGGATAGGATAGAGAATAGGATAGTATAGAGGGTAGGATAGGGGATTGGACAGGATAGAGGATAGGAGACGATGGAGGTTTGGATAGGATAGAGGATAGGATAGGATAGAGGATGGGATAGGATAGAGGATAGGATAGCATAGAGGATTGGATAGGATAGACGATAGGATAGGATAGAGGATAGAATAGGATAGAGGATAGGATAGAGGATAGGATAGAGGATTGGATGGCATAGAGGATAGGATAGCATAGAGGATTGGATAGGATAGACGATAGGATAGGATAGAGGATAGAACAGGATAGAGGATAGGATCGAGGATAGGATAGAGGATTGGATGGGATAGAGGATAGGATAGGATAGAGGATAGGATAGCATAGAGGATTGGATAGGATAGACGATAGGACAGGATAGAGGATAGAATAGGATAGAGGATAGGATAGAGGATAGGATAGAGGATTGGATGGGATAGAGGATATTATAGGATAGAGGATATGATATGCTAGAGGATACGATATTATAGTGGATAGGATAGGATAGAGGATCGGATAGGATAGAGGATTGGCTAGGATAGAGGATAGGATAGGATAGAGGGTAGGATAGGATAGAGGATAGGATAGGATAGAGGATCGGATAGGATCGAGGATAGAATAGGATAGAGGATAGGATAGAGGATAGGATAGAGGATTGGATAGGATAGAGGATATTATAGGATAGAGGATATGATATGCTAGATGATACGATATTTTAGAGGGTAGTATAGGATAGAGGATCGGATAGGATAGAGGATTGGATAGGGTAGAGGATAGGATAGGATAGAGGGTAGGATAGGATAGAGGATAGGATAGGATAGAGGATAGGACATAAGATGGGATAGGATAGACGATAGGATAGGATAGAGGATAGAATAGGATAGAGGATAGGATATAAGATTGGATAGGATAGACGATAGGATAGGATACAGGATAGAATAGGATAGACGATAGGATCGAGGATAGGATAGAGGATGGGATAGACGATTGGATAGGATAGAGGATATTATAGGAAAGAGGATATGATATGCTAGAGGATACGATATTATAGAGGATAGGATAGGATAGAGGATCGGATAGGATAGAGGATTGGATAGGATAGAGGACAGGATAGGATAGAGGATTGGATAGGATAGACGATAGGATAGGATAGAGGATTGAATAGGATAGAGGATAGGATAGAGGATAGGATAGAGGATTGGATGGGATAGAGGATATTATAGGTTAGAGGATATGATATGCTAGAGGATACGATATTATAGAGGATAGGATATGATGGAGGATCGGATTGGATAGAGGATTGGATAGGATAGAGGATAGGATAGGATAGAGGGTAGGATAGGATAGAGGATAGGATAGGATAGAGGATAGGACATAAGATTGGAGAGGATAGACGATAGGATAGGATAGAGGATAGAATAGGATAGAGCATAGGATAGAGGATAGGATAGAGGATAGGATAGAGGATAGGATAGAGGATAGGATAGGATAGAGGATAGGATATGATAGAGGATAGGACATAGGATTGGATAGGATAGACGATAGGATAGGATAGAGGATAGAATAGGATAGAGGATAGTATCGGATAGAGGATAGGATAGGGGATTGGATAGGATAGAGGATTGGATAGGATAGAGAATAGTATAGGATAGAGGGTAGGATAGGGGATTGGATAGGATAGAGAATAGTATAGGATAGAGGGTAGGATAGGGGATTGGATAGGATAGAGGATAGGAGACGATGGAGGTTTGGATAGGATAGAGGATAGGATAGGATAGAGGATAGGATAGGATAGAGGATAGGATAGGATAGAGGGTAGGATAGGATAGAGGATAGGATAGAGGATTGGATAGGATAGAGGATATTATAGGATAGAGGATATGATATGCTAGAGGGTAGGATAGGATAGAGGATCGGATAGGATAGAGGATTGGATAGGATAGAGGATAGGCTAGGATAGAGGGTAGGATAGGATAGAGGATAGGATAGGATAGACGATAGGATAGGGGATAGGATAGAGGATAGGATAGAGGATAGGATAGGATAGAGGATAGGACAGGAAAGCGGAGAGGATAGGATAGAGGATCGGATAGGATCGAGGATAGGATAGGATAGAGCATAGGATAGGGGATAGGATAGGATAGAGAATAGGATAGGATAGAGGGTAGGATAGGGGATTGGATAGGATAGAGGATAGGAGACGATGGAGGTTTGGATAGGATAGAGGATAGGATAGGATAGATTATAGGATAGGACAGCGGAGAGGATAGGATAGAGGATCGGATAGGATCGAGTATAGGATAGGATAGAGGATAGGATAGGGGATAGGATAGGATAGAGAATAGGATAGGATAGAGGGTAGGATAGGGGATTGGATAGGATAGAGGATAGGAGACGATGGAGGTTTGGATAGGATAGAGGATAGGATAGGATAGAGGATAGGATAGGATAGAGGATAGGATAGCATAGAGGATAGGATAAGATAGAGGGTAGGATAGGATAGAGGATAGGATAGGATAGAGGATAGGATAGGGGATAGGATAGAGGATAGGATAGAGGATAGGATAGGATAGAGGATAGGATAGGATAGCGGAGAGGATAGGATAGAGGATCGGATAGGATCGAGGATAGGATAGGATAGAGGATAGGATAGGGGATAGGATAGGATAGAGAATAGGATAGGATAGAGGGTAGGATAGGGGATTGGATAGGATAGAGGATAGGAGACGATGGAGGTTTGGATAGGATAGAGGATAGGATAGGATAGAGGATAGGATAGGATAGCGGAGAGGATAGGATAGAGGATCGGATAGGATCGAGGATAGGATAGGATAGAGGATATGCTAGAGGATACGATAAGATAGAGAATAGGATAGGATAGAGGGTAGGATAGGGGATAGGATAGAGGATAGGATAGGATAGAGGGTAGGATAGGATAGAGGATAGGATAGGATAGAGGGTAGGATAGGATAGAGGATAGGATAGGATAGAGGGTAGGATAGGATAGAGGATAGGATAGGATAGAGGATCGGACATAAGATTGGAGAGGATAGACGATAGGATAGGATAGAGGATAGGATAGGGGATAGGATAGGATAGAGAATAGGATAGGATAGAGGGTAGGACAGGGGATTGGATAGGATAGAGGATAGGAGACGATGGAGGTTTGGATATGATAGAGGATAGGATAGGATAGAGGATAGGATAGGATAGAGGATAGGATAGGATAGAGGATAGGATAGCATAGAGGATTGGATAGGATAGACGATAGGATAGGATAGAGGATAGAATAGGATAGAGTATAGGATAGAGGATAGGATAGAGGATTGGATAGGATAGAGGATATTATAGGAAAGAGGATATGATATGCTAGAGGATACGATATTATAGATGATAGGATAGGATAGAGGATAGGATAGGGGATAGGATAGAGGATAGGATAGAGGATAGGATAGGATAGAGGATAGGATAGGGGATAGGATAGAGGATAGGATAGAGGATAGGATAGGATAGAGGATAGGATAGGATAGAGGATAGGATAGGATAGCGGAGAGGATAGGATAGGATAGAGGATACGATAGGATAGAATAGGGGATAGGATAGGATAGAGGATAGGATAGGATAGAGGACTGGATAGGATAGAGGATAGGATAGGATAGAGGATAGGATAGGATAGAGGATAGGATAGGGGATAGGATAGAGGATAGGATAGAGGATAGGATAGGATAGAGGATAGGATAGGATAGCGGAGAGGATAGGATAGGATAGAGGATAGGATAGGATAGGATAGGGGATAGGATAGAGGATAGGATAGAGGATAGGATAGGATAGAGGATAGGATAGGATAGCGGAGAGGATAGGATAGAGGATCGGATAGGATCGAGGATAGGATACGATAGAGGGTAGGATAGGGGATTGGATAGGATAGAGGATAGGAGACGATGGAGGTTTGGATAGGGTAGAGGATAGGATAGGATAGAGGATAGGATAGGATAGAGGATAGGATAGCATAGAGGATTTAATAGGATAGACGATAGGATAGGACAGAGGATAGAATAGGACAGAGGATAGGATAGAGGATAGGATAGAGGATTGGATAGGATAGAGGATATTATAATATAGAGGATATGATATGCTAGAGGATACGATATTTTAGAGGGTAGGATAGGATAGAGGATCGGATAGGATAGAGGATTGGATAGGATTGAGGATAGGATAGGATAGGATAGGATAGGGGGTAGGATAGGATAGAGGATAGGATAGGATAGAGGATAGGACATAAGATGGGATAGGATAGACGATAGGATAGGATAGAGGATAGAATAGGATAGAGGATAGGATAGAGGATAGGATCGAGGATAGGATAGAGGATAGAATAGGATAGAGGATAGGATAGAGGATAGGATCGAGGATAGGATAGAGGATAGGATAGAGGATAGGATAGAGGATTGGATAGGATAGAGGATTGGATAGGATAGAGGATAGGATAGGATAGACGATAGGATAGGATAGAGGATAGAATAGGATAGAGGATAGGATAGAGGATAGGATAGAGGATTGGATGGCATAGAGGATAGGATAGCATAGAGGATTGGATAGGATAGACGATAGGATAGGATAGAGGATAGAATAGGATAGAGGATAGGATAGAGGATAGGATAGAGGATTGGATGGGATAGAGGATAGCATAGGATAGAGGATAGGATAGCATAGAGGATTGGATAGGATAGACGATAGGATAGGATAGAGGATAGAATAGGATAGAGGATAGGATAGAGGATATTATAGGATAGAGGATTGGATGGGATAGAGGATATTATAGGATAGAGGATATGATATGCTAGAGGATACGATATTATAGTGGATAGGATAGGATAGAGGATCGGATAGGATAGAGGATTGGCTAGGATAGAGGATAGGATAGGATAGAGGGTAGGATAGGATAGAGGATAGGATAGGATAGAGGATCGGATAGGATCGAGGATAGAATAGGATAGAGGATAGGATAGAGGATAGGATAGAGGATTCGATAGGATAGAGGATATTATAGGATAGAGGATATGATATGCTAGAGGATACGATATTTTAGAGGGTAGTATAGGATAGAGGATCGGAGAGGATAGAGGATTGGATAGGGTAGAGGATAGGATAGGATAGAGGATCGGATAGGATAGAGGATTGGATAGGATAGAGGATAGGATAGGATACGGGATAGGATAGGATAGAGGATAGGATAGGGGATAGGATAGAGGATAGGATAGAGGATAGGATAGGATAGAGGATAGGATAGGATAGAGGATAGGATAGGATAGCGGAGAGGATAGGATAGAGGATCGGATAGGATCGAGGATAGGATAGGATACAGGATAGGATAGGGGATAGGATAGGATCGAGGATAGGATAGGATAGAGGGTAGGATAGGGGATTGGATAGGATAGAGGATAGGAGACGATGGAGGTTTGGATAGGATAGAGGATAGGATAGGATAGAGGATAGGATAGCATAGAGGATTGGATAGGATAGACGATAGGATAGGACAGAGGATAGAATAGGATAGAGGATAGGATAGGATAGAGGATAGGATAGAGGATAGGATAGAGGATTGGATAGGATAGAGGATATTATAATATAGAGGATATGATATGCTAGAGGATACGATATTTTAGAGGGTAGGATAGGATAGAGGATCGGATAGGATAGAGGATTGGATAGGATTGAGGATAGGATAGGATAGGGGGTAGGATAGGATAGAGGATAGGATAGGATAGAGGATAGGACATAAGATGGGATAGGATAGACGATAGGATAGGATAGAGGATAGAATAGGATAGAGGATAGGATAGAGGATAGGATCGAGGATAGGATAGAGGATAGAATAGGATAGAGGATAGGATAGAGGATAGGATCGAGGATAGGATAGAGGATAGGATAGAGGATAGGATAGAGGATAGGATAGAGGATTGGATAGGATAGAGGATTGGATAGGATATAGGATAGGATAGGATAGAGGATAGGATAGGATAGAGGATAGGATAGGGGATAGGATAGGATAGGGGATAGGATAGAGGATAGGATAGAGGATAGGATAGGATAGAGGATAGGATAGGATAGCGGAGAGGATAGGAAAGAGGATCGGATAGGATCGAGGATAGGATAGGATAGAGGGTAGGATAGGGGATTGGATAGGATAGAGGATAGGAGACGATGGAGGTTTGGATAGGGTAGAGGATAGGATAGGATAGAGGATAGGACAGGATAGAGGATAGGATAGCATAGAGGATTGGATAGGATAGACGATAGGATAGGAGAGAGGATAGAATAGGATAGAGGATAGGATAGAGGATAGGATAGAGGATTGGATAGGATAGAGGATATAATAATATAGAGGATATGATATGCTAGAGGATACGATATTTTAGAGGGTAGGATAGGATAGAGGATCGGATAGGATAGAGGATTGGATAGGATTGAGGATAGGATAGGATAGGGGGTAGGATAGGATAGAGGATAGGATAGGATAGAGGATAGGACATAAGATGGGATAGGATAGACGATAGGATAGGATAGAGGATAGAATAGGATAGAGGATAGGATAGAGGATAGGATCGAGGATAGGATAGAGGATAGAATAGGATAGCGGAGAGGATAGGATAGAGGATCGGATAGGATCGAGGATAGGATAGGATAGAGGATAGGATAGGATAGGATAGAGGATATTATAGGAAAGAGGATATGATATGCTAGAGGATACGATATTATAGAGGATAGGATAGGATAGAGGATAGGATAGGGGATAGGATAGAGGATAGGATAGTATAGAGGGTAGGATAGGATAGAGGATAGGATAGGATAGAGGATAGGACATAAGATTGGTTAGGATAGACGATAGGATAGGATAGAGGATAGGATAGGGGATAGGATAGGATAGAGAATAGGATAGGATAGAGGATAGGATAGAGGATAGGATCGAGGATAGGATAGAGGATAGGATAGAGGATAGGATAGAGGATAGGATAGAGGATTGGATAGGATAGAGGATTGGATAGGATATAGGATAGGATAGGATAGAGGATAGGATAGGATAGAGGATAGGATAGGGGATAGGATAGGATAGGGGATAGGATAGAGGATAGGATAGAGGATAGGATAGGATAGAGGATAGGATAGGATAGCGGAGAGGATAGGATAGAGGATCGGATAGGATCGAGGATAGGATAGGATAGAGGGTAGGATAGGGGATTGGATAGGATAGAGGATAGGAGACGATGGAGGTTTGGATAGGGTAGAGGATAGGATAGGATAGAGGATAGGACAGGATAGAGGATAGGATAGCATAGAGGATTGGATAGGATAGACGATAGGATAGGAGAGAGGATAGAATAGGATAGAGGATAGGATAGAGGATAGGATAGAGGATTGGATAGGATAGAGGATATAATAATATAGAGGATATGATATGCTAGAGGATACGATATTTTAGAGGGTAGGATAGGATAGAGGATCGGATAGGATAGAGGATTGGATAGGATTGAGGATAGGATAGGATAGGGGGTAGGATAGGATAGAGGATAGGATAGGATAGAGGATAGGACATAAGATGGGATAGGATAGACGATAGGATAGGATAGAGGATAGAATAGGATAGAGGATAGGATAGAGGATAGGATCGAGGATAGGATAGAGGATAGAATAGGATAGCGGAGAGGATAGGATAGAGGATCGGATAGGATCGAGGATAGGATAGGATAGAGGATAGGATAGGATAGGATAGAGGATATTATAGGAAAGAGGATATGATATGCTAGAGGATACGATATTATAGAGGATAGGATAGGATAGAGGATAGGATAGGGGATAGGATAGAGGATAGGATAGTATAGAGGGTAGGATAGGATAGAGGATAGGATAGGATAGAGGATAGGACATAAGATTGGTTAGGATAGACGATAGGATAGGATAGAGGATAGGATAGGGGATAGGATAGGATAGAGAATAGGATAGGATAGAGGGTAGGATAGGGGATTGGATAGGATAGAGGATAGGAGACGATGGAGGTTTGGATAGGATAGAGGATAGGATAGGATAGGATAGAGGATAGGATAGGATAGAGGATAGGATAGCATAGAGGATTGGATAGGATAGACGATAGGATAGGATAGAGGATAGAATAGGATAGAGGATAGGATAGAGGATTGGATAGGATAGAGGATATTATAGGAAAGAGGATATGATATGCTAGAGGATACGATATTATAGAGGATAGGATAGGATAGAGGATAGGATAGGGGATAGGATAGAGGATAGGATAGGATAGAGGATAGGATAGAGGATAGGATAGGATAGAGGATAGGATAGGATAGCGGAGAGGATAGGATAGGATAGAGGATAGGATAGGATAGGATAGGGGATAGGATAGAGGATAGGATAGAGGATAGGATAGGATAGAGGATAGGATAGGATAGCGGAGAGGATAGGATAGAGGATCGGATAGGATCGAGGATAGGATAGGATAGAGGGTAGGATAGGGGATTGGATAGGATAGAGGATAGGAGACGATGGAGGTTTGGATAGGGTAGAGGATAGGATAGGATAGAGGATAGGATAGGATAGAGGATAGGATAGCATAGAGGATTGGATAGGATAGACGATAGGATAGGACAGAGGATAGAATAGGATAGAGGATAGGATAGAGGATAGGATAGAGGATTGGATAGGATAGAGGATATTATAATATAGAGGATATGATATGCTAGAGGATACGATATTTTAGAGGGTAGGATAGGATAGAGGATCGGATAGGATAGAGGATTGGATAGGATTGAGGATAGGATAGGATAGGGGGTAGGATAGGATAGAGGATAGGATAGGATAGAGGATAGGACATAAGATGGGATAGGATAGACGATAGGATAGGATAGAGGATAGAATAGGATAGAGGATAGGATAGAGGATAGGATCGAGGATAGGATAGAGGATAGAATAGGATAGAGGATAGGATAGAGGATAGGATCGAGGATAGGATAGAGGATAGGATAGAGGATAGGATAGAGGATTGGATAGGATAGAGGATTGGATAGGATAGAGGATAGGATAGGATAGAGGATTGGATAGGATAGAGGATAGGATAGGATTGAGGATATGACAGGATAGAGGATAGGATAGGGGATAGGATAGAGGATAGGATAGAGGATAGGATAGGATAGCGGAGAGGATAGGATAGAGGATCGGATAGGATCGAGGATAGGATAGGATAGAGGATAGGATAGGGGATAGGATAGGATAGAGAATAGGATAGTATAGAGGGTAGGATAGGGGATTGGATAGGATAGAGGATAGGAGACGATGGAGGTTTGGATAGGATAGAGGATAGGATAGGATAGAGGATGGGATAGGATAGAGGATAGGATAGCATAGAGGATTGGATAGGATAGACGATAGGATAGGATAGAGGATAGAATAGGATAGAGGATAGGATAGAGGATAGGATAGAGGATTGGATGGGATAGAGGATAGGATAGGATAGAGGATAGGATAGCATAGAGGATTGGATAGGATAGACGATAGGATAGGATAGAGGATAGAATAGGATAGAGGATAGGATAGGATAGAGGATAGGATAGGGGATAGGATAGAGGATAGGATAGAGGATAGGATAGGATAGAGGATAGGATAGGATAGAGGATAGGATAGGATAGAGGATAGGATAGGATAGAGGATAGGATAGGATAGAGGATAGAATAGGATAGCGGAAGGATAGGATAGAGGATCGGATAGGATCGAGGATAGGATAGGATAGAGGATAGGATAGGATAGAGGTTAGGAGAGGATAGACGATAGGATAGAGGATAGGATAGAGGATAGGATAGAGGATAGGATAGGATAGAGGATAGGATAGGGGATAGGATAGGATAGAGAATAGGATAGGATAGAGGGTAGGATAGGGGATTGGATAGGATAGAGGATACGAGACGATGGAGGATAGGATAGGATAGAGGATAGGATAGAGGACTGGATAGGATAGAGGATAGGATAGAGGATAGGATAGAGGATAGGATAGAGGATAGGATAGAGGATAGGATAGAGGATAGGTTAGTGGATAGGATAGAGGATTGGATAGGATAGAGGATATTATAGGAAAGAGGATATGATATGCTAGAGGATACGATATTATAGAGGATAGGATAGGATAGAGGATCGGATAGGATAGGGGATTGGATAGGATAGAGCATAGGATAGGATAGAGGATAGGAGACGATTGAGGATAGGATAGGATAGAGGATAGGATAGGATAGAGGATAGGATAGGATAGAGGATAGGATAGGATAGAGGATAGGATAGGATAGAGGATAGGATAGGATAGAGGATAGGATAGGATAGAGGATAGGATAGGATAGAGGGTAGGATAGGGGATAGGATAGGATAGAGAATAGGATAGGATAGAGTGTAGGATAGGGGATTGGATAGGATAGAGGATAGGAGACGATGGAGGATAGGATAGGATAGAGTATAGAATAGGATTGAGGATAGGGTCGGATGGCTGATAGGATAGGATAGAGGATAGGATAGGATAGAGAATAGGATAGGATAGAGGATAGGATAGGATAGAGGATAGGATAAGATAGCGGAGAGGATAGGATAGAGGATAGGATAGGATAGGATAGAGGATAGGATAGGAAAGAGGATAGGATAGAGGATATTATAGGGGATTGGATAGGATAGAGGATAGGATAGGATAGAGGATAGGATGGGATAGAGGATAGGACATAGGATTGGATAGGATAGACGATAGGATAGGATAGAGGATAGAATAGGATAGAGGATAGGATAGGATAAAGGATAGGATTGGATAGAGGATAGGATAGGGGATAGGATAGGATAGGATAGAGAATAGGATAGGATAGAGGATAGGATAGGGGATTGGATAGGATAGAGGATAGGAGACGATGGAGGATTGGATAGGATAGACGTTAGGATAGGATAGAGGATAGAATAGGATAGAGGATAGGATAGAGGATAGGATAGAGGATTGGATAGGATAGAGGATATTATAGGAAAGAGGATATGATATGCTAGAGGATACGATATTATAGAGGATAGGATAGGATAGAGGATCGGATAGGATAGGGGATTGGATAGGATAGAGCATAGGATAGGATAGAGGATAGGAGACGATTGAGGATAGGATAGGATAGAGGATAGGATAGGATAGAGGATAGGATAGGATAGAGGATAGGATAGGATAGAGGATATAATAGGATAGAGGATTGGATAGGATAGACGATAGGATAGGATAGAGGACAGGAGACGATAGAGGATAGGATAGGAGAGAGGATAGGATAGGATAGATAATAGGATAGGATAGAGGATAGGATAGGATAGAGGATAGGATAGGATATAGGATAGGACAGGATAGAGGATGTGATAGGTTAGAGGATAGGATAGGATAGAGGATAGTATAGGATAGAGGATTGGATAGGATAGACGTTAGGATAGGATAGAGGATAGAATAGGATAGAGGATAGGATAGAGGATAGGATAGAGGATTGGATAGGATAGAGTATATTATAGGAAAGAGGATATGATATGCTAGAGGATACGATATTATAGAGGATTGGATAGGATAGAGGATCGGATAGGATAGAGGATAGGTTAGGATAGAGGGTAGGATTGGATAGAGGAGAGGATAGGATAGAGGATAGGATAGGATAGGGGATAGGATAGGATAGAGGATATGATATGATAGAGGATAGGATAGGATAGAGGATAGGATAGAGGATAGGATAGAGGATAGGATAGGATAGAGGATAGGATAGGGTAGCGGATAGGATGGGATAGAGTAGGGAATAGGATAGAGGATAGTATCGGATAGAGGATAGGATAGGGGATTGGATAGGATAGAGGATTGGATAGGATAGAGGATAGGATAGGATAGAGGATAGGATAGGATAGAGGATAGGATAGGATAGGATAGAGGATAGGATAGGATAGAGGATAGGATAGGGGATTTTATAGGATACAGGATAGGATAGGATAGAGGATAGGATAGGATTGAGGATAGGATATGATAGAGGATAGGATAGGATAGAGGATAGGATAGGATAGAGGATAGGATACGATAGAGGATAGGAAAGGATAGAGGATAGGATAGGATAGTGGATAGGACAGGATAGAGCAGACGATAGAGGATAGGATAGGATAGAGGATAGGATAGAGAATAGGATAGTATAGAGGATCGGATAGGATAGGATAGAGGATAGGAGACTATAGAGGATAGGATAGAGGACAGGAGACGATAGAGGATAGAGGACAGGAGACGATAGAGGATAGGATACGAGAGAGGATAGGATAGTATAGATAATAGGATAGGATAGAGGATAGGATAGGATAGAGGATAGGATAGGATGGGATAGAGGATAGGAGACTATAGAGGATAGGATAGAGGGCAGGAAACGATAGAGTATAGAGGACAGGAGACGATAGAGGATAGGATACGAGAGAGGATAGGATAGTATAGATAATAGGATAGGGTAGAGGATAGGATAGGATAGAGGATAGGACATAGGATTGGATAGGATGGACGATAGGATAGGATAGAGGATAGGATAGGATAGAGAATAGGATAGAGGCTAGGATAGAGGATTGGATAGGATAGAGTATATTATAGGAAAGAGGATATGATATGCTAGAGGATACGATATTATAGAGGATTGGATAGGATAGAGGATCGGATAGGATAGAGGATAGGTTAGGATAGAGGGTAGGATTGGATAGAGGAGAGGATAGGATAGAGGATAGGATAGGATAGGGGATAGGATAGGATAGAGGATATGATATGATAGAGGATAGGATAGGATAGAGGATAGGATAGAGGATAGGATAGAGGATAGGATAGAGGATAGGATAGTGGATAGGATAGACGATTGGATGGGATAGAGGATATTTAAGGAAAGAGGATATGATATGCTAGAGGATACGATATTATAGAGGATAGGATAGGATAGAGGATCGGATAGGATAGAGGATTGGATAGGGGATAGGATAGGATAGAAGATAGGATAGGATAGAGGATAGGATAGGATAGAGGATAGGATAGGGGATTGGATAGTATAAAGGATAGGAGAGGATAGAGGATAGGATAGGATTGAGGATAGGATAGGATAGGATAGAGGATCGGATAGGATCGAGGATAGGATAGGATAGAGGATAGGATAGGATAGGATAGAGGATAGGATAGGATAGGATAGAGGATAGGATAGGATAGAGGATAGGATAGGATAGAGGATAGGATAGGATAGAGGATAGGATAGGATAGAGGATAGGATAGGATAGAGGATAGGATAGGGGATAGGATAGGATAGAAGATAGGATAGGATAGAGGATAGGATAGGATAGAGGATAGGATAGGGGATTGGATAGTATAAAGGATAGGAGAGGATAGAGGATAGGATAGGATTGAGGATAGGATAGGATAGGATAGAGGATCGGATAGGATCGAGGATAGGATAGGATAGAGGATAGGATAGGATAGGATAGAGGATAGGATAGGATAGGATAGAGGATAGGATAGGATAGAGGATAGGATAGGATAGCGGAGAGGATAGGGTAGAGGATCGGATAGGATCGAGGATAGGATAGGATAGAGGATAGGATAGGGGATAGGATAGGATAGAGAATAGGATAGGATAGAGGGTAGGATAGAGGATTGGATAGGATAGGGGATAGGAGACAATGGAGGATAGGATAGGATAGAGGATAGGATAGGATAGAGAATAGGATAGGATAGAGGATAGGATAGGGGATTGGATAGGATAGAGGATAGGATAGGATAGAGGATAGGATAAGATAGCGGAGAGGATAGGATAGAGGATCGGATAGGATCGAGAATAGGATAGGATAGAGGATAGGATAGGATAGGATAGAGGATAGGATAGGATAGAGGATAGGATAGGATAGCGGAGAGGATAGGATAGAGGATCGGATAGGATCGAGGATAGGATAGGATAGAGGATAGGATAGGATAGGATAGGATAGAGGATAGGATAGGATAGAGGATAGGATAGGATAGAGGATAGGATAGGATAGAGGATAGGATAGGATAGAGGATATAATAGGATAGAGGATAGGATAGGATAGAGGATAGGATAGGATAGAGGATAGGATAGGATAGAGGATAGGATAGGATAGAGGATAGGATAGGATAGAGGATAGGATAGGATAGAGGGTAGGATAGGGGATAGGATAGGATAGAGAATAGGATAGGATAGAGTGTAGGATAGGGGATTGGATAGGATAGAGGATAGGAGACGATGGAGGATAGGATAGGATAGAGTATAGAATAGGATTGAGGATAGGGTCGGATGGCTGATAGGATAGGACAGAGGATAGGATAGGATAGAGAATAGGATAAGATAGAGGATAGGATAGGATAGAGGATAGGATAAGATAGCGGAGAGGATAGGATAGAGGATAGGATAGGATAGGATAGAGGATAGGATAGGAAAGAGGATAGGATAGGATAGACGATAGGATAGGATAGAGGATAGAATAGGATAGAGGATAGGATAGAGGATAGGATAGAGGATAGGATAGAGGATAGGATAGTGGATAGGATAGAGGATTGGATAGGATAGAGGATATTTAAGGAAAGAGGATATGATATGCTAGAGGATACGATATTATAGAGGATAGGATAGGATAGAGGATCGGATAGGATAGAGGATCGGATAGGATAGAGGATTGGATAGGGGATAGGATAGGATAGAAGATAGGATAGGATAGAGGATAGGATAGGGGATTGGATAGTATAAAGGATAGGATAGGATAGAGGATAGGATGGGATAGAGGATAGGACATAGGATTGGATAGGATAGACGATAGGATAGGATAGAGGATAGAATAGGATAGAGGATAGGATAGGATAGAGGATAGGATTGGATAGAGGATAGGATAGGGGATAGGATAGGATAGGATAGAGAATAGGATAGGATAGAGGATAGGATAGGGGATTGGATAGGATAGAGGATAGGAGACGATGGAGGATTGGATAGGATAGACGTTAGGATAGGATAGAGGATAGAATAGGATAGAGGATAGGATAGAGGATAGGATAGAGGATTGGATAGGATAGAGGATATTATAGGAAAGAGGATATGATATGCTAGAGGATACGATATTATAGAGGATAGGATAGGATAGAGGATCGGATAGGGTAGGGGATTGGATAGGATAGAGCATAGGATAGGATAGAGGATAGGAGACGATGGAGGATAGGATAGGATAGAGGATAGGATAGGGGATAGGATAGGATAGGATAGAGGATAGTATAGGATAGAGGATTGGATAGGATAGACGTTAGGATAGGATAGAGCATAGAATAGGATAGAGGATAGGGTAGAGGATTGGATAGGATAGAGTATATTATAGGAAAGAGGATATGATATGCTAGAGGATACGATATTATAGAGGATTGGATAGGATAGAGGATCGGATAGGATAGAGGATAGGATAGGATAGAGGGTAGGATTGGATAGAGGAGAGGATAGGATAGATGATAGGATAGGATAGGGGATAGGATAGGATAGAGGATATGATATGATAGAGGATAGGATAGGATAGAGGATAGGATAGGATAGAGGATAGGATAGGATTGAGGATAGGATAGGATAGAGGATAGAGGATAGGAAAGGATAGAGGATAGGATAGGATAGTAGATAGGACAGGATAGAGCAGACGATAGAGGATAGGATAGGATAGAGGATAGGATAGGGTGGCGGATAGGATGGGATAGAGTATGGAATAGGATAGAGGATAGTATCGGATAGAGGATAGGATAGGGGATTGGATAGGATAGAGGATTGGATAGGATAGAGGATAGGATATGATAGAGGATAGGATAGGATAGAGGATAGGATAGGATAGAGGATAGGACAGGATAGAGGATAGGATAGGATAGAGGATAGGTTAGGATAGAGGATAGGATAGGGTAGAGGATAGGATAGGATAGAGAATAGGATAGAGGCTAGGATAGAGGATTGGATAGGATAGAGTATATTATAGGAAAGAGGATATGATATGCTAGAGGATACGATATTATAGAGGATTGGATAGGATAGAGGATCGGATAGGATAGAGGATAGGTTAGGATAGAGGGTAGGATTGGATAGAGGAGAGGATAGGATAGAGGATAGGATAGGATAGGGGATAGGATAGGATAGAGGATATGATATGATAGAGGATAGGATAGGATAGAGGATAGGATAGGATAGAGGATAGGATAGGATAGAGGATAGGATAGGATAGAGGATAGGATAGGATAGAGGATATAATAGGATAGAGGATAGGATAGGATAGAGGATAGGATAGGATAGAGGATAGGATAGGATAGAGGATAGGATAGGATAGAGGATAGGATAGGATAGAGGATAGGATAGGATAGAGGGTAGGATAGGGGATAGGATAGGATAGAGAATAGGATAGGATAGAGTGTAGGATAGGGGATTGGATAGTATAAAGGATAGGATAGGATAGAGGATAGGATGGGATAGAGGATAGGACATAGGATTGGATAGGATAGACGATAGGATAGGATAGAGGATAGAATAGGATAGAGGATAGGATAGGATAGAGGATAGGATTCGATAGAGGATAGGATAGGGGATAGGATAGGATAGGATAGAGAATAGGATAGGATAGAGGATAGGATAGGGGATTGGATAGGATAGAGGATAGGAGACGATGGAGGATTGGATAGGATAGACGTTAGGATAGGATAGAGGATAGAATAGGATAGAGGATAGGATAGAGGATAGGATAGAGGATTGGATAGGATAGAGGATATTATAGGAAAGAGGATATGATATGCTAGAGGATACGATATTATAGAGGATAGGATAGGATAGAGGATCGGATAGGGTAGGGGATTGGATAGGATAGAGCATAGGATAGGATAGAGGATAGGAGACGATGGAGGATAGGATAGGATAGAGGATAGGATAGGGGATAGGATAGGATAGGATAGAGGATAGTATAGGATAGAGGATTGGATAGGATAGACGTTAGGATAGGATAGAGCATAGAATAGGATAGAGGATAGGGTAGAGGATTGGATAGGATAGAGTATATTATAGGAAAGAGGATATGATATGCTAGAGGATACGATATTATAGAGGATTGGATAGGATAGAGGATCGGATAGGATAGAGGATAGGATAGGATAGAGGGTAGGATTGGATAGAGGAGAGGATAGGATAGATGATAGGATAGGATAGGGGATAGGATAGGATAGAGGATATGATATGATAGAGGATAGGATAGGATAGAGGATAGGATAGGATTGAGGATAGGATAGGATAGAGGATAGAGGATAGGAAAGGATAGAGGATAGGATAGGATAATAGATAGGACAGGATAGAGCAGACGATAGAGGATAGGATAGGATAGAGGATAGGATAGGGTGGCGGATAGGATGGGATAGAGTATGGAATAGGATAGAGGATAGTATCGGATAGAGGATAGGATAGGGGATTGGATAGGATAGAGGATTGGATAGGATAGAGGATAGGATATGATAGAGGATAGGATAGGATAGAGGATAGGATAGGATAGAGGACAGGATAGGATAGAGGATAGGATAGGATAGATGATAGGATAATATAGAGAATAGGATAGGATAGAGGATAGGATAGGACAGAGAATAGGATAGGATAGAGGATAGGATAGGATAGAGGATAGGATAGGATAGGATAGGATGGAGGATAGGATAGGATAGAGGATTGGATAGGACAGACGATAGGATAGGATAGAGGTTAGGATAGGATAGAGGATAGGATAGGACAGAGGATAGGAAAGGATAGAGGATAGGATAGGATATAGGATATGATAGGATAGAGGATAGGATAGGATAGGGTGGGGATCGGATAGGGTAGATGATAGGATAGGATAGAGGATAGGATAGGATTGAGGATAGGATAGAATAGAGTACAGGATAGTATAGAGGATAAGATAGGATAGAGGATAGGATAGGATAGAGGACAGGATGGGATAGAGGGTAGGATAGCGGATTGGATAGGATAGAGGATACGATACGATAAAGGATAGGATAGGATAGAGGATAGGATAGGACAGAGGATATTATAGGATAGGATAGATGATAGGATAATAAAGAGAATAGGATAGGATAGACGATAGGACAGGATAGAGGATAGGGTAGGATTCGCGGATAGGATAGGATAGAGGATAGGGTAGGATAGAGAATAGAATAGGATAGAGGATAGGATAGGATAGAGGATAGGATAGGATTGAGGATAGGAAAGGATAGAGGATAGGATAGGATAGACGATAGGACAGGATAGAGGATAGGGTAGGATTCGCGGATAGGATAGGATAGAGGATAGGGTAGGATAGAGAATAGAATAGGATAGAGGATAGGATAGGATAGAGGATAGGATAGGATTGAGGATAGGAAAGGATAGAGGATAGGATAGGATTGAGGATAGGATAGGATAGATGATAGGATAGAGGAGTGGATAGGATAGAGGATACGATACGATAAAGGATAGGATAGGATAGAGGATAGGATAGGACAGAGGATATTATAGGATAGGATAGATGATAGGATAATAAAGAGAATAGGATAGGATAGACGATAGGACAGGATAGAGGATAGGGTAGGATTCGCGGATAGGATAGGATAGAGGATAGGGTAGGATAGAGAATAGAATAGGATAGAGGATAGGATAGGATAGAGGATAGGATAGGATAGGATTGAGGATAGGATAGAATAGAGTAGAGGATAGTATAGAGGATAAGATAGGATAGAGGATAGGATAGGATAGAGGATAGGATAGGATAGATGATAGGATAGGATAGTGGATAGGATAGGATAGAGGATAGGAAAGGGTAGATGATACGATAGAGGATTGGATAGGATAGAGGATACGATACTATAGAGGATAGGAAAGGATAGACGGTAGGATAGAGGATTGGATAGGATAGAGGATACGATACGATAGAGGATAGGATAGGATAGAGTATAGGGTAGGACAGAGAATAGGATAAGATAGAGGATAGGATAGAGGATAGTATAAGATAGAGGATAGGATAGGATAGAGGATATGATAGGATAGTGTACAGGATAGTATAGAGGATAAGATATAATAGAGAATAGGATGCGATAGAGGATAGGATAGGATAGAGGATAGGATAGGATTGAGGATAGGATAGGATAGAGGATAATATAGGATAGAGGAAAGGATAGGATAGAGGATAGGATAGGATAGGGGATTCGATAGCATAGAGGATAGGATAGAGGATTGGATAGGATTGAGGATATTATGGGATAGAGGATAGGATAGGATAGGAT
Organism: Halictus rubicundus; assembly: GCF_050948215.1. Taxonomy (NCBI): domain Eukaryota; kingdom Metazoa; phylum Arthropoda; class Insecta; order Hymenoptera; family Halictidae; genus Halictus; species Halictus rubicundus. Next base: position 941,579 of record NW_027488560.1, read on the forward strand.
AGAGGATAGGATAGGATTCGAGAATAGAGGATAGGATAGGATTGAGGATAGGATTGGATACAGGATAGGATAGGATATATAATATTATAGGATGGAGGATACGATATTATAGAGGATAGGATAGGATAGACGATAGGATAGGGGATTGGATAGGATATAGGATAGGATAGGATAGAGGATAGGATAGGATTGAGGATAGGTTAGGATAGAGGATAGGATAGAGGATATTATAGTATAGAGGATAGGATAGGATTGAGGATAGGATAGGATAGAGGATAGGATAGGATTGAGGATAGGATGGGATAGAGGATAGGATAGAGGATATTATAGGATAGAGGATAGGATAGGATAGAGGATAGGATAGGATTGAGGATAGGATAGGATAGAGGGTAGGATAGGATGGAGGATAGGATAAGATAGAGAATAGGATAGGATAGAGGATAGGATAGGATAGAGGATAGGATAGGATTGAGGATAGGATTGAGGATAGGATAGGACAGAGAATAGGATAGGATAGAGGATAGGATAGGATTGAGGATAGGATGGGATAGAGGATAGGATAGAGGATATTATAGGAGAGAGGATATCATAGGATAGAGGATAGGATAGGATAGAGGATAGGATAGGATTGAGGATAGCATAGGATTGAGGATAGGTTAGGATAGAGGATAGGATAGGATTGAGGATAGGATGGGATAGAGGATAGGATAGAGGATATTATAGGATAGAGGATAGGATAGGATAGAGGATAGGATAGGATTGAGGATAGGATAGGATAGAGGGTAGGATAGGATGGAGGATAGGATAGGATAGAGAATAGGATAGGATAGAGGATAGGATAGGACACAGGATAGGATAGGATAGAGGATAGGATAGAGGATTGGATAGGATTGAGGATATTATGGGATAGGATAGGATAGAGGATAGGATAGGATAGAGGATAGGATAGGATAGAGGATAGGATAGGATAGAGGATAGGATAGGATAGAGGATAGGATAGGATAGAGGATAGGATAGGATTGAGGATAGGATAGGATAGAGGCTATTATAGAGGATTGGATAGGATAGAGGATACGATACGATAGAGGATAGGATAGGATAGAGGATAGGATAGGATTGAGGATAGGATAGGATAGAGGATAGGATACAGGATAGGATAGGATAGAGGATAGGATAGGGTAGAGAATAGAATAAGATAGAGGATAGGATAGGATTGAGGATAGGATAGGATAGATGATAGGATAGAGGATTGGATGGGATACAGGACACGATACGATAGAGGATAGGATAGGATAGAGGATAGGATTGGATAGAGGATAGGATAGGATAGAGGATAGGATAGGATAGAGGACAGGATAGGATAGAGGATATGATAGGATACAGGATAGGATAGGATAGAGGATTGGATAGGATAGAGGATACGATACTATAGAGGATAGGAAAGGATAGACGGTAGGATAGAGGATTGGATAGGATAGAGGATACGATACGATAGAGGATAGGATAGGATAGAGTATAGGGTAGGACAGGTTATAGCATAGGATAGAGGATAGGATAGGATAGAGGATAGGATAGGATAGATGATAGGATAGGATAGAGGATAGGATAGGATAGAGGATAGGATAAGATAGAGGACACGATAGGGTAAAGGATAGGATAAGGTAGAGGATAGGATAGAATAGAGTACAGGATAGTATAGAGGATAAGATAGGATAGAGGATAGGATAGGATAGAGGATAGGACAGGGTAGAGGATAGGATAAGATAGAGGATAGGATAGGGTAGAGGATAGGATAAGATAGAGGATAGGATAGAGTAGAGTACAGGGTATTATAGAGGATAAGGTAGGATAGAGGATAGGATAGGATAGAGGATAGGATAGGATTGAGGATAGGATAGGATAGGATAGAGGATAGGATAGGATAGAGGATAGTATAGGATAGAGGATAGGATAGAGGATTGTATAATACAGAGGATACGATACGATAGAGGATAGGACAGGATAGAGGATAGGATAGCACAGAGGATACGATAGGATAGAGGATAGGATAGGATAGAGGATAGGATAGAGGATTGGATACAAGTTAGGACATTATGGGATAGGGGATAGGATAGGATAGGATAGAGGATAGGATAGAGGATTGGATAGGATTGAGGATATTATGGGATAGAGGATAGGATAGGATAGGAAAGAGGATAGGATAGGATAGAGGATATTATGGGATAGAGGATAGGATAGGATAGGATAGAGGATAGGATAGGATAGAGAATAGGATAGGATAGAGGATAGGATAGGATAGAGGGTAGGATAGGATAGAGGATAGGATAGGATAGAGGATAGGATATGATAGAGGATAGGATAGGATAGAGGATAGGATAGGATAGAGGATAGGATAGGATAGAGGATAGGATAGGATAGAGGATAGGATAGGATAGAGGATAGGATAGGATTGGGGATAGGATAGGATAGAGGATAGGATAGAGGATTGGATAGGATAGGTAATACGATACGATAGAGGATAGGATAGGATAGAGGATAGGATAGGATAGATGATATTATAGGATGGAGGATACGATATTATTGAGGATAGGATAGGATAGACGATAGGATAGGGGATTGGATAGGATAGAGGATAGGATAGGATAGAGCACAGGATAGGGTAAAGGATAGGATAAGATAGAGGATAGGATAGAATAGAGTACAGGATAGTATAGAGGATAAGATAGGATAGAGGATAGGATAGGATAGAGGATAGGATAGGGTAGAGGATAGGATAAGATAGAGGATAGGGTAGGGTAGAGGATAGGATAAGATAGAGGATAGGATAGGATAGATGATAGGATAGGATAGAGTACAGGATAGTATAGAGGATAAGATAGGATAGAGGATAGGATAGGATAGAGGATAGGATAGGATTGAGGATACGATACGATAGAGGGTAGTATAGGATTGAGGATAGGATAGGACAGAGGATAGGATAGGATAGAGGATATCATAGAGGATTGGATAGGATTGAGGATATTATGGGATAGAGGATAGGATAGGATAGGATAGAGGATAGAGGATAGGATAGGATAGAGGATAGGATAGGATAGAGGATAGGATAGGATAGAGGATAGGATAGGATAGAGGATAGGATAGGATAGAGGATAGGATAGGATAGAGGATAGGATAGGATAGAGGATAGGATAGGGTAGAGGATAGGATAGGATAGAGGATAGGATAGGATCGAGAAGAGGATTTGACAGAGGATAGGATAGGATAGAGGATAGGATAGGATAGCGGATAGGATAGGATAGAGGATAGGATAGGATAGAGGATAGGATAGGATTGAGGATAGCATAGGATTGAGGATAGGTTAGGATAGAGGATAGGATAGGATTGAGGATAGGATGGGATAGAGGATAGGATAGAGGATATTATAGGATAGAGGATAGGATAGGATAGAGGATAGGATAGGATTGAGGATAGGATAGGATAGAGGGTAGGATAGGATGGAGGATAGGATAGGATAGAGAATAGGATAGGATAGAGGATAGGATAGGACTCAGGATAGGATAGGATAGAGGATAGGATAGAGGATTGGATAGGATTGAGGATATTATGGGATAGGATAGGATAGGATAGAGGATAGGATAGGATAGAGGATAGGATAGGATAGAGGATAGGATAGGATAGAGGATAGGATAGGATAGAGGATAGGATAGGATTGAGGATAGGATAGGATAGAGGCTATTATAGAGGATTGGATAGGATAGAGGATACGATACGATAGAGGATAGGATAGGATAGAGGATAGGATAGGATTGAGGATAGGATAGGATAGAGGATAGGATACAGGATAGGATAGGATAGAGGATAGGATAGGGTAGAGAATAGAATAAGATAGAGGATAGGATAGGATTGAGGATAGGATAGGATAGATGATAGGATAGAGGATTGGATGGGATACAGGACACGATACGATAGAGGATAGGATAGGATAGAGGATAGGATTGGATAGAGGATAGGATAGGATAGAGGATAGGATAGGATAGAGGACAGGATAGGATAGAGGATATGATAGGATACAGGATAGGATAGGATAGAGGATAGGATAGGATAGAGGATAGGATAGGATTGAGGATCGGATAGGATAGAGGATAGGATAGGATAGAGGATAGGATAGGATTGAGGATAGGATAGGATAGAGGGTAGGATAGGATGGAGGATAGGATAAGATAGAGAATAGGATAGGATAGAGGATAGGATAGGATAGAGGATAGGATAGGATTGAGGATAGGATTGAGGATAGGATAGGACAGAGAATAGGATAGGATAGAGGATAGGATAGGATTGAGGATAGGATGGGATAGAGGATAGGATAGAGGATATTATAGGAGAGAGGATATTATAGGATAGAGGATAGGATAGGATAGAGGATAGGATAGGATTGAGGATAGCATAGGATTGAGGATAGGTTAGGATAGAGGATAGGATAGGATTGAGGATAGGATGGGATAGAGGATAGGATAGAGGATATTATAGGATAGAGGATAGGATAGGATAGAGGATAGGATAGGATTGAGGATAGGATAGGATAGAGGGTAGGATAGGATGGAGGATAGGATAGGATAGAGAATAGGATAGGATAGAGGATAGGATAGGATACAGGATAGGATAGGATAGAGGATTGGATAGGATAGAGGATACGATACTATAGAGGATAGGAAAGGATAGACGGTAGGATAGAGGATTGGATAGGATAGAGGATACGATACGATAGAGGATAGGATAGGATAGAGTATAGGGTAGGACAGGTTATAGCATAGGATAGAGGATAGGATAGGATAGAGGATAGGATAGGATAGATGATAGGATAGGATAGAGGATAGGATAGGATAGAGGATAGGATAAGATAGAGGACACGATAGGGTAAAGGATAGGATAAGGTAGAGGATAGGATAGAATAGAGTACAGGATAGTATAGAGGATAAGATAGGATAGAGGATAGGATAGGATAGAGGATAGGACAGGGTAGAGGATAGGATAAGATAGAGGATAGGATAGGGTAGAGGATAGGATAAGATAGAGGATAGGATAGAGTAGAGTACAGGGTATTATAGAGGATAAGGTAGGATAGAGGATAGGATAGGATAGAGGATAGGATAGGATTGAGGATAGGATAGGATAGGATAGAGGATAGGATAGGATAGAGGATAGTATAGGATAGAGGATAGGATAGAGGATTGTATAATACAGAGGATACGATACGATAGAGGATAGGACAGGATAGAGGATAGGATAGCACAGAGGATACGATAGGATAGAGGATAGGATAGGATAGAGGATAGGATAGAGGATTGGATACAAGTTAGGACATTATGGGATAGGGGATAGGATAGGATAGGATAGAGGATAGGATAGAGGATTGGATAGGATTGAGGATATTATGGGATAGAGGATAGGATAGGATAGGAAAGAGGATAGGATAGGATAGAGGATATTATGGGATAGAGGATAGGATAGGATAGGATAGAGGATAGGATAGGATAGAGAATAGGATAGGATAGAGGATAGGATAGGATAGAGGGTAGGATAGGATAGAGGATAGGATAGGATAGAGGATAGGATATGATAGAGGATAGGATAGGATAGAGGATAGGATAGGATAGAGGATAGGATAGGATAGAGGATAGGATAGGATAGAGGATAGGATAGGATAGAGGATAGGATAGGATTGGGGATAGGATAGGATAGAGGATAGGATAGAGGATTGGATAGGATAGGTAATACGATACGATAGAGGATAGGATAGGATAGAGGATAGGATAGGATAGATGATATTATAGGATGGAGGATACGATATTATTGAGGATAGGATAGGATAGACGATAGGATAGGGGATTGGATAGGATAGAGGATAGGATAGGATAGAGCACAGGATAGGGTAAAGGATAGGATAAGATAGAGGATAGGATAGAATAGAGTACAGGATAGTATAGAGGATAAGATAGGATAGAGGATAGGATAGGATAGAGGATAGGATAGGGTAGAGGATAGGATAAGATAGAGGATAGGGTAGGGTAGAGGATAGGATAAGATAGAGGATAGGATAGGATAGATGATAGGATAGGATAGAGTACAGGATAGTATAGAGGATAAGATAGGATAGAGGATAGGATAGGATAGAGGATAGGATAGGATTGAGGATACGATACGATAGAGGGTAGTATAGGATTGAGGATAGGATAGGACAGAGGATAGGATAGGATAGAGGATATCATAGAGGATTGGATAGGATTGAGGATATTATGGGATAGAGGATAGGATAGGATAGGATAGAGGATAGAGGATAGGATAGGATAGAGGATAGGATAGGATAGAGGATAGGATAGGATAGAGGATAGGATAGGATAGAGGATAGGATAGGATAGAGGATAGGATAGGATAGAGGATAGGATAGGATAGAGGATAGGATAGGGTAGAGGATAGGATAGGATAGAGGATAGGATAGGATCGAGAAGAGGATTTGACAGAGGATAGGATAGGATAGAGGATAGGATAGGATAGCGGATAGGATAGGATAGAGGATAGGATAGGATAGAGGATAGGATAGGATTGAGGATAGCATAGGATTGAGGATAGGTTAGGATAGAGGATAGGATAGGATTGAGGATAGGATGGGATAGAGGATAGGATAGAGGATATTATAGGATAGAGGATAGGATAGGATAGAGGATAGGATAGGATTGAGGATAGGATAGGATAGAGGGTAGGATAGGATGGAGGATAGGATAGGATAGAGAATAGGATAGGATAGAGGATAGGATAGGACTCAGGATAGGATAGGATAGAGGATAGGATAGAGGATTGGATAGGATTGAGGATATTATGGGATAGGATAGGATAGGATAGAGGATAGGATAGGATAGAGGATAGGATAGGATAGAGGATAGGATAGGATAGAGGATAGGATAGGATAGAGGATAGGATAGGATTGAGGATAGGATAGGATAGAGGCTATTATAGAGGATTGGATAGGATAGAGGATACGATACGATAGAGGATAGGATAGGATAGAGGATAGGATAGGATTGAGGATAGGATAGGATAGAGGATAGGATACAGGATAGGATAGGATAGAGGATAGGATAGGGTAGAGAATAGAATAAGATAGAGGATAGGATAGGATTGAGGATAGGATAGGATAGATGATAGGATAGAGGATTGGATGGGATACAGGACACGATACGATAGAGGATAGGATAGGATAGAGGATAGGATTGGATAGAGGATAGGATAGGATAGAGGATAGGATAGGATAGAGGACAGGATAGGATAGAGGATATGATAGGATACAGGATAGGATAGGATAGAGGATAGGATAGGATAGAGGATAGGATAGGATTGAGGATCGGATAGGATAGAGGATAGGATAGGATAGAGGATAGGATAGGATTGAGGATAGGATAGGATAGAGGGTAGGATAGGATGGAGGATAGGATAAGATAGAGAATAGGATAGGATAGAGGATAGGATAGGATAGAGGATAGGATAGGATTGAGGATAGGATTGAGGATAGGATAGGACAGAGAATAGGATAGGATAGAGGATAGGATAGGATTGAGGATAGGATGGGATAGAGGATAGGATAGAGGATATTATAGGAGAGAGGATATTATAGGATAGAGGATAGGATAGGATAGAGGATAGGATAGGATTGAGGATAGCATAGGATTGAGGATAGGTTAGGATAGAGGATAGGATAGGATTGAGGATAGGATGGGATAGAGGATAGGATAGAGGATATTATAGGATAGAGGATAGGATAGGATAGAGGATAGGATAGGATTGAGGATAGGATAGGATAGAGGGTAGGATAGGATGGAGGATAGGATAGGATAGAGAATAGGATAGGATAGAGGATAGGATAGGACACAGGATAGGATAGGATAGAGGATAGGATAGAGGATTGGATAGGATTGAGGATATTATGGGATAGGATAGGATAGAGGATAGGATAGGATAGAGGATAGGATAGGATAGAGGATAGGATAGGATTGAGGATAGGATAGGATAGAGGATATTATAGAGGATTGGATAGGACAGAGGATACGATACGATAGAGGATAGGATAGGATAGAGGATAGGATAGGATAGATGATAGGATAGAATAGAGTACAGGATAGTATAGAGGATAAGATAGGATAGAGGATAGGATAGGATAGAGGATAGGATAGGATAGAGGATAGGATAGGATTGGGGATAGGATAGGATAGAGGATAGGATAGAGGATTGGATAGGATAGGGGATACGATACGATAGAGGATAGGATAGGATAGAGGATAGGATAGGATAGAGGATAGGATAGGATAGAGGATAGGATAGGATAGATGATATTATAGGATGGAGGTTACGATATTATTGAGGATAGGATAGGATAGACAATAGGATAGGGGATTGGATAGGATAGAGGATAGGATAGGATAGAGGACATGATAGGGTAAAGGATATTATGGGATAGAGGATAGGATAGGATAGGATAGAGGATAGGATACGATAGAGGATAAGATAGGATTGAGGATAGGATAGGATAGAGGCTTGGATAGGATAGAGGATAGGATAGGATAGGATAGAGGATAGGATAGGATAGAGGATAAGATAGGATTGAGGATTGGATAGGATAGAGGATAGGATAGGATTGAGGATAGGATAGGATAGAGGATAGGATACAGGATAGGATAGGATAGAGGATAGGATAGGGTAGAGAATAGAATAAGATAGAGGATAGGATAGGATTGAGGATAGGATAGGATAGATGATAGGATAGAGGATTGGATGGGATACAGGATACGATACGATAGAGGAGAGGATAGGATAGAGGATGGGATTGGATAGAGGATAGGATAGGATAGAGGATAGGATAGGATAGAGGACAGGATAGGATAGAGGATATGATAGGATACAGGATAGGATAGGATAGAGGATAGGATAGGATAGAGGATAGGATAGGATTGAGGATCGGATAGGATAGAGGATAGGATAGGATAGCCGATAGGATTGAGGATAAGATAGGATAGAGGATAGGATAGGATAGGGTAGATGATAGGATAGAGGATTGGTTAGGATAGAGGATACGATACTATAGAGGATAGGAAAGCATAGACGGTAGGATAGAGGATTGGATAGGATAGAGGATACGATACGATAGAAGATAGGATAGGATAGAGTATAGGGTAGGACAGGGAATAGGATAGGATAGAGGATAGGATAGGATAGAGGATAGGATAGGATAGAGGATAGGATAGGATAGGATAGAGCATAGGATAGGATTGAGGATAGGATAGGATAGAGGATAGGATAGAAGATATTATAGGAGAGCGGATATTATAGGATAGAGGATAGGATAGGATTGAGGATAGGAAAGGATAGGATTGAGGATAGGATAGGATGAATAATATTACAGGATGGAGGATACGAAATTATAGAGGATATGATAGGATAGAGGATAGGATAGGGTAGAGGATAGGATAAGATAGAGGATAGGATAGGGTAGAAGATAGGATAAGATAGAGGATAGGATAGAATAGAGTACAGGATAGTATAGAGGATAAGATAGGATAGCGGATAGGATAGGATAGAGGATAGGATAGGATAGATGATAGGATAGGATAGAGGATATGATAGGATAGAGGATAGGATAGGATTCGAGAATAGAGGATAGGATAGGATTGAGGATAGGATTGGATACAGGATAGGATAGGATATATGATATTATAGGATGGAGGATACGATATTATAGAGGATAGGATAGGATAGACGATAGGATAGGGGATTGGATAGGATAGAGGATAGGATAGGATAGAGGATAGGATAGGATTGAGGATAGGTTAGGATAGAGGATAGGATAGAGGATATTATAGGATAGAGGATAGGATAGGATTGAGGATAGGATAGGATAGAGTACAGGATAGTATAGAGGATAAGATAGGATAGAGGATAGAATAGGATAGAGGACAGGATAGGATAGAGGGTAGGATAGCGGATTGGATAGGATAGAGGATAAGATACGATAGAGGATAGGATAGGATAGAGGATAGGATAGGACAGAGGATATTATAGGATAGGATAGATGATAGGATAATAAAGAGAATAGGATAGGATAGACGATAGGACAGGATAGAGGATAGGATAGGATAGCGGGTAGGATAGGATGGAGGATAGGATAGGATAGAGAATAGGATAGGATAGAGGATAGGATAGTATAGAGGATAGGATAGGATTGAGGATAGGATAGGATAGATGATAGGATAGGATAGAGGATTGGATAGGATAGAGGATAGGATAGAGGATTAGATAGGATTGAGGATATTATGGGGATAGAGGATAGGATAGGGTAGGATAGAGGATAGGATAGGATTGAGGATAGGATTGGATACATGATAGGATAGGATATATGATATTATGGGATGGAGGATACGATATTATAGAGGATAGGATAGGATAGACGATAGGATAGGGGATTGGATAGGATAGAGCATAGGATAGGATAGAGGATAGGATAGGATAGAGGATAGGATTGAGGATATAATTGGATACAGGACAGGATAGGATATATGATATTATAGGATGGAGGATACGATATTCTAGAGGATAGGATAGGGTAGACGATAGGATAGGGGATTGGATAGGATAGAGGATAGGATAGGACAGAGGATAGGATAGGATAGAGGATAGGATAGGATAGAGGATAGGTTAGGATAGAGGATAGGATAGGATAGAGGATAGGATAGGATTGAGGATAGCATAGGATTGAGGATAGGTTAGGATAGAGGATAGGATAGGATTGAGGATAGGATGGGATAGAGGATAGGATAGAGGATATTATAGGATAGAGGATAGGATAGGATAGAGGATAGGATAGGATTGAGGATAGGATAGGATAGAGGGTAGGATAGGATGGAGGATAGGATATGATAGAGAATAGGATAGGATAGAGGATAGGATAGGATAGAGGATAGGATAGGATTGAGGATAGGATTGAGGATAGGATAGGACAGAGAATAGGATAGGATAGAGGATAGGATAGGATTGAGGATAGGATGGGATAGAGGATAGGATAGAGGATATTATATCAGAGAGGATATTATAGGATAGAGGATAGGATAGGATAGAGGATAGGATAGGATTGAGGATAGCATAGGATTGAGGATAGGTTAGGATAGAGGATAGGATAGGATTGAGGATAGGATGGGATAGAGGATAGGATAGAGGATATTATAGGATAGAGGATAGGATAGGATAGAGGATAGGATAGGATTGAGGATAGGATAGGATAGAGGGTAGGATAGGATGGAGGATAGGATAGGATAGAGAATAGGATAGGATAGAGGATAGGATAGGACACAGGATAGGATAGGATAGAGGATAGGATAGGATAGAGGATAGGATAGAGGATTGGATAGGATTGAGGATATTATGGGATAGGATAGGATAGAGGATAGGATAGGATAGAGGATAGGATAGGATAGAGGATAGGATAGGATAGAGGATAGGATAGGATAGAGGATAGGATAGGATAGAGTACAGGATAGTATAGAGGATAAGATAGGATAGAGGATAGAATAGGATAGAGGACAGGATAGGATAGAGGGTAGGATAGCGGATTGGATAGGATAGAGGATAAGATACGATAGAGGATAGGATAGGATAGAGGATAGGATAGGACAGAGGATATTATAGGATAGGATAGATGATAGGATAATAAAGAGAATAGGATAGGATAGACGATAGGACAGGATAGAGGATAGGATAGGATAGCGGGTAGGATAGGATGGAGGATAGGATAGGATAGAGAATAGGATAGGATAGAGGATAGGATAGTATAGAGGATAGGATAGGATTGAGGATAGGATAGGATAGATGATAGGATAGGATAGAGGATTGGATAGGATAGAGGATAGGATAGAGGATTAGATAGGATTGAGGATATTATGGGGATAGAGGATAGGATAGGGTAGGATAGAGGATAGGATAGGATTGAGGATAGGATTGGATACATGATAGGATAGGATATATGATATTATGGGATGGAGGATACGATATTATAGAGGATAGGATAGGATAGACGATAGGATAGGGGATTGGATAGGATAGAGCATAGGATAGGATAGAGGATAGGATAGGATAGAGGATAGGATTGAGGATATAATTGGATACAGGACAGGATAGGATATATGATATTATAGGATGGAGGATACGATATTCTAGAGGATAGGATAGGGTAGACGATAGGATAGGGGATTGGATAGGATAGAGGATAGGATAGGACAGAGGATAGGATAGGATAGAGGATAGGATAGGATAGAGGATAGGTTAGGATAGAGGATAGGATAGGATAGAGGATAGGATAGGATTGAGGATAGCATAGGATTGAGGATAGGTTAGGATAGAGGATAGGATAGGATTGAGGATAGGATGGGATAGAGGATAGGATAGAGGATATTATAGGATAGAGGATAGGATAGGATAGAGGATAGGATAGGATTGAGGATAGGATAGGATAGAGGGTAGGATAGGATGGAGGATAGGATATGATAGAGAATAGGATAGGATAGAGGATAGGATAGGATAGAGGATAGGATAGGATTGAGGATAGGATTGAGGATAGGATAGGACAGAGAATAGGATAGGATAGAGGATAGGATAGGATTGAGGATAGGATGGGATAGAGGATAGGATAGAGGATATTATATCAGAGAGGATATTATAGGATAGAGGATAGGATAGGATAGAGGATAGGATAGGATTGAGGATAGCATAGGATTGAGGATAGGTTAGGATAGAGGATAGGATAGGATTGAGGATAGGATGGGATAGAGGATAGGATAGAGGATATTATAGGATAGAGGATAGGATAGGATAGAGGATAGGATAGGATTGAGGATAGGATAGGATAGAGGGTAGGATAGGATGGAGGATAGGATAGGATAGAGAATAGGATAGGATAGAGGATAGGATAGGACACAGGATAGGATAGGATAGAGGATAGGATAGGATAGAGGATAGGATAGAGGATTGGATAGGATTGAGGATATTATGGGATAGGATAGGATAGAGGATAGGATAGGATAGAGGATAGGATAGGATAGAGGATAGGATAGGATAGAGGATAGGATAGGATAGAGGATAGGATAGGATAGAGGATAGGATAGGATAGAGGATAGGATAGGATTGAGGATAGGATAGGATAGATGATAGGATAGAATAGAGTACAGGATAGTATAGAGGATAAGATAGGATAGAGGATAGGATAGGATAGAGGATAGGATAGGATTGAGGATACGATACGATAGAGGATTGGATAGGATTGAGGATAGGATAGGACAGAGGATAGGATAGGATAGAGGATAGGATAGGATAGAGGATTGGATAGGATTCAGGATATTATGGGATAGAGGATAGGATAGGATAGAGGATAAGATAGGATTGAGGATTGGATAGGATAGAGGATAGGATAGGATTGAGGATAGGATAGGATAGAGGATAGGATACAGGATAGGATAGGATAGGATAGAGGATAGGATAGGGTAGAGAATAGAATAAGATAGAGGATAGGATAGGATTGAGGATAGGATAGGATAGATGATAGGATAGAGGATTGGATGGGATACAGGATACGATACGATAGAGGATAGGATAGGATAGAGGATAGGATTGGATAGAGGATAGGATAGGATAGAGGATAGGATAGGATAGAGGACAGGATAGGATAGAGGATATGATAGGATACAGGATAGGATAGGATAGAGGATAGGATAGGATAGAGGATAGGATAGGATTGAGGATCGGATAGGATAGACGATAGGATAGGGGATTGGATAGGATAGAGCATAGGATAGGATAGAGGATAGGATAGGATAGAGGATAGGATTGAGGATATAATTGGATACAGGACAGGATAGGATATATGATATTATAGGATGGAGGATACGATATTCTAGAGGATAGGATAGGGTAGACGATAGGATAGGGGATTGGATAGGATAGAGGATAGGATAGGACAGAGGATAGGATAGGATAGAGGATAGGATAGGATAGAGGATAGGTTAGGATAGAGGATAGGATAGGATAGAGGATAGGATAGGATTGAGGATAGCATAGGATTGAGGATAGGTTAGGATAGAGGATAGGATAGGATTGAGGATAGGATGGGATAGAGGATAGGATAGAGGATATTATAGGATAGAGGATAGGATAGGATAGAGGATAGGATAGGATTGAGGATAGGATAGGATAGAGGGTAGGATAGGATGGAGGATAGGATATGATAGAGAATAGGATAGGATAGAGGATAGGATAGGATAGAGGATAGGATAGGATTGAGGATAGGATTGAGGATAGGATAGGACAGAGAATAGGATAGGATAGAGGATAGGATAGGATTGAGGATAGGATGGGATAGAGGATAGGATAGAGGATATTATATCAGAGAGGATATTATAGGATAGAGGATAGGATAGGATAGAGGATAGGATAGGATTGAGGATAGCATAGGATTGAGGATAGGTTAGGATAGAGGATAGGATAGGATTGAGGATAGGATGGGATAGAGGATAGGATAGAGGATATTATAGGATAGAGGATAGGATAGGATAGAGGATAGGATAGGATTGAGGATAGGATAGGATAGAGGGTAGGATAGGATGGAGGATAGGATAGGATAGAGAATAGGATAGGATAGAGGATAGGATAGGACACAGGATAGGATAGGATAGAGGATAGGATAGGATAGAGGATAGGATAGAGGATTGGATAGGATTGAGGATATTATGGGATAGGATAGGATAGAGGATAGGATAGGATAGAGGATAGGATAGGATAGAGGATAGGATAGGATAGAGGATAGGATAGGATAGAGGATAGGATAGGATAGAGTACAGGATAGTATAGAGGATAAGATAGGATAGAGGATAGAATAGGATAGAGGACAGGATAGGATAGAGGGTAGGATAGCGGATTGGATAGGATAGAGGATAAGATACGATAGAGGATAGGATAGGATAGAGGATAGGATAGGACAGAGGATATTATAGAATAGGATAGATGATAGGATAATAAAGAGAATAGGATAGGATAGACGATAGGACAGGATAGAGGATAGGATAGGATAGCGGGTAGGATAGGATGGAGGATAGGATAGGATAGAGAATAGGATAGGATAGAGGATAGGATAGTATAGAGGATAGGATAGGATTGAGGATAGGATAGGATAGATGATAGGATAGGATAGAGGATTGGATAGGATAGAGGATAGGATAGAGGATTAGATAGGATTGAGGATATTATGGGGATAGAGGATAGGATAGGGTAGGATAGAGGATAGGATAGGATTGAGGATAGGATTGGATACATGATAGGATAGGATATATGATATTATGGGATGGAGGATACGATATTATAGAGGATAGGATAGGATAGACGATAGGATAGGGGATTGGATAGGATAGAGCATAGGATAGGATAGAGGATAGGATAGGATAGAGGATAGGATTGAGGATATAATTGGATACAGGACAGGATAGGATATATGATATTATAGGATGGAGGATACGATATTCTAGAGGATAGGATAGGGTAGACGATAGGATAGGGGATTGGATAGGATAGAGGATAGGATAGGACAGAGGATAGGATAGGATAGAGGATAGGATAGGATAGAGGATAGGTTAGGATAGAGGATAGGATAGGATAGAGGATAGGATAGGATTGAGGATAGCATAGGATTGAGGATAGGTTAGGATAGAGGATAGGATAGGATTGAGGATAGGATGGGATAGAGGATAGGATAGAGGATATTATAGGATAGAGGATAGGATAGGATAGAGGATAGGATAGGATTGAGGATAGGATAGGATAGAGGGTAGGATAGGATGGAGGATAGGATATGATAGAGAATAGGATAGGATAGAGGATAGGATAGGATAGAGGATAGGATAGGATTGAGGATAGGATTGAGGATAGGATAGGACAGAGAATAGGATAGGATAGAGGATAGGATAGGATTGAGGATAGGATGGGATAGAGGATAGGATAGAGGATATTATATCAGAGAGGATATTATAGGATAGAGGATAGGATAGGATAGAGGATAGGATAGGATTGAGGATAGCATAGGATTGAGGATAGGTTAGGATAGAGGATAGGATAGGATTGAGGATAGGATGGGATAGAGGATAGGATAGAGGATATTATAGGATAGAGGATAGGATAGGATAGAGGATAGGATAGGATTGAGGATAGGATAGGATAGAGGGTAGGATAGGATGGAGGATAGGATAGGATAGAGAATAGGATAGGATAGAGGATAGGATAGGACACAGGATAGGATAGGATAGAGGATAGGATAGGATAGAGGATAGGATAGAGGATTGGATAGGATTGAGGATATTATGGGATAGGATAGGATAGAGGATAGGATAGGATAGAGGATAGGATAGGATAGAGGATAGGATAGGATAGAGGATAGGATAGGATAGAGGATAGGATAGGATAGAGGATAGGATAGGATAGAGGATAGGATAGGATTGAGGATAGGATAGGATAGATGATAGGATAGAATAGAGTACAGGATAGTATAGAGGATAAGATAGGATAGAGGATAGGATAGGATAGAGGATAGGATAGGATTGAGGATACGATACGATAGAGGATTGGATAGGATTGAGGATAGGATAGGACAGAGGATAGGATAGGATAGAGGATAGGATAGGATAGAGGATTGGATAGGATTCAGGATATTATGGGATAGAGGATAGGATAGGATAGAGGATAAGATAGGATTGAGGATTGGATAGGATAGAGGATAGGATAGGATTGAGGATAGGATAGGATAGAGGATAGGATACAGGATAGGATAGGATAGGATAGAGGATAGGATAGGGTAGAGAATAGAATAAGATAGAGGATAGGATAGGATTGAGGATAGGATAGGATAGATGATAGGATAGAGGATTGGATGGGATACAGGATACGATACGATAGAGGATAGGATAGGATAGAGGATAGGATTGGATAGAGGATAGGATAGGATAGAGGATAGGATAGGATAGAGGACAGGATAGGATAGAGGATATGATAGGATACAGGATAGGATAGGATAGAGGATAGGATAGGATAGAGGATAGGATAGGATTGAGGATCGGATAGGATAGAGGATAGGATAGGATAGCCGATAGGATTGAGGATAAGATAGGATAGAGGATAGGATAGGATAGAGAATAGGATAGGGTAGATGATAGGATAGAGGATTGGATAGGATAGAGGATACGATACTATAGAGGATAGGAAAGGATAGACGGTAGGATAGAGGATTGGATAGGATAGAGGATACGATACGATAGAGGATAGGATAGGATAGAGTATAGGGTAGGACAGGGAATAGGATAGGATAGAGGATAGGATAGGATAGAGGATAGGATAGGATAGATGATAGGATAGGATAGAGGATAGGATAGGATAGAGGATAGGATAGGATAGAGGATAGGATACGATAGAGGATAAGATAGGATTGAGGATAGGATAGGATAGAGGCTAGGATAGGATTGAGGATAGGATAGGATAGAGGATAGGATAGAGGATAGGATAGGATAGAGGATAGGATAGGGTAGAGGATAGGATAGGATAGAGGATAGGATAGGATCGAGAAGAGGATTTGACAGAGGATAGGATAGGATAGAGGATAGGATAGGATAGAGGGCAGGATAGGATAGAGAATAGAATAAGATAGAGGATAGGATAGGATTGAGGATAGGATAGGATAGATGATAGGATAGAGGATTGGATAGGATTCAGGATATTATGGGATAGAGGATAGGATAGGATAGGATAGAGGATAGGATAGGATAGAGGATAAGATAGGATTGAGGATTGGATAGGATAGAGGATAGGATAGGATTGAGGATAGGATAGGATAGAGGATAGGATACAGGATAGGATACAGGATAGGATAGGATAGAGGATAGGATAGGGTAGAGAATAGAATAAGATAGAGGATAGGATAGGATTGAGGATAGGATAGGATAGATGATAGGATAGAGGATTGGATGGGATACAGGATACGATACGATAGAGGAGAGGATAGGATAGAGGATGGGATTGGATAGAGGATAGGATAGGATAGAGGATAGGATAGGATAGAGGACAGGATAGGATAGAGGATATGATAGGATACAGGATAGGATAGGATAGAGGATAGGATAGGATAGAGGATAGGATAGGATTGAGGATCGGATAGGATAGAGGATAGGATAGGATAGCCGATAGGATTGAGGATAAGATAGGATAGAGGATAGGATAGGGTAGAGGATAGGATAAGATAGAGGATAGGATAGGGTAGAAGATAGGATAAGATAGAGGATAGGATAGAATAGAGTACAGGATAGTATAGAGGATAAGATAGGATAGCGGATAGGATAGGATAGAGGATAGGATAGGATAGATGATAGGATAGGATAGAGGATATGATAGGATAGAGGATAGGATAGGATTCGAGAATAGAGGATAGGATAGGATTGAGGATGGATTGGATACAGGATAGGATAGGATATATGATATTATAGGATGGAGGATACGATATTATAGAGGATAGGATAGGATAGACGATAGGATAGGGGATTGGATAGGATAGAGGATAGGATAGGATAGAGGATAGGATAGGATTGAGGATAGGTTAGGATAGAGGATAGGATAGAGGATATTATAGGATAGAGGATAGGATAGGATTGAGGATAGGATAGGATAGAGAATAGGATGCGATAGAGGATAGGATAGAAGATATTATAGGAGAGCGGATATTAAAGGATAGAGGATAGGATAGGATTGAGGATAGGAAAGGATAGGATTGAGGATAGGATAGGATAAATAATATTACAGGATGGAGGATACGAAATTATAGAGGATATGATAGGATAGAGGATAGGATAGGGTAGAGGATAGGATAAGATAGAGGATAGGATAGGGTAGAAGATAGGATAAGATAGAGGATAGGATAGAATAGAGTACAAGATAGTATAGAGGATAAGATAGGATAGCGGATAGGATAGGATAGAGGATAGGATAGGATAGATGATAGGATAGGATAGAGGATATGATAGGATAGAGGATAGGATAGGATTCGAGAATAGAGGATAGGATAGGATTGAGGATAGGATTGGATACAGGATAGGATAGGATATATGATATTATAGGATGGAGGATACGATATTATAGAGGATAGGATAGGATAGACGATAGGATAGGGGATTGGATAGGATAGAGGATAGGATAGGATAGAGGATAGGATAGGATTGAGGATAGGTTAGGATAGAGGATAGGATAGAGGATATTATAGGATAGAGGATAGGATAGGATTGAGGATAGGATAGGATAGAGAATAGGATGCGATAGAGGATAGGATAGGATAGAGGATAGGATAGGATACAGAAGACAATAGGATAGAGGATAGGATAGGATA